>NC_047035.1:66639710-66981524 GCF_011762595.2 Tursiops truncatus | reverse complement strand
TTTATTCATTCATTCATTTTTATTGAAATATAGTTGATGTGCAATATTATGTTAGTTTCAAGTGTACTACATAATGATTTGACATTTGCAAACATGAAATGATCACCATATCTGTATAGGGTTTACAGAACTATTTTGGGAACATATGCTGAAGTTTATGCAGGGGGGAATAAGTCTCCCTAATCTTTTTGGTCGTTTTAGTTTTTTAAAATGATTTATTATGTCATTTTGAAGAGAGAAAAGAGAAAAAAATCACATACATGCAAAGAAAACATCAAACACAAAATAAGATAGGTTTGTCGAATTGGTTTGTTGTTTTTTTCTTTCCAGAGCATTAAAAGACAATTTACAAAATGAATAAGCCACTCAGCAGTAAATGGAACTAATTCCAGAATGTATCAAGCAGTTAAAGTTTCGGAATCTTTCTCATACTTAAATTTAAATTACTTTTCTTTGACTCTCAACTCACGTCTCTAAAAGACATCACAACAGCTTCAACTCAGCCTCCAGTCTTTAGCTTCTCAGTATTGTTCAAAAAGCACACAATAAAACAAACAAAAAACCTCTCAAGAATCTCCCATACTTCAGGTACATACATAAATCTTTTTAAAACCTATTCCTTTCAAAAACCAAAACAAAACCCCAAAACAGTAATTAGCTTGTTGGGGAAGAAGGAAACTTTCCTCTACCCTTTTAGGTTTTTCTGGATGGTCTAAGATTAAATTGACATGAGACAGATTAACAGGAGAAAAATTTAATTCTGGACATACAGAAACCCCATACACAAGAGGGTCAAAGACCCCAGATACATGAAATGTTGAAAGACAGAAAGGTAAAATAAGGTATTATGCCATTCTAAACTAAGGAATGGGACAGTGGCCTGGGGCTTCGAAGGGCAGGAAGAGTCATTCACAGGACGATTAAGAAGAGTAAATGTTTGGTAACTAGATGTTTGCTCTCACATAGAGATGGGTCTACTTAGATTAAAATTACCTCCAGCAATAACTCTTTTCTGGGAAAAATCCCAAATTTAAATTCTTCTAAGTAGTTATGGGAGGGGCAGTATTTTCTCTTGAACCCACAGCATCTCGACTGCCTTTAGTTCAAAACAATCCTCATGCAAAAGTGACACACTTCGGGCAGTTCGTTCTGAATCCCAAGATTTAATCTAGAAAGAAGATGGATCATTCTTTACTGACCTATTATTCCCTATGACCTGTGATTCAGGATTTGCAAAATTACAGGTTACAAAATAGGAACTCACAAGTTACACAGAGCATTAGGTCATAATTAAGATGTTGCCTAAGGAAGGCTGCCCTTGGTAGAAAGAAAATGAGGTCTTTCTGTTACTGTACTTTAAATATCCCTAGGCACAGTCTTAAAGTTGGTTTGCTGACAAACTGTATTTCACTGGTTGTAGGGTAAAATGACTATTGAAGGAAATCACTTATAATTCTAGAGTTAACAGTTTCTTCTTAATGATTTTAAAATCCTGTCTGTATTCCATTTTTGAATCTGAAATACCTTGCTTCTTCCTACAATAAACTATTTCAAAATTCACCTTAAAAAAAAGCCTTCCTTCAGGAAGCCTTTCATGATTATACTGTCTTCTCTTGGTATAGCACTTTTTCCATTATTATAGTTATGCTTCATAAAATGTTTGGCTTCTCTAGCCATCATTTAAATTGTGAGATGCTCCTGGTATTTTTCCAAATCATGATTCAAAAATGTTAACAATGATTATTAGAGTAGTAGCATTATGGGTAATGCTATCTTCTCTAGTCTCCAAATTTTTAATGATTTAAAAACTTTTAAAATGAAACCCTTAGAAACCAAAAAATAAACTAAACTTCCGTTAGATTCCTAACTTTTATAATCCATAATACCATTTGTTAGCATCATCTTCGTAACATCACAAGTGGGAAGGACAAATGTATTGCCTGCTGTAGTTCACGGCAATGCCTTTCACTTTCCAAACAGATTCCCAAATCACAAATTGACAACAGTAGCTATTACTCACTGAGCCAGGAACTTTTAGGTGCTTAATTTATATCACCTCTAATCATCACAAGGAAGAAAGCAAGGAAGGCATTACTCATCCCCATTTCATGGAAGAAAAAACTTACATGCCAATAAACAGTAGAGCTGAAAATGAACCCAGGTCTCTTTGGCAACAAAGCTCATTCTCCTTCCTCAATGCTAGGAAGCCCTTCCACAGGGGGGAAAAAGGAAAAACAGCATTTTTCATTAAGATGTAAGAGACAAAAAGTGTGGAATAAACAGGGCATGGCGGGGGGTGGGGTGGGGAGGCATTACTTTATATTTGGGCTCATTCTCTCCCTATTTCCCCCTACACCTTTTAGTAAATCACAAAATAGGTTTCACCTCCCAAGTCCTCCAAGGATAAGGGTCAATTAAAAAGGCAGCACTGGGAAAACAGCAAAAGGAACAATACAGATGAGGTTGGTAAACTTAAAATTAAAAGCTAAGCATGTCAAGACAGTAGACTTATAACAATGCAGACTAGTGGTTCTCAACTCTGGCTGCTTTTTTTTTTTAATTAAAAAAATGTTTTTTAACATCTTTATTGGAGTATAATTGCTTTACAATGGTGTGTTAGTTTCTGCTTTATAGCAAAGTGAATCAGCTATACATATACATATATCCCCATATCTCCTCCCTCTTGCATCTCCCCCCCCCCGCGCTCCCTATCCCACCCCTCTAGGTGGTCACAAAGCACTGAGCTGACCTCCCTGTGCTATGTGGCTGCTTCCCACCAGCTATCTATGTTACATTTGGTAGTGTATATATGTCCATGCCACTCTCACTTCGTCCCAGCTTACCCTTCCCCCTCCCCGTGTCCTCAAGTCCATTCTCTATGTCTGCGTCTTTATTCCTGTCCTGCCCCTAGGTTCTTCAGAACCTTTTTTTTTTTTTTAGATTCCATATATATGAGTTAGCATACAGTATTTCTTTTTCTCTTTCTGACTTACTTCACTCTGTATGACAGTCTCTAGGTCCATCCACCTCACTACTAACTCAATTTCATTTCTTTCTATGGCTGAGTAATATTCCATTGCGTATATGTGCCACATCTTTATCCATTCATCTGTCAATGGATACTTAGGTTGCTTCCATGTCCCGGCTATTGTAAAGAGAGCTGCAATGAAATTGTGGTACATGAGTCGTTTTGAGTTATGGTTTTCTCAGGGTATATGCCCAGTAGTGGTATTGCTGGGTCATATGGCAGTTCTATTTTTAGTTTTTTAAGGAACCTCCATATTGTTCTCCATAGTGGCTATATCAATTTACAGTCCCACCAACAGTGCAGGAGGGTTCCCTTTTCTCCACACCCTCTCCAGCATTTATTGTTTGTAGATTTTTTGATGACAGCCTCTGGCTGCTTTTAAAAAATACTGAAGTTGAGCCTAAACCAACTTAATCAGAATCTCTGGAGGCTGGGGTGCTGTGACAAATGGATTTTTCATTTAATCCTCACATCACCATTATAAAATGGTGACCGGGGGTAGGCTGCAGCTCCACTCACCACCAAAGTCATCCCTCTGCTAGCCAATCACCCCTGATTTTCCAGGAGGAAAATCACATACAAGTTTTGGAGCAATGGCTTGTAAGAAGCCCACACCCTGTTTCCTTCTGACGTTGAGTTCATTTTGTTGTCCTTGGAAAAGGCTGTTTTTCTTTAACCAAAAATAACCAAAACACTTAAAAAAACCCCAAAAAACTAGCACTATTAATTTATAAGTAAAGAATGCTGAGACTAGATAATATAGATAATTTTAATAGCTGATTAGTGTCCCCTACTCTCCTATAATTCATCTATTAAATTGGGTAAGAAAAATTTAACTTGATTATTATTTTTAGATAAGCCCATAGCAACTGAAACTGCTTTAGAAAATAGCAGGAATACGACAATGAAATTCAAATCTATGATATTAGTATTTGACATGAATTTAGTCTTTCTAGTTGTCTGTAATAACCCTAAAAATAAATTAGTTAACCATTAGTTAATACTTTAAAATGTTAAGTGTATAATACTGATTTAAGCTCAGTAAGGATTTGATTTAGCTGAGTGATTCAAAATTATACGTACTTTAAAACTAAATATTATAAATATAAAAACTTCATAGCCAATACTGAGATTTTAGAAAAGCTGATAGATTCATAGTGACAGTACAAACAGATTCCACTCTTTTGGAAAATATGAACAAGCCATAGAAATATCAAAACCATTTGTCAAAAGCATCAGCTTTTGAAAATTCATGCCAGAGAAAGAAAAAGGAAAATATCACAAGCGTAAGTGTTGATTACAGCACTATGAAAAGTGAAAACTGGAAACCTGAAAGTCCAACATTAGAGAAATGGTTAACTTAAGTTTGACATTTTCAAAGAGTATTAGGCTCTTATTAACAATTATAATTATGGAAACTATAAGTACATAAATCTTAAACGTCGAGGGCGTGTCATAGGTAAAGCAGTGTTTCCTAAAGAGTGTTTTGTAGAACAATAGTGCCAAAGAATGAGGAAATGAGGATAAGTGTTGTGTGTGAGGGAGCAGAATCCAAATCCAAATCCAAATCATTTTGGGAAATGCCAAGTTGGCAGTTTTCCTTCCTACAGAGGGTCCCCACACATGTAATATGGTAATGTGCACTACGTATTGCCAGGAGCGTGTGTGTGTGTGTGTGTGTGTGTGTGTGTGTGTGTGTACACACACATAAAATATATATAGGGTGGGCAAAAAAGTGCCTTCAGTTTATTAAGTAAACATAAAAGACACACTTTTCATTTTCACCAAGAACTTCATTGAAAAATGTATTCACCCTTTTGTTCCACTATCTTCTGCCATCTTTCAGGCAACTTCATAATTCCATCTTCTCAAAACTTTTTATCTTTTTGAGAAAAGAACTGTTCCAGGTGCATTTTACAGTCTTCCAGGGAACTGAATTTTTTTCCAATAAGAGAATTTTGCAAAGCCCGAAATCAATGGAAATCCGAAAGTGCAATATCTGGTGAATACAGCAGATGAATCAGAACTTCCCAGCCAAGCTGTAACAGTTTTTGCCTGGTCATCAAAGAAACATGCGGTCATGCGTTATCCTGATGGAAGATGATGCGTTTTCTGTTGACTAACTCCGAATGCTTTCTGTTGAGTGCTGCTTTCAGTTGGTCTAATTGGGAGCAGTACTTGTAAGAATTAATCGTTTAGTTTTACAGAAGAAGCTCATAATAGAGCACTCCCTCCCAACCCCACCATATACACATCACCTTCTTTGGATGAAGACCAGCCATTGGTGTAGTTGGTAGTGGTTCACTTTGCTTGCCCCACGATCTCTTCTGTTCCACATTGTTGTACAGTATCCACTTTTCATCTCCCATCACAATTTGTTTTAAAAACGGCACGTTTTCATTACATTTCAGCAGAGAATCGCATATGGAAATACGGTCAAGAAGGTTTTTTTGGCTTAAATTATGTGGAACCCAAACATCAAAGTGATTCACATAACCAAGATGGTGCAAATGATTTTCAACACTTGATTTGGATATTTTGAGTATGTCGGCTATCTCCCACCTCATATAAGGTTGATGGTTCTCAGTTAATGTCTCGATTTGATCACTAGCAACTTCAACTGGTCTACCTGACTGTGGAGCATCATCCAGCAAGATATCTCCAGCATGAAACTTCGCAAACCACTTCTGACATGTTCGATCAGTCACAGCGCCTTCTCCATACACTGCACAAATCTTTTTTTCTGTTTCAGTTGTGTTTTTACCTTTCCTGAAATAATAAAGCATAATATGCCAAAAATGTTTTTCTTCCATCTTCAATATTAAAATGGCTGTACAAAAATTCACCAATTTTGATGTCTTTTATTATTTTTTAATAGATCTTTATTGGAGTATAATTGCTTCACAATACCGTGTTAGTTTCTGTTGTACAACAAAGTGAATCAGCCATATGCATACGTATGTCCCCATATCCCCTCCCTCTTGAGCCTCCCTCTGATCCTCCATAGCCCACCCCTCTAGGTCATCAGAAAGCAGCCAGCTAATCTCCCTGTTCTATGCTGCTGTTTCCCACTAGCTAACTATTTTACATTCGGTGGTGTACATATGTCGATGCTACTCTCACTTTGCCCCAGCTTCCCCCTCCCACCCCGTGTCCTCAAGTCCGTTCTCTATGTCTACATCTTTATTCCTGGACTGCAACTCGGTTCATCAGTACCATTTTTTTAAGATTCCACATATATGCATTAGCATACGGTATTTGCTTTTCTCTTTCTGACTTACTTCACTCTGTATAACAGACTCTAGGTCCATCCACCCCACTACAAATAGCTCAATTGTGTTTCTTTTTATGGCTGAGTAATATTCCACTGTATATATATGCCACATCTTCTTTATCCATTCATCCGTCAGTGGACATTTAGGTTGCTTCCATGTCCTGGCTATTGTAAATAGTGCTGCAATGAACACTGCGGTACATGACTCTTTTTGAATTACGGTTTTCTCAGGATATATGCCCAGTAGTGGGATTGCTGGGTCATGTGGTAGTTCTATTTTTAGTTTTTTAAAGACCGTCCATACTGTTTTCCATAGTGGTTGTATCAATTTACATTCCTACCAACAGTGCAGGAGGGTCCCCTTTTCACCACACCCTTTCCAGCGTTTACTGTTTCTATATTTTTTGATAATGGCCATTTTGACCAGCGTGAGGTGATACCTCATTGTAGTTCTGGTTTGCATTTCTCTAATAATTAGTGATGTTAAGCATCTTTTCATGTGCCTCTTGGCCGTCTGTATGTCTTCCTTGGTGAAATGTCTATTTAGGTCTTCCACCCGTTTTTTAACTGCATTGTTTGTTTTTTTGATATTGAGCTCCATAAACTGTTTGTATATTTTGGAGATTAATCCCTTGTTGTTTCATTTGCAAATATTTTCTCCCAATCTGAGGGTTGTCTTTTTGTCTTGTTTATGGTTTCCTTTGCTGTGCAGAAGCTTTTAATTAAGTCCCATTTGTTTTTGTTTTTATTTCCGTTACTCTAGAAGGTGGGTCAAAAAAGATCTTGCTGTGGTTTATGTCAAAGAGTGTTTTTTCTATGTTTCCTCTAAGAGTTTTATAGTGTTTGGTCTTACATTTAAGTCTTTAATCCATTTGGAGTTCACTTTTGTGTATGGTGTTAGGTAGTGTTCTAATTTCATTCTTTTACATGTAGCTGTCCAGTTTTCCCAGCACCACTTACTGAAAAGGCTGTCTTTTCTCCATTGTATGCTCTTGCCTCCTTTGTTGTAAATTAGGTACCCATGTGTGTGTGGATTTATCCCTGGGTATTCTATCCTGTACCGCTGATGTATATTTCTGTTTCTGTGCCCGTACCATACTATCTTGATTACTGTAGCTTTTTGGTATAGTTTGAAGTCGTGGAGCCTGATTCCCCCAACACCATTTTTCTTTCTCAAGATTGCTTTGGCTATTCGGGGTCTTTTGTGTTTCCATACGAATTGTAAAATTTTTTGTTCTAATTCTGTGAAGAATGCCATTGGTAGTTTGATAGGGATTGCACTGAATCTGCAGATTGCTTTGGGTAGTATAGTCATCTTCAAATATTGATTCTTCCAATCCAAGAACATGGTATATTTCTCCATTTATGTCATCTTTCATTCCTTTCATCAGTGTTTTATAGTTTTCTGAGTACAAGTCTTTTGCCTCCTTAGGCAAGTTTACTCCTTGGTATTTTATTCTTTTTGTTGCAATGGTAAATGGGAGTGTTTCCTTAATTCTCTTTTTGATTTTTCGTTGTTGGTGTATAGGAATGTCAGAGATTTCTGTGCATTAATTTTGCATCCTGCAACCTTACCAAATTCACTGGTTAGTTCTAGTAGTTTTCTGGTGGTATCTTTAGGATTTTCAAGTATAGTATCATGTCATCTGCAAACAGTGACAGTTTTACTTCTTTTGCAATCTGGATTCCTGATAAGTCTTTTTTTAAATGCATGCAGATATGACAGCTCTCACATGTAATCTAACAAAATCGTTTCAAATGAAGTTAAAGACAACTAAGCGCTACTAGAGCTATCTTACAGAAAAAACTGAATGAACCTTTTGGCCCACCCAGTATATATATGGCACTCGATGTTTCTCAACATCTTTTAAGTATGAACCTTTGCCCCACCTTTACCTTTTTCTTGTTTTCCCCAGCTGGGAACCCTATGAACTCAGTGTTCTATAGTACACAATCTTTAAATACTAATCATTAAAGACTATTGTAAGTCAAAAAATTTAAAATTCCCTTTCGTTTATACTGTGATAGGATTTTTTAAGAAGTAGAAGAATGCGTAACAAGTCAATGTCACACTTCTGCTTAAAAGTAGCCATTTCTGGGACTTCCCTGGTAGTGCAGTGGTGAAGAATCCACCTGCCAACACAGGGGACACGGGTTTGAGCCTTGGTCCGGGAAGATCCCACATGCTGCAGAGCAACTAAGCCTATGCGCCACAACTACTAAGCCTGCGCTCTAGAGCCCACATGCCAAAACTACTGACGCCTGTGTGCCTAGAGCCCATGCTCCACAACAAGAGAAGCCACCGCAATGAGAAGCCTGCGCACCACAACAAAGAGTAGGCCCCGCTCGCCGCAACTAGAGAAAGCCCACATGCAGCAACGAAGACCCAACGCAGCCAAAAATAAATAAAATTTTAAAAAATAATAAATTTATTTAAAAAGTAGCCATTTCTGATTAATATTTTGGATCAAATTATCTAACATTCAGAATTCTAAATATAAACAGAATCTTTTCTACTCCTGGAATATGAGTAAAGAAAAAAATAGTTTTAATTAACCTAGTATATTTAAGATTTATCAGTTCACATAAAAATCTGTATTATTCATAATTTTAACAATCTAAAAATGGCTTGTTGCACCATAAATTTTAAAATTTCATTTTTGGATTCTGAATACAATTCCCATAAAATCAACTTAATCCATGTTGTCAACCTAATCCATTTTGTCATATGACAAAAATCTAACTTGCATCATGCCCCAGGCACAGCACTAATACCTTGTTTTACTATATAATGAAAATACATTCAGTGTACCAAGATTCAAACAATATTTCCTGCAAACTTGGTAGAAATGGCAAGAATGTTGCTTCTCACCACTGCATAATACAAGTCAATAGGAAAGGCAGATACGCTCAACTCCAAAAACTGATGGGGAGCACATCCTATAGGACAGAGAAGCTAGGATGGAATAGGAAAGAAACAGGAGTTATACAGAAATTTATAAGTTGGGGTAAGAAAGGGCCAGAAGTAGGGATGCAATTTCCTTTGCCTTCCTTTCTTGTTTTTCCAAAGTGCTGTAGATTACCATTAGGGACAAGAAGAATGGCAGAAGCTGCATTCGATGAAGGAGATTGCCAATAGGGGCCCCATTTGATGTCCAGCCCTGGGAATTCTCCTTGCAGATTACAAAAGAGAAAACCTTGAAGGGTAAAAGGAAGTATGGGTGGAGGGGGAGGGGAACTGAGCAGCAGGAACCAACTCTAATAAGGAAATGACGGAACAGGAACTAACATTTCTTGAGGATTTACTTACTAGAAACTTTTAATTCACTATCTCATTTAATCTTCATAACACTGAGACTCAGATATTATCATCCTCATTTTACAGATGAGGATAATGAGTTAAGCAATTTGTCCAACATGAAGACGCTATTTAAGTGGGAGAAAGATTAACGCCTACATCTGTCTAGTTTCAATGTCCATGTTCCTTCAACTACTTTCTACATTCTCTTCATATAGTCTCTAATCACTGCTATTACTGACAGTTACTGCCATGCCCACTGAAGCATCTAATCTTTATAACTTTGTTCTTTCTTATCACTTCACTCTCATCTTAGGTCTCCAATACTTTTAGGCTTTTTGATAAAGTGTGAGGTCTACTAGAGACATCAACTTCCAGAGGGCCCTTTCCATCTAGACAGTAAATCAATAAGTACTAACAGTGTTAGGTTAGTCTGGCTATTCTTGACAATTTTTATCACTCTTTATTCCACAAACCAACTCTTCCACCTCCCCCTGGGAAGAAAGATTTCACTTTGGAATTCCAGAAGGCAAATTTTAAAAGAGAAATTTTACTCTAATATCTCCTACCACACTCAATTTGAAAGTCACTATCTAGCAATCTCACTACTTGGTACCTAATTATGAATCCAGTAACAAGAAGTACAATAAAAAACAAAACAAGTTTAAAAAAAAGAAGATATACAGCAATTGTTTCAAAGATCATGACCTTTACTGACGTAAGTTTCTTGTCTCTCAACACCAGTTTATTCTTAGTTTAGTTTAGACAAGACTAATAATCCAGTTATCTGGATTCTAGTTAGGGTGGAGTAGAGCACCATATTAAAAGTGAAGAAGCAAACTCATTGAGAGCAGGAAGAAGTCAGAGCAGGCAGGTATCAGTGATGGAAGTGACCAAAATACTATTTAATACAGATATTTTAAAAAGCAGGCAATATGGGGATACTTAGTTCAAGAGCAAAGTGCACAAGATGCCATTATTCCCCCAGCTCATCAGAGGCCAGGAATCCTTGCTCAATTTTCCAAAATATCACTGTTTTTGCTGCTCATGAAATCTGCCACGTAGGATTTCCTAGTCAGCCATTAGAGTCCACCTGCTATAGAATCCCCTCCTTTTTCCCCTTCTAACTATTCATGGCTCTTGCACGCTGGTTAGCATTCACAGATTCACCCTTAATGCACACTATGGTCTCACATCTTGGCTTTTCCTCATGGTTCCCACTTCTAATTTACAACATATCTTATGAAATGCCTAGTCTATAATTTAGCTACAGCTCTGACTCTCTTGGAGCCCTATCTGAGGGTTCTTGTTTTTCAGCAGACACTGCTTCCTACTCCCTGCCAGATGCCTAAGTAGGCTCTTAACGTTGCCAAGTGCAGCTCCCTGGAACAACTCCATTATTCCTCTGCTTTCTGGCTGCCACCATCATGGCCCACCCAAGTAATACACTGAACATACCATCTATTACCTCTAACCCCTAGTTGCTCTGGGGCAGCACTCCATAATCAAACTCACTGATATTTCTGCAGCAAAAGATAAACATTCACATAAAGGTGGGATAAATAATGACTATAAATAGCTTCATATCAGCTCAGGTGATGTTTTGCTGCCAAATGAGTTAAGAAAAAAGCCTTTTGGACTCTGTAAGTTTACGGGATTTTATACCTGCATATACTTTTCTTATCTTTTTTGTTTTTTTGCTTTGCAGATTTCCTCCCAAAATATCTTTAAAAAATTTTTGTGCATTTCAATGGGTAATTTCAATTTTCTGATAATTTTTTTTTTTTTGCGATACGCGGGCCTCTCACTGTTGTGGCCTCTCCCATTGTGGAGCACAGGCTCCGGATGCGCAGGCTCAGTGGCCATGGCTCACGGGCCCAGCCACTCCGCGGCATGTGGGATCTTCCCGGACCGGGACACGAACCCGTGTCCCCTGCATCGGCAGGCAGACTCTCAACCACTGCGCCACCAGGGAAGCCCTGATAATTTTACTTACATAAAAAATGTATTGAACAAGTGAGGTATTATTATGAATATATATACAAAAACATGCATATATTCAACATACAGAAATCTACAAGCCCAAGAGAAAAGGATATAGACAGATGCTGTTGTATATCCATAGAGAAGCATAATCTAGAAAATAAGTACAAAGAAGTACATATATAAAATATTTTATTTAGTGAAGTTAGAACCATACCACGGTTTTAAGATAAGCAAAAGTATATACTCTGCTTTAAATATTTAAATATCACCTCATACAAGTTTTCCTTCTTTCCTGTCACATAATTAGCTCTAATTTCTTAGGCAGGTAACACTAACATAATACTTTAATATGGCTATATTATGCTTCTTTTCTAGAAATAATTATCTTTTAAGTTGTTACTACTAAAAGAAAAACCCTAACATGATTCAGGATACATGCTACAGTTTCAATCTGTTGGGTATCTGTTTAGACGGTTCCAATTTCCAATTTGGGTCTTACTGTATATATACGTTTGACTTCATGCTCACAGTTACACTGTCAATAATTTTCTGTCTGATCTTTTAATCAATGTCACTAGATTCATGGTAAAAAAAAAAAGTCTGAGTAAAAATAACTTACTGTTACTTGTGAAAAACACAAATATTAAAAAGAGACTTTACTAAATGAAAAAAAATCTCCACATCAGATCTAAATTAAAACTAAAATTATAAAGTTGTTAGAAAACACGTAAAAATCCTTCCCTTTCTCTAGCCTTCCAAAAGGCTAGGATTGCTGAAATTGAAAATTATTAGGTAAATATAACAGAAAAGGCATGACCTTTTTCCCTCATTACACATCTAGGATGTGGAAGCATTTATGGAATCCAGTAGTTCACCTAACATAATGAAAAAGATGAAGAATTAAAACTGAACTTAACCTACTTCCTCACACAAAAGATACAGTGATTAAGAGTTTACAGAGTTCTAGTCCAGGGTCAGCAATTTTTTCCTGTGAAGGACCAGAGAGTAAATACTTTAGGCTGTGTGGACCACACAGTCTCTATCACAACTACTCATAAACAATACATAAACGGCCATAAATAGATGACTGTGGTTATGTTCCAGTACATTATCTATAAAAACTGGCAGCAGGCTGGATTTGACTCACAGCCTGTCAATTGCTGACCCCTAGTGTAACCCAAAGAATTTAACACTACAAATAGACAAAAGATTCAATTAAATGACATAAACAAGTCTCTACTAATTCCTTAGGCCTCAGTTAATTCATTTCTTAAATGAAGTTTAATAACAGTTTCTGCAGTCTCCTTAAAATGCAGAAATGCTTTTATGTGAGAGGACTAAGGTCCCACGAAGGGGCTGTTCAAAGCCATCAACTATACTATGGATAATTAATGAAACACAAGAGTCAATAAAGCCTTTTTAAAAAAATGCCGATGTCATTAAACTGGTTAATCAGGATTTAGAATAAAAGAATTTTAGAATATGAAGGGACCTGAACAAATCCAGAGTTTAATCTTTTACTTTATTCAAAAGATAATTAAGAAAAGCTCATAAA
Source organism: Tursiops truncatus (assembly GCF_011762595.2). Classification (NCBI taxonomy): domain Eukaryota; kingdom Metazoa; phylum Chordata; class Mammalia; order Artiodactyla; family Delphinidae; genus Tursiops; species Tursiops truncatus. The sequence continues at coordinate 66,968,383 of NC_047035.1, read as the reverse complement.
GGTTATCAACTCTCTCAATCCCCTTTTTGAAATAAAGCTGAATGGAAGAAAGGAAGATAGGTGTATTGCTTAAAGACGAGAGTTCTTAAATTTTTTCCTTAGAGAACGTATTATTAGTGCAATTTCTAAAAATCTTAAGGTACTTTGTATTATGTATTTTCTGTTCTTAAGTCAGATACAATGATAAACAAAAAGAAAAGAAGAGAAAAGTTAACAAAGATCCGTAAACAGCAATGGAGGAGCTTAAGCTAAAATTCAGGTCTCCCGTCAGTTTAGGAATCTTCCAATACTATAACTATCTATATAAAATAGCTGTACTTTTTCCAACTGTCACTATTCTTGTTATAAACCCTGCCTGCTTACCCATTTCATTAAAGGGGAAAAAATCTATGGTATTAAAATGTAAGACAAATCTCGGCTTCAATGCTGACCTACAACCACTTTCTCCAAGACATACTTTCTAAAATGTTTGAAAATGAAACAGGGCAATTCTCCTTTCCCCATCCACCTAATCCCAGCTCCAAGCACACTTTTTCCTTACACTATAATCTCACCAGAATATTTTCTCTGACAAAGTTCTGAACCCTACTTATGGGCCCCTTTTTTCCCTTTTAACGTCTTCTCTAGGCTGTTAACTTCCTTAAGGGCGCTGAGCCTGCACATAAAAGATGCTGAGTATTTGTTGAATAAATGACTGCACATAAAAACAGTGTATAACTATGACCTTTAATAAAGGATCACAAATCACTTGACACCTATTCTCTGACTTGACAGTTACAAAAATCATCTTACCTTATCGGAGGTATACATTACTGTGACTAGTAAATACCGTAAAGCGCTTCATAAAGTTTCCAAAGACTTTATAATCCCTTGAAATGACACTGTGCTGGCCGAAAGTAGGGTAAGAAGAAGTGCTTCCTCGTACTAAGCAAATGCTACCCCGGCAAAGGCTTACTTTCCTTGCAAGAAGGCACTATCCATAATCCACTCCACTGCTCCCGGAAACGCGCCTCCAGGGTTGCGCGCGGGCGTTCGGAGAACCTCTCCCGAAGCTCGGGTTGGGGCCCCGCTCCCGGCCAACCCCCGGCGCGGCGGGCGCCGCCAGGGCGGGTCCGGGGAGTGGCGCGCCGGCGAAGCGGGCTCCGACCTTCCGACCTTCCCCGCAAGCCTGGGGGCTCCCGCCGGCGGCCAGAGTCCACGCCTACCTGTTGTGCACGGGGGAAACCAGACTTCCCCGGAGCCCAAGAGGAAGGACGGAGTGCATGGCTACTCTGCCATCCCCGCGCCGCACTTCAGCCCCTTCTCGGCGGGCTCCGGCCCCTTCGGCCAAATCACCTAATCCCTCGTCCCGTTCCTGCTCCCCGGGTCCCAGCTTCCTCCACCGCTTCGCTGCCGCGACCACCCCGGGGACCCTCAAGCCGCTCAACTTACAGTGCAGGCCCCGGTGTGTGGTTCTTCGCAGCCAGCAGGCAGCAAGGACACCACCCCCTCGCGCCGGGAGCCGCCTCCACCGCGGGGATTCCCGACTGCTCGCTCCCGGGGTCCGCCACGACCACGACTCAGCGACCGTCCCAGCCTCGCCAAGTTATCGGACCCACAGCGCGGAGACTCGCAGGCCGTAGCGACGGCGGGAGGGGCACGCGCGGGGCGGGACTGAAAGCTCGGAGCCTGGAGTGCGGCGGGAGCCAGCGATTGGGAACGCGCCCCGTACCGCGCCGAAGCCCCGCCAGCCGGCCGCCGAGCTATCGAGCGCCCACACTGGCAGGCGTGACTGCTCCACCTCCGAAAGAGCGATGGCGGAGACTGTGGCCTAGATTGAGGCCAGGTCAGCGTCTTTGAAGTCTGGAGAGCTTGGCCACACCCATTTTTGTTTGTTTTCGACGCTACCCAGAATCCTTGGGGCATCTTAAGTCTAAGACACAACTGGAGACTGTAGAAATTCAGGCAGGGAGTGCCGTGGGTGTAGGTGGTGGAATGCTAGACTGGGAAGGGGCCTTAGAGAGCCTTGTGTCCTACAGCCCGAAACTCTGGGGCCTGACGTAAAGTAGCTTGCTCAAGGTCACACACCCAGTCACTGGCGGAACTGGGATTAACAACCTCTTGGCCCCAAGTCAAGTGCGTTTTTCTAGTATACTCGGCATTTTGAACGTAATTTTTCAATTTTTATTTTGAAACAAGCACAAGCTTACAGAAATGTTGCAAGTATAGTACAGAAAACACTTTTCTTTCCTGAACCATTTGTGATCTAAGTTGCTGACACAATGCCACATTGTCCCTAAATACTTTAGTGTGTAGTTCTACTAATAAGCACCTCTATTACATAATCACAATATAACTATCAAAATCAAAATCTTTATGTGATACATTACATTTTGCCAGTTGTCCCAATAATGCTCTTTATGATGAAAGGATTCAGTTCAGGATCAAGCACTGTACTTACTTGTCACGTATCTTTAGTCACCTTCAATCTGGAACACTTCCTTGGTCTTTCTTTGACTTTCATATCCTTGATACTTGTGAAGATTCCTGGCCAATTACTCTACAGAATGGCCTTCACTTTGCATCTGTCTGATGCTTACTCATGATTAGATTCAGGGTAGATGTCTTTGATAGGACTCTCAGAGAAGTGATGCTCTGTTCTCATTGCATCCTGTGAGGTGGCACATGATTTTAATGTCTGATTACGGGTGTTTATTTCAATAAGGTAGTGTCTGCCAGGCTTCTCCAGTAGTTACTTTTTTCCTCTTTGTAATTAGGAAGTATTTTGTGGGGGAAATTCTTTGAAACTATGTACATTTTTTTGTTTCTCATCAAACTTTCAATTAATTTATTTCTATCAGTATGAATTCAGAGTTTACTATTTTATTAAATGTGTTATAATTTATCATTGTTTATTTTGGAGTTCAAATTGTCCCAACTTTGGTCAGTGGGATTCACCCATTCATGCTGGCTTCTGTGTCTTTGTGTGTTTTAAATCCTTTCACAATGTATTATTGTAAAACATTTTTTAAATACAGAAAACTGGAAAGAGTTTTATATAACATATATCCCACCATCCATATTATTCATTAACATTTTACTATTCTGTGCCCTTTTGACACACCTCCATCATTCTTTGAGTACTCCTTTACTTTCTGGCACCTGGATGCAGCCATTTATCCAGGAGTCCTGGTTCCTTTGAGTGGAGAATGGTATTTAGTTAGTTTGTTTGTTTATTTATTTATTTATGTTTGGCTGCATTGGGTCTTCGTTGCTGCGCACGGGCTTTCTCTAGTTGTGGCGAGCGGGGGCTACTCTTCATTGCGGTGCACGGGCTTCTCATTGCGGTGGCTTCTCTTGTTGCGGAACACAGGCTCTAGGCACGCAGGCTTCAGTAGTTGTGGCACACGGGGTCAGTAGTTGTGGCTCGCAGGCTCTAGAGCGCAGGCTCAGTAGTTGTGGTGCATGGGCTTTGTTGCTCTGCAGCACGTGGGATCTTCCCAGACCAGGGCTCGAACCCATGTCCCCTGAATTGGCAGGCTAATTCTTAACCACTGAGCCACCAGGAACATCCCCAAGAATGGAATTTAGAAGCATGAGGCATGCTCACTACTACTGAGGTATCACTGTTCAGGCTGTCTTAGGGTTTGTAGCTAAGGAATATTTGTACATTCATACACATATACAGTGCATCTATATATGTATACTCACACATATACACATTTATAGCTAGATTTCTTTAACTATGTATGTTGAAAAACCACATGTTCACAGTAAAACCTCCAATCCAGCATCAAACAGTTTATTCTAGTTTCTTCCCGTCCACATTTGTAACTCCTTTCTCCTACAGAGAGAATGATGGATCCTATTATCTTTGAGATATTTACTTGTTTGAACACCTCTCCTATATTTAAGCAATCACCCATTGCTGCCATCTCTCCCTTTGGAGGATGCTGCCCTTATCCCACTAAGGTTCTGAAACCCCAAAATTAGCCCCCACAAGCCCCTCCTTCTCTTTCCTTATCCCTGCTCCCAAACCCTGTGCCCATGCCCTGTCTGTAAGCCCTCTCCACCCTGCTCAGGCTCCATCCCTTGCCAAGCATCCCTCTAGGCACCCTCCTTATCCCACGAGAGAGAGAGAGAGAGAGAGAGAGAGAGAGAGAGAGAGAGAGAGAGAGAGAGAGAGAGAGAGAGAGAGTGTGTGTGTGTGTGTGTGTGTGTGTGTGTGTGTGTGTGTGTGTGTGTAGGGTACTGTAAACTATGCTGAGAAAGATACAAAGATATTCCAGATCCTGAAGGAGAGAGCAAATGCTGTGAAGTCCAGTTGGGAGGCTCATGAAAGGTTTATAGAAAGAGATGGCATTTAAAATGGGCTTTGAAGAATGCATAAGAATGGATGAGTAGGATATACTCTGTAAGATTCTGAAATAACTCTGGAAAATAATTTGAGCGCAAAATTATTTGTTCTTGGCCAAAGCAGAGAAAGTGATTCATTTTGACTGAGTATGTGGTACAAGAATAACAACACTAGAATTTTAGAGCTGGAAGGGATATTATGTATCATTGAGTCCAACCATTAATTTTACAAGGGATTCAAAGATGGCTCCAAACTTTGAGCCCAAGTGACTAAGCGAATTAACTTAGGAGGAAATAATAAGTTTAATTGTCAACACATCACATTTGAAGTGACAGTAGAGCATCCAAGGAGAAATGGAGGACTACAGCTTAGGAAAGGGTTCAGAACAAGAGCACTAGATTCAAAACGTTTCTACATGGAGTGGACAGCTAATACAATGAAAGAGGAAAAATAAAGAGAGAAAATGACAAGGACAGAACTCTGAGGAACAACCAGTTTAATTTTAACCAGGTGGAAATGTTTCACCTCTCAACTACTATTATACTTTGTTCAATCTCAAATTGAGATTTTAAGTCACAATAAAGAAGAAGCTGTAATATAATTAATGGAAAGAACACAGCTTTCAAATCTGGAGACTTGTGTTCAAATCCTAATTCCACCACTTAGTAGGCTTGACCTAGAGAAAACTGCTTCATATCTCAGTTTCCTCACTTTATTATTTTTTTAATTAAAAAAAATTATTTTATTAGTATTTTATTTATTTTTATTTTTGGCTGTGTTGGGTCTTCGTTGCTGTGCACAGGCTTTCTCTAGTTTCGGCGAGCGGGGGCTACTCTTTGTTGTGGTGCGCGGGCTTCTCACTGCGGTGGCTTCCCTTGTTGCAGAGCATGGTCTCTAGGCACGCGGGCTTCAGTAGTTGTGGTGCGTGGGCTCTAGAGCGCAGGCTCAGTAGTTGTGGTGCGTGGGCTTAGCTGCTCCGCGGCATGTGGGATCTTAGTTGCTCCGGCACAGGGCTCGAACCTGTGTCCCCTGCATTGGCAGGAGGATTCAACCACTAGGCCACCAGGGAAGCCCAGTTTCCCCACTTTAAAATGAGAATAATATCTCCCTCTCTGAGGTGTGCTGAAGATTCAAAATATAATCAAAATAACTGGCATGTTGCCCATTGTGAAATGATAGCCAGCATTATTAGGCACTTACCTTATCTCTCTACTCCCAACTTACTTCAGCTTTTGTCAATACACTTGGTGTCACTGTTGGGCACACAGAAGGCACTCATCAGATATCTGTTGAAGGAATGGAGAATTTTACATACTTTCTCTTTATCCTGTAATGCATCATACTACATCTTCTTGGCTTTCTATAAAGGAATAATTTTCCCCACCAATAAATGAAGCAATCTTAGAAGTAGAATTGTTGGTAATTAATGGTGTATGTAAAAATGATGAAGTAAACCAGTAGTTACCCATTTGACTGGCTATGTGATATCTCACTTTAATTTACTGTTCAAACCCATCTGATACAACTCTAGGTTCCAACCACTATACATTTGGGAAACTGAAGATGATATATTCCCTTTAAGATTCCTTTTACCCCTGAGATTATAAAATTCAATGATAGTAGAACAAATGGGACTCTCGTATACCCATGTAGCTCTATGGTCTTGCTCTAGATTGCACTCCTCAAGATGTTAACAGTTGTTCCTTTAAAAAGGCATTCTTAAATAAATTTGAGAAACACTATATGTTAACATTTTATAGCCGTTTCTTAAAGAGTCATTAGGCATATTAGTAGGCTGCATTTCAAGCAGTGTTTCCCAAGCTTATTTGACAATGGAATATAATATCTTTAAAAAAAAAAAGGAATGCACACTAATATCTTTTAGAACTAGTGCTCCTGGGAGCAGACTTTGCTCAATGTTGATGAAGCCATCGAGGAGACTGGAGTGTACATGTGGAAAGCTCATGTCACAAAACTCATGGGCTGGGTACAGCTTCCACTCTGTCGATTTCAGTGTGATCTTAAGCCTGAAATGACACTGATAGCCCTCACTCCAACAAAAGATCTGCTGGCCTTTTGTGATACAGCTTTCTACTTTTTGGTCTATCAAGCATTATTTGTCAATGTACTGCTGAGCTTGCTGTAGTATATGACAGCTTTTAGCACTAAATTTCCATTAAGAACTTTTGGCCACGGGCAGGATTTTCTTCAGTAGGCAAACTACCACTATAAAAATTCAGCCAAGAAGTACTTACAACATAGCACAGACCTTGATGCATGAGGGTAAGTAAGTAGTAGTAGACAATCTAACCTGGAAAGAAGCAGTTAAATTCAGGGCTGGTGCTTCTAAGGAGGAATACTGAGCAAAGGTCGATCTGTAACTACATATTTGATGATACTTTACACAAGAATCGACTGCAATTATGTTCATACTTGACTAGGACCCCTAACATCCCTTCCAACTTCTCATTCTCTGATCAGATTAAGAAATACAGTGTTTTACATGTGCATAAACTTTATGATTTTGTTCCAAAGTTGCTATCATGTATTTTATAAGCAAATCAATTAACGTCTTTGGGCCTCAATTTCCTCCTCTGGAACATGAGCATGTTGTACTAGAGGATCGCTAAGATCTCAGTTTTAAAATTCAAAGATTCTATTGTTATTCTTACAAAAATCCCTTCAGGGTAAATAGAGTAGTTATTATTTGAAAGAAATAGAAACCAAATCCCAGAATAGGTAAGTCGTTTGTCCATGTTTGGAACAAAATTCCAGAAGTCAGATTTTAAAACCAGGCCTTCTGAACCCTTGTCTGATATCTTTTCCATAGTATCATAGTACCACATATATTAAAAACTGTATAAAATATGTTAAATACCTTTAAAAGTCTTTCTTTTTTAGGTATGTGGTCACATTTATTTTTAAATATTATTATTAACATCAACTTGAAAACACAATCTTTTTTTAAACTCAGGGAAACAAAGACATAATCCTACTACCTCCATGAAATTATTTTCATTTATTTGGTTTTCTTTGAACTGTTACTCATATGTCAAGCAAAGTCCTATGCATATGGCACATCAAATTTGTATTCATACTAATTTTATTACCATTGGCCATATAAACATCAGTTCCTGGGTACGACATTGCTAACACTCAATCACATGGACCTGAGGGCTGGGGGAAAAACTGCTGTCTCCTGCCTGTAGGGACGAGTAATTGGCAAGGAGTGAAGAGGACCTAAAATGGTTCTGTAGTTTGCTATGATACCGCTCTTCCTTCATATCTGCCTTTAAAATCTCATGGCTAGGCACTTACCTGGTGGTCCAGTGGTTAGAACTCTGCGTTTTTGTTTGTTTCTTTTTTAAATATTTATTTATTTGGTTGCGCTGGGTCTTCATTGCAGCAGGCAGGCTCCTTAGTTGCAGCTCCCAGGCTCCTTAGTTGCAGCATGTGGGCTCCTTAGTTGTGACATGCGAACTCTTAGCTGCGGCATGCATGTGGAATCTAGTTCCCTGACCAGGGATCAAACCCAGGTCCCCTGCATTGGGAGCACGGAGTCTTAACCACTGCGCCACCAGGGAAGTCCCTGGACTCTGCGCTTTCACTGCTGAGGGCGCAGGTTCAATCCCTGGTTGGGGAAGTGAGATCCCACAAGCTGCAAGGGCATGGCCATAAATAAATAAATAAATAAATAAATAAATAAATAAAATCTCATGGTTAGAATCATTCCTCTGGCTTTCATAAAGAAAGACAAGGAAAGAGACTTTAGGAAGTCAATGTTGAATGCTATAACCAGAGATGGGAGAAAAAATCCTGGAGATCTCTTCTGACTCCTTCTTTAATACAGTTTTCACCTTGGAAGACAGGGCAAATTGTGACCCTGAAGAAGTGAACAACAGGACAGGAAGGTTTCGGTGGTAAGGGGGAGTAATGGGCAGCAACAAACTTACCGTGGCCAGGGAGAGAAGGCTCTGGATGATGGGATCCAAAGCTGACTCCAGGAAGGGGGAAGGAGGTGTCTGTGGGGAATCAATAAAAGTGGGGCTGAGAGGAATGAGAAGACTTCTTGGTCAGCTTGTCAATTTTTCCCTGCCAGGAAGTTCCTGATGGGAACCACAGGAAACACCATCATATGCCAAATGAATCATGGAGTTTATCAAGGTGAAGGAGCAAAATTCAATGACATTAGTGGCTCGGTTCTAAACATGAGCCAAAACCTAAGGAATGGGATAGGTCAAGCCAGAGCTAGGACTGAAGAAGCATATTACACAAACACTTAATTTCAGCTGCAAGCTCTTTAGGCAAGTACACTGTTTACTTGTAGACAGGCAATTTAAGAGAATAATTTAGTGCTTTAATTTAGGAATGTTTCATCCTTTATAAGTAGCATATAAGATATCCCACCAAAACCTTATTCACCAATTGCAGACATTTGAATGTAAAAACTTATGATGGATGAGCGTCCACTCAAAAATTAAATGCCTTTGAATAATAACCACATGAGATAATGTGATGATTCACATAATTTGTTGTAAAATTCATAATAAGATTATTTGTCTAGCTCAAGAAATTGAATTTACCCAGTAAAAGGGAAGAACTCTAACTAGTTGATAAATAGTATTCTTGCTGAATTATCATACATGAGGAAAAACTATATACAATATTATAAAAAATACTTATGGAAATTCTTATCAGTTACTGTGTTTATGAAGACAGATCTATTATAACTTCTTTGGGACACAATATTCTTGAAGGAAATTCTAATAAAAATTAGTTTATAGGGCAAACTTCTTGTTTAGCTATAAACTTAGAATAGAGAACCTTATCTAGATGCGAATATTTAACTGACCACTATGAACAATAGCTAGAAATTAAATTAACCATATAATATAGTTAAGATAATCAGTGGAGCCAGAGTCACAGATCAGAAAGAAAAAGAAAAATGTTAATAATATGGAATAGAATTACATACTCTCTCGAACTCAATTTGTTAACTTACAGGCGTTCACAGACCAGAGCACAAATCCATTTATAGACCATACTTGCTCATCTTAATAATATTTTATTGACTTACACCTTTTCTCCTTTTGTCTGCTTCCTCTCACTTATGCTCCCTGAGATCAAAATTAAAAAAAAAAAACTTTGTCTTAAGTATTATGATAAAATATTGTTTTTAAAAAGCCAAATATAAAATCCCTTTATAACTGAACAATGCTAAAATATCAGTGTTTTATAAACAAAGATTATAAGGGAATAAATAAAAATGAAATAATGATATTTGAGCAATGAGCATATAGGCTTTTTAATCTTTTCATTATCTGTAATTGTGTTTATTACTTTTACCAAAAAAAAAAAAAGCAAGCATTTTTTTAAAGATTTGTTTTTGCGATTTCCAGGTGTAATTTTCCCCCTTTGGAAAGGTACTTGATACATAGTAGTTGCTCAACGTAAATTTGATGAATAACTATGCAAAATGGCAACTACAACTGCTGGCAGATCTTCTTTAGAGAAGCCAAATGCTAACACTGGCTATGGTGAAGTAAGGGTAAAATAAGTGAGTATTTACTCATCCACCTGCCCAGGGGCTTCTAATTAACTATCCCTGAGACTGTTATTAGTACGTTGCCCATATAATTTATTGTCTACTGGGACACTTTTATTTTGTGGTACGCGGGCCTCTCACTGCTGTGGCCTCTCCCGTTGTGGAGTACAGGCTCCGGACGCGCAGGCTCAGCGGCCATGGCTCACGGGCCCAGCCGCTCCGTGGCATGTGGGATCCTCCCGGACTAGGGCACGAACCCGTGTCCCCTGCATCGGCAGACGGACTCTCAACCACTGCGCCACCAGGGAAGCCCTGGGACACTTTTGAGAGTCAAAGGGGAGCTATCTATGAATATGCCAGGTTCCTAGATATGACACCTAAAGCACAAGCAACCAAAGAAATAAATAGATTGGACTTCATCAAAATTTTAAACTTTTGTTATTCAAAGGACATTATCAAGAAAATAAAAAGACGGCTCATAAAATGGGAGGAAATATTTGCAATCATTTACTGATAAGGGTCAAGTATCTATAACATATAAAGAACTTTTATAATTAACAATGAAAAGACAAATAACCCAATTAAAAAATGGGCAAATAATTTGAATGGACATCTCTCCAGAGAAGATACACAAGGAGAATGATCACATGAAAATATGTTCAACATTGGTCATTAGGGAAATGCAAATCAAAACTATGACATACCATTTCACAGGCACTAGGATGGCTAAAATTTTTTAAAATGGAAAATAACAGGTGTTGGTGATAAAGTGGAAGAATTGGAACCCCCATACACTACCAGTAGGAACGTAAAATGATACAGCTGCTTTGGAAAACAGTTTGGCAGTTTTTCAAAAAGTTAAACATAGAGTCACCATATGATCCAGCAATTCACTCTTGGTATATATGCAAGACAATTGAAAACATACATCCACACAAAAAAATTGTACTCGAATGTTTACAGAAGCATTATTCATAATTCATAAAAGCCAAAAAAGGAAACAATGCAAATGTCTACCGATTAGATAAATGTGTAAACAAATGTGGTATATCTATGCAATGGAATATTATTTAGTCATAAAAAGGAATGAAGTTTTGATACATGCTACAAAGGACATGGGATGAACCTTGAAAACATTATGCTGAATGAAAGAAGGTGTACGCAAAAGGCCAAATAGTGCAAGATTCCATTTACATGTACTGTCCAGAATAGGCAAATCCACAGAGATCAAAGTCACTTAGTGGTTTATAGAATCTGGGGGTAAAGTGGAAATGCGGAGTGACTTTAATGAGTATAAAACTTCTTTTTAGAGTGAGGAAAATGTTCTGGAATTAGATAATGGTGATGTACAAACTTATTGCAATATTGTACAATACAACAATATTGTACCGCCATGTGAATATACTAAAAACCATTCAACTAGACACTTTAAAGTGGTAAATTGTATGGCATGTGAATTATATATCAATAAATAAACAAACAAATAAGAAAGCTGGACCAATGTGGGGAAGTGGAACTGAATTACGGTCATTGTAGATCAGGCAATCAATGTATTTCCAGTCCTGAAAGATAAATAGGTGGAGAAAGTCGTATAGGTGGAGAAGGTGCCTAGATGCTTTTCCTCAGAACAAAATGTTTAAACCTGAAATCTAAAACTTAAAGCAGAGCCTGCACTAATATTAGATATTACTTCCATATAATCTCCATTTCTCTTCATCTCTCCTAAACAATATGAAGCCAAAATTTAGTGTTTTCATTTCCTTTATGTCACCATCTTTTACTTTATCTCTTCTAAACAATATATAGGCATACTTAGTGTTTTGATTGTATTAACATGCCTTCTCTCTCTCTCTCAACTTCTTTTGCTTCATCTCCGACAAACAATAGTCAGCCAAAAATTAACATTATAATTCCATTCACATTTCTTCTCTCACCTCCCTGCAATCTTCAGTATGTCTGTGTCCTGTCTCCCTCATACAAGTCTCTAGTCACTTTTTCTTTCCTCTGCTCTCTTTCCTACACAACTCAGCTTGCTCTTTCTCCCACTAATCTCACTTTATCTTCTAAAATACCATCCTGAAAAATAAATAAATAAAATACCATCCTGTTGCTAATAAACTTTCCTATATTGTTAACCTTTCCCTAACAATCTTTTGATCTTTTTGCTATGATGGAAACCCGACTTCCTCCTGACCATGAAGGTCCCTTTAAGGGAAGATTATTCCTATTTCGAGACCAGGAAATAGAGCTGACATTTCTCTGGCTCTCTCGTGGTTTTCAGAATATAGTTCTTTGTTCCTCTTCTGACATCCCCTTGATACATCACTCTTTCCCCATCCACATCTCTGCCTTTTGCTGACCTTCATATCACACTTCCACAGTGATTAAAAAATCTGGGCTCAGGGTCATGGGTATTTCCTGCTGTTCTGAGTCATACCATTCTGGGTTACCGTTCTTGTCCAAATGGGGTACTAGCTTTTAAATTCCTTGACATCCTCCACTGCAGCTACACGTTCCCATGGCCTCATTCTAGATTTTGTTGTCACTCATAATAGCTCTACCTCAGAGATCTCATACTACGACCAGTCTCTAATCTTTCCACGTCCCCTATTCCCTCTTAGAAATTCTCCTTCTAACTTCTGAAAAGCACTAGTCTTCTCGACCTCTTCCCTCATCTGGTCTGTAAACTCCTAGTTGATTTTACTCTTTTTTTCCCTTTCCTTAGCCAGTTTGGTTTATGAGGTCAGTTGTTTCAACCATTTTCTTACTAACATTCCCAATTCCTTCCACTCCATGACCTTAACACACTGCATCTCCTCTGCTAATCCCTGAATGTGAATCAACCCAACCCATTTGCTTTTTCCAATCTGCTCTTGGAATGCCAAGAAAATTATGTAACTGTGTTTTCTAATTTGTTGCATTATTTATGATTTCTAGCCTCAGCTAGTTGGCTCACTTACCCATTTCCTAAAGTGGCTACGTCAAACATTCACCACTGTCCTCCAGCCACTACGCCAAGCCATCTTCCTCTCTCCCAGATGATCGCATCTTATGTTTTACAGCTAAAGTAGAGGTCATGATGTCTGAATTCCACTAGAGCTCTCCTTCTCATCCTATACTCAGCAGTCTTTTCCTCTTATCTCAGAGATACCCAAAGTTTTCCAGTTTTCCAAAAGCACTCCTCCGTCTACGCTTTCTGTATATTTTGTTCCATAATTTTACTCCATAAACCTCTCTTCTTTCTTCAATTTCTCTCTCTACTTCCTCTTCCTCTAAAAACATGCTCAGATTTTTTGCATCTTAAAAAAAAAACCTTAATACTGCCTTCCCACAAAACTACAACTCTTCAATTTCCTTCATACTCAACTTCCTGAGTCATCTGCATTTACTATATTTTCTTAGTCCCATTCAATCCTCAAGACATTTGGCTTACAAAATTCCAAGGAACCTGTTCATAGTGACCTCCTAATTGTCAATCCAAATGGCTTATAAAAAGTTTTATCCTATTTGACTTCTCTACTTGATTGGCTATTGTTCACCACGACCTAAATAGAAATTCTTCCTTCTCTTGGATTTCATGTCAGCATTCTCTTAGACTTTTTCTGCTTCTTCTCGTCCCACTCTTTGTTAGCTAGCCTCTTGATGGCATCTCTTAATCTGCCTATTTCTTAAATAACTAGCTTCTTACTGTTTCTCTCTTGACATCTTTTCTACACACTCTCTTAGACAACGGCATCCACTTTGGTGACTTTTTAAAAAGCGTATAGTTCAATAGTTTAAGTATACTCACATTGTTGTAACTCTACATACACTGTTGTATCTCTAGAAGTTTTTCATTTTGCACAACTGAAACTCTATGCCATTAAACAACAACTCTCCTTATGCAACAACAATTTACCCTGCCCCCAGCCCCTGGCACCCACAATCCTACTTTCTGTTTCTATGACTCTGACTACTTTAGATACCTCATATAAGTAGAATCATACAGAAGTTTTCTTTTCGTGGCTGGCTTGTTTCACTTAGCATAATGTCCTCAAGGTTTATCCATTTTGCAGCATGTAATAGAATTTCCTTTCTTTTTTTAAATAAATTTCTTTTATTTATTTATATTTTTGGCTGCGTTGGCTCTTCGTTGCTGCAAGCGGGCTCTCTCTAGTTGTGGTAAGCGGGGGCTACTCTTCGCTGTGGTGCATGGGCTTCTCATTGCAGTGACTCCTCTTGCTGCAGAGCACGGGCTCAAGGCACGTGGGCTTCAGTAGTTGTGGCACGCAGACTCAGTAGTTGTGGCTCATGGGCTCTAGAGTGCAGGCTCAGTAGTTGTGGCACACGGGCTTGGTTGCTCCATGGTATGTGGGATCTTCCCGGACCAGGGCTCGAACCTGTGTCCCCTGCATCGGCAGGTGGATTCCTAACCACTGTGCCACCAGGGAAGTCCAAGAATTTCCTTTCTTTTTAAGGCTGAATAATATTTCACTGTGTGTGTATACCACATTTTGTTTATTCATTCATTCTTCAATGGATGTTTAGGCTGCTTCCACCTCTGGCTACTGTGAATAATGCTGCTATGAACAAGGGTGTGCAAATCTCTCTTGGAGACCCTGATTTCAGTTCTTTTGGATATATACCTAGAAGCGGGATGGCTAGATCATATGGTAGTAGTATTTTTAATTTTTGAGGAACCACAACTATTAACCTTGGTGACTTTAACTACCATGTATGTGTAGCTAACTTCCAAATCTACATTGGATGACCCAATCTCTCTGTCTCCTGAAATATATAAAGATATGAACCTACAAAGGAGGGAAATATGTTTATCTTTTTATCCACTATGTATCCCAGTACTGGGTATACAATTGCTTCTAAACGGATTCTTATTTAAAAGACTATGCCTTTTGGGGGCTTCCCTGCTGGCGCAGTGGTTAAGAATCCACCTGCCAATGCAGGGGTCACGGGTTCGAGCCCTGGTCCGAGAAGATCCCACATACCACGGAGCAACTAAGCCCGTGCACCACAACTACTGAGTCTGAGCTCTAGAGCCCCCGTGCCACAACTAATGAAGCCCACGCGCCTAGAGTCCGTGCTCCGCAACAAGAGAAGCCACCAGAATGAGAAGACCGCACACCACAATGAAGAGTAACCCCCGCTCACCACAACTAGAGAAAGCCTGTGTGCAGCAATGAAGACCCAAAAGCAGCCAAAAATAAATAAAATTAATTAATTAATTAAAAAAAAAGACTATGCCTTTTGAATTCTGAGTGTGTCTAACAAAGAAATTCTAGGAGGGCTAAAGTCCAATGTTTTTTCTACTGACTTGTGTAATTCAGGATGAATTACTATTGTAAGCTTAATGGTAGGCACCTTGCAATGTACTTATTGCTTCTTATAATGCTTACTACTGCTTTGCACATACTAGGTCATAAGTACCTGGTTAATTAAATAATCTCAAATATAAATCGAACTGAGAGTACCAGTGGCCCACTATTGAAATGCTTGCATAATTTCTTTTCCCTATTTCTAAATGAAAATATCAAGGAAAAAGAGAGGAGAGAATACAGGAATTAATATGTCATTACTCTACTCCTACACATATTTTAGGATAAACACAAATATGTGAGCTATGTACTAGATAAACTTTATTCTGATCTTACGACCTCAGTAAATAAGAATCTATCTATCAACAAAATGTTTGGAAAAGTTTAGCACATAGCAAATCTACAACACCACCAAAAAGGAAAAGATTAAAAAAAAATCACTTTGGAGCATATGGACACTCATCATTATCACTTATGAGATAACAGCAAGAACACTGAGTAACATTTAAAATAATATTCTGAAATCATCTTGAAATTAAAATTAGGCCCAGATTTATAATGGAAAAAAAAAACACAAAAAACACTACCCAACACCAAGGTGACTGAGGGCACAAACTTTAATCATTGCTTAAGACAATCAGACACTTTTCTCTTTCACTGGTAAATATAGCTTTAAAACTTGCAGTAACTTCTGCCAACTCAGAACCCTGAGAAAATAAGTCACTTTTTTTTTTAAGTCACTTTTTTTATAGGGAGGAGAAGAAGAAGAAAAGGATATTACCAACAATGTAAAAGGAATGCAGAGTGGTAACCGCTATGAACACTGGAATCACCACGGAAACACAGAACTATGAAATGGCAAAGGGCTGAGTGAAATGCCTGAAGCCCATTCTATGGTCCAGCTTTTAAAAACCAAATGAAAACTCATAAGATGTAAGAAGAATTTAGTTATTTTGATGAGTAACACACTTTTTTTTTTCAGTTCATCTGATTAAAGTTTAACCAACTCCTGATTTACAGAATTCAGTTTTCAGAGTTCCACAAAATGGTAGAGCTGAGAGGAATTTCAGAATTTGTCAAGTGCAATCTCCTCCCTTATGATGAGTCGTGATGGGATTGAGTTACCCTAGGCTAGTGTAACACACACAGTCCATGGGAAAGCCAAGACTTCAACAGAAGCCTCTTGACTCTTAGTTCAGAGATATCACCACAAAGATTATACAATTAGTTCTCAGATGCTAGTCTGTATAAGAGCCACAGGTGGGGAAAAGTGGCTTAAAATGCAGTTTCCAGGCCTTTTCTCAGAAATTCTGATTCAGTAAGTCCAAGGTGAGACATAGGAATTTGCATTTTTGACAAGTTTTCCTAGTAATTCTGATTAGGGAGGTTCTCAGACCATACTTTGGTAAACTACTAGAAAGTTCAGCAAATCATGGGTCATTTAGAAATAGGCTCTTTTCTAGTCCCAGGTGCAGACTTCCAGGGATAGTTAACTAACCTAACTGAAAAGGTGGAAAAGTTATTTCTCCCATGGGTCACCATTTGGGACCTTTAAAGACAAAGGCACACGGAGTAGAGAGGCTTTCCTATAATGTAAGTATAGTAAATCTGGGCATATCAGTGAAATGCAGCAGGCTCACACACAACCTTGGCCTCGGACTTCCCTGGTGGCACAGTGGCTAAGAATCCACCTGCCAATGCAGGGGACAAGGGTTCAAGCCCTGGTCCGGGAAGATCCCACATGCTGCGGAGCAACTAAGCCCATGCGCCACAACTACTGAGCCTGTGCTCCACAACAAGGGAAGCCACCACAATGAGAAGCCTGCGCACCACAACGAAGAGTAGGCCCTGCTCACCACAACCAGAGAAAGCCTGAGCGGAGGAACAAAGACCCAACGCAGCCAAAAATAAATAAATTAATTAAAAAAACCCAAAAAACAAAAAACCTGGGCCTCTGAGAGGAGAAGCTAACCAGCAGAGGCAAAAGGGGAGAAAAGAAGAGGAATAAATTAAAAACCCTTGGCAAACAAAATAACCTCTTCTTGGAATGGACAGATGGATAGATAGGTAGTAAAGCAAATATAGCAAGATGCCTATTGTAGAATCTAGTTGGTGGATATGTGGGTGTTAACTATGCAATAATTTCAACTTCTCTATGTTTGGACCCACTTCCCCAATTCTTGAAACCTTAACTCCAAGACACTGGTGTTTCCACTTCTCCCACTTTTTCCACCTACCTGTCTGACATTTCTTTCCTTTGTCAATTTTCCTCTTCCTTCTGTTACTATAAATTTGGTTGGACCTCAAATCCTTTGTTGTTCTCTACATCATCTCTCGCAGATCTCATCTTCAAAATTATACTGAAATGCCAGCGCTTCCCCAACTAGATGAAATCTCTTCCGTCTCCAAATTTCCATAGTACTGTTTTTACCTCTCTTTTGGCACCTCTAGTTTCTCTGTGTTCCAGTTAACTATCTTAACACACCAGTTATTTTGTAATCTCCTGAGGAAACTGCCTTTTCATTTTTAGTGTGCCTCTTATACTTACCTGAGTAGGCTCTCAGTAATATTGGAATGATTAAATCTCGTCTATTTCTAGGGTTTCAACTATCACTGTTATAAACAAGACTCTCACATCTATACTCTCTCTGCCCTGAGTAACAAATCTGGTAGACGTTTCTACTTTAGGTGCCTCAAACTCAATGTATTAAAATCTGAATTCATCTTCCTCAGTAACCCATACATGAAATCTTAAGAGTGATTTTTGATTCCTCCCTTTAGCTCCACCACAGCTAATCAGCTGTCCTGAAGTGTATTGTTCTTCAAAACACCTTTCAATATCTCCAATTACGTTTATTTCCATCTTCACAGCCACTACTATAAGTGAGACCAAATCCCTTTATGTCTGCACTACTCAAAAAAATAAAAACACAAATCTGTCTTCCTGTCACAAAATTTCCTTCTCTCTGTACCCTTATGTACCACTGTCAGGTCTCTCCTCTTAAAAAGTCTTCATTATGTCATTATTCTCTCTAAAAGCCTTCAATGGCACCTTATTGTCTATCAGTCCAGAAAGTTTGAAGTGCCCTCCCCCACACCTCGTGCCTATAAACATGCTACCCATTCTACAAGGGATGGCTCAAGTTGCCATGCCTGTTTTAACACAGGGATTCACCACTCTAGCCAGAAGTATCTTCTCCCTCTGCTGCTATTCTATAGCTCAGAGATAGCATTGTCCAGATATCACTGATCACACAGTACCTAGTTCATTTCTGTGTCTATCATGTCCCCTACTAGATGGTAAATTCCTTGGGGTTAAGCGTCACATCTTGAACAATTTGTATTTCACACAGCTCCCAGCTCCACTGCTGACCTGCAGATTCTGAGGATTATAACTTTCAAGTGGAGAGCAACTATCCATGACGCAGTATTAAGAAAATGTTAGAACATTTTCAACACCTGGCTTAAAAAAGGCAAGTATGCATATGATGAAAAGAAATCAAAGCCATGAAGACTACCTGAATGTAATCAGGATATAAAATAATTCAGGCACTGAGAAAATGAAACTGTGATGATCATATCTACTCATTAAAGAAACTTACCTTGGGGCTGCAAAGTAAATTAAAAGAATGCCTGGAGTAGAAAATGTGTCTTAGTTTATTTATGTTAGTATAAAGCTAAGTAAACAATATCTCAAAGCTGGAGTCAAGGATGGCATTTTTGCTAGTCTAGTCCCACGTGCCTTAAAAAGACTCCATATCTCCCCCTCAAAAAAAAAATGTCCACAATTACTTTCCCAACCCCAACTGTTTATAATAGTATTAGCTAATGGTTCCCAGATACAGTTTATATACGGTGTGGTGCATTCTCTACATAAATTTTTCTTTTCACATTCAGAAAAAAAGCTGATATAATAGGTGAAATTTTATTAAGCTTCTTAAGAGAAAAATGCTAGCTAACACAGTGCAAAAAATCCATTCATATGGAAAAGTCCAGTAAAAAGAAGTAGGATAAAATTTATCATGAAGTTGGCTATTTGTGATGCATTCCACAGAACCGCTTTATTTTGTAATTAAATATAGAAGGGTCTTAAAGCTTGTATCAAAATTAATATTTATGAATAAAATACTTTTATATTTGATTCACAAAAAGTTTATTTTAAAAAGGACTCAAATACAGGTTTTCTTAAATGAAATTTGTTTTTTTTTTCCTTCTGTGTTTTAAGAATGGCTTGCTTCTTGTAATCTTTCTCAGGTACATAAATACAGTTATACTATATTAGAAAGATAATATAGAGTAAGCCTTAAGAAAATGTAAAGTGATCACCCTTGTTGAAATAAACAAAATCCAACTGAGTAAATTGAAGATATAATTGACTCTATTAGGAAATTCACAAATCAGGCAACACCCCATCTAGCAACTTTCCAGGTGCTGTGAGGGGTTGTACAAAATGGAAGGATTTTATAGGAATAAGGGTGGGGCAAAGTAGCTATTAGCAAAAGAAAAGAAAGGACTATTTTTAGGCCAGAACATCTTTGTAGGGGGAAAGGGTGAAGGGAAAGGCAAGGGTTTTATTATATAGATGGCTTCTTCTTCTGGAGGCTGGAGAGGGCCCACGTGGCAGATTATCGAATTGGTGCTGACCAAAAAATTCCAGACTGGTTAAGACTACATTTCTGAGGGAACCCTCCTACACTGTTGGTAGGAATGTAAGTTGGTACAGCCACTATGGAAAACAGTATGGAGGTTACTCAGAAAACTAAAAATAGAATTACCATATGATTCAGCAATTCCACTCCTGGGCATATATCCAGACAAAACTCTAATCCAAAAAGATACATGCACCCCTATGTTCATAGCAGCACTATTCACAATCGCCAAGACATGGAAAAAACCTAAATGTCCATTGACAGATGAATGGATAAAGAAGATGTGGTACATTTATACAATGGAATACTACTCAGCCATAATGAAGAATGAAATAATACCATTTATAGCAACATGGATGCAACTAGAGATTATTATACTAAGTGAAGTTAAGTCAGAAAGAGAAAGACAAATACCATATGATATCACTTATATGTGGAATCTAAAATATGACACAAATGAACCTATCTATGAAACAAGAACAGACTCATGGACATAGAGAACAGTCTTGTAGTTGCCAAGGGGGAGGGAGTTGGGGGAGGGATGGAGTAGGAGGTCGGGATTAGCAGATGTAAGCTATTATATACAGAATGGATAAACAACAAGGTCCTACTGTATAGCACAGAGAATTATACTCAATATCCTATGATAAACCATAATGGAAAAAAATATATATAATTGAATCACTTTGCTGTACAGCAGAAATTAACTGCTACAATTGTGCTACAATTTCACAACATTGTAAGTCAACTATACTTCAGTAAAAAAAAAAAACAACAACACTACATTTCTGGTGAAGGTTAAAACTGCAATTAGGTTAGATCTTAAATCTAGGTTTGGTATCATGGGCTTTAGCACAAGTGACACCATTTTGGGCCTGTGGCTTTTCTCTTTAACACACTGATGTAATAAACTAACAAAGTAGAAATAGCAATGCCCACATTTATGTTGAATCTCAAAAACCTGTTTTAGTTTGTCTTTTAATTTTTCTGGTGTTATCTATTGTATTAAAGAAAGGGGTAGTGGTATTAAACTTGCTTCCTGCACATTCCAACCTCTTTATTTCTTAATGACAAAGAAATCTATGTGTGAAATACTGGTAAAACCGAACCAAAATCAAGAGTATTCTAGCCACTGATGAATCTCCATGTTAATTCAGGTAACATTTACTATGAATTATTGAGCACGGACAACACGGTGCTATGGAAGTACTATGGAGATTTAAAGAAAAATATTATACTATGTGTGCTCACTGTCATATTGTCTCTGCCCAATATTGTTTATATTCTTGTAGTTAGGACATATAAGCATAAAAAAAAAAGGTGAAGTACTGAATCTCATAAGACACATTCCAAGTGTCAAGAGTGGGACAACCATAATGCCCAGGCGGGTAGAGGCAGGAGAAATTACTGTGGGGTCAGAAGAGATTGACTTGAGCTAGATATTGAATGATGGATTTAGAGGAGAGCAGAAGACAACTCTGCTTGTCTTCTGAAGAAGAGTGAGCGTGATCTAGGAAGGGTATAAAAAGAGCTATCCTGGAGAATTTCTACTGGGGAGTAGAGGGAGAAAAGGTTAGAAAGTCAAGCTGGAGCCAGATTATGAAACTGTAATATCAGCTTTAAAAGTCTGGGCTTCATTCGAATAACAGTGGTTCTGAGATTCCAGTATATACAAGAATCACCTGGGGGAGATAGGTGACTAGATAGATTTTAACTCCTGAGATTCTAATTCAATAGATTTGGGATGGTCCCAGAAAATTGCATTTCGTAAAAAGTTAGTCTCCCCAGGTGATTCCTGTACAGGTGGTCCAGTGGCATACTTTGAGACACTCTACCTGAAGACAAAAGATTAAGAATCTTTTCCTAATTGTAGTAACTCTTGCAAATTTTATGCCAATTTTCCATAAGTTTGAAAACACCTAACTGCTAGGCCCAGAGGTCTCTCCTCAGTCTTTGTGTTGCCCCATTTTTCTTCAGTATTTGGCACTGACTGTTTAAACCTTGAAAACTATTTTGTTAACAATACATTTTCTGGTTCTCTCTGCCTCTTTGATCTCTATACTATCCTGTGGCCTCTCATATGTTGCCTTTTCTTTATGTTTTCTCAGGATTCTGACTTTGGTCCTCTACATTTCTCCCTTCATTTCATTCACTCCTAACGAGTAAGGAGAACCTTCATGCCAACCTCAGAAGTTTAGACTTTGTCCTGTAGATAAAAAATAGTTATAAAAGTTTATAAACAGTGGAATATCATACAGAAAGGAATTTTCTAGAAACATTACCTTGGAGATGGTCTGCAAAAAAGGATTAGATGTAGGAGAAATGGGAGGAAGGGAGAATAATTAGACTATCAAAATAAACAGACATTTAAAGTCATCATCAAAGTGTGGCTTCAGAATGAAAATGTTAGTTTTCTAATAGTTCTTCTCTTTCAGAAAGTAGTCTTACTTCAATAAATTAATAGATAAAGCACTTTTGGAAATACTAGTTTCACTATCATGTGAGTTTTTAAGAAATAACTATAATGTAACAAATCAGGTCCTCTGCAATGTTAATCATAGATAATAAAAGTTTGACATGTCATCATTCTAACACCAATGTGAGTTATCCTCCAAAACAAGTGGCATAGGATTCTATAGTATTTGATCCTTATATCTGATAAGCTTAGGTCTTTCATTATGGAGTCAATAAATCATTAATACAGATATTATTCATAAATGTCAATGCCTTCTTTTGACTTGAATGAAGAAATGTAAAAGTGTTTGATTTACCTAGTATGAGTATATTCAAGATAAATTCATACTCATTGGTAGTCCATGTCTTATACACAGTATTTTATATAATTGAACCCATGAAGTTTGCCAAATGGACAGATAAAATAGTATTTAGGAATGATATTCTAAGTGCAGTAATTCAGACAGAGAAAGACAAATATATCACTTATGTTATCTAAAAAAATGATACAAATGAACTTATTTACAAAACAGAAACAGACTCACATAGAAAACAAATTTATGGTTACCAAAGGGGAAAGGGGAGGGAGGGATAAATTAGGAATTTGAGATTAATAGATACACACTACTATATATAAAATACACAAACAACAAGGTCCTACTGTATAGCACAGGAAACTATACTCAATATTTTGTAATAACCTATAAAGGGAAAAGAATCTGAAAAAGTGTATACATATACTGAATCACTTTGCTGTACACCTGAAACTAACACAACATTGTAAATCAACTATACTTCCATTAAAAGAAAGAAATGATACTCTAATTAAAACATTCTAGAATCTTTGAAAAACAAAGGCAGAAGGCACCCAAATTAGGTGTAACCCTACCGCCACCTAATTTAGTACATAAAACAATTTATTGGCTGTTTTTTCTCAAGTATCCACACTGGGAGATGCTAAGCCTTTATGAAGATCAATTTTAACTCTCACTACAAGAAAAGTCAGGGGGATAGAAATTATTGCTCCCTAATGTGTGATCTTGGGAAAATTATTTAAGCATTTTCTTACTTTCCACAGCATTATTGTCATTATATACTGTGAAGATAAAATTAGGTATCTGTTGAATGTTCTTTGAGCATCTTGGGCCAGGAGAGCTACAGAAAGCCAAGGTGTAGTTATTTTCCTATCTACTATTTCTCTTGCCTTTTTCCTCTTGTTCTAGCCTCCTTGGAAATGAAACAAACTTGGCTGTCATCTTCTGTTTAATAACTCTTCATGTAGTTGAAATTTCTATTCTCCACAAGTACCACAAGCAAATTTCTTCTTAAGGAGAATTGCCTGAACTATAAAATAGCAATCTAGGGCTGTGAGTCAGCATTTCACCCACACACATCAAAATGATTTAAAATAGGTAACACATAATCTTTTTGAAAGACATATAAACCTCCTTGGAGAAGCTCTGAGAAAATTGGAGTTTGAAAGTTTATGAATAGTTTATTACATTTCAATAAGTGTATTGCGAATCAATAAAGCAAAAGTTAAGGACAAATGAGCTCACTACCAAGTCAGTTATTGATCCTTAAGTTCCAAAATAGAATAGTACAGGAAGGATATAGAGAAAATAGGACTTTTTGTGATAACAGAAACTTTAAGTATCTTAGGAACATAAACCTAAAGAAATTATAAGACACAAAGAATTTTCAACAGCTACTTAAGATGTTTCTTCAAGTCATTGTTTTCATCTTTTTGATAACTAGAAACACTATTTCATTTGCACTCTTTAAAATATTAAATCAAGTCAAATGAGTTTGTAAAAAATGAACATTACCTTTTATTGATTCATTTATGCTTTCAATTTCTTGTATATCTTCCTCTCTTGGCTTTGAAAAGTCTACCTTATTAGATGTTTATCTTATGTGACTGTCTTAGCTTGGGCTGTTAGAACAAAATACCATAGACTTATGGTGGCTTAAACAACAGAAATTTATTTTCTTACAGCTCTGGAGGCTAGAAGTTCAAGATCAGGGTGCCAGCATGGTTTCTGGTAAGGGTTCTCTTCCTGGCTTGTAAATGGCTCCCTTCTCACTGCATTCTCACATGGTGGGCAGAGAAAGGGTGAGCAAGCTCTCTGGTGTTTCTTCTTATGAGGACACTAATCCCAACATAAGGGCCCCACTCTCATGCTCTATCAACCCTGATTACCTTCCAAAGGCCCCACGTGCAAATACCATCACATTGGAGGACTTCAACATATGAATTTTGGGGTGGGGGGAGGACACAAAAATACACTAATAGAAAAAAATGATACTGGCTCTAAATCATTAAGTCGATAAAATGGAAATGAACAAGTCAACTTGTTTTCAAATCATTCCAGTAGAAAGCCTCCCTTTTTATTCCTTTTATTCCTTTTACAGCAATCTAAACCAACAAGAAAGGAACTACCTAAAAAAATTTATGAACATTAATTTAATGAAACAGTAACTTTTAAAAACCAAAAACAGAAAATGCAACACACATTGTTTTGGTAAAAAAATGAGAAACAGAATATTAAGCCATTAGTATATTAAATAAAAAAAACTTTTAGTCCCCCATACCTTATTGCTATATCAACTAAAGATTCTTAAAATAATTTAAAGCACTTGGATGTCCTTGGAAAATAATATTAAAATGTACAATAACATTTCTGTATTATATTTTCATAGATATTATTAGAAGGAATAGTAAATTGCATATTCTTTCATTCAAAATATGGAAATCTGAAATACTAAAACAAAATTGACAAAATTATAATCGTAACACAAATAGTGATTTTTACTACATATTACATACATTTGAGGGTGTAAGAAACATATTTTTCTTGATTGCACAAAATGCTTAAATACAGCTCTCTAAAAACATTTCCATGTTCTTATCAATGACCATAAAGCGAATACAAGGCATTTTTCAAAATTTTGAGTGTGAGTTTAGGGGAAAGCAGGATGGAAGGTGACTGAGATCCAGAGTTTAGGTGACGTGGCAAGGTCGTCCAAGTAGCAGGCTGCAGAGGTATGGATGGGACCCAGGATTTTCTTGTCTAAAAATGCTGCAGATTAGTGTACTCAAGCAGAAGGGGAAGAGAATCTAATTACAACTGTAGAAACTTTTAATTTTTCAAAACTCAATTAGGTGTGTGTATGGTCCATCGGTATCGAGCTTTAACACCTGCCTGTTGCCGTAAGTGCCATGTTCCACCACAACCCCAGCTTCAGCACACTTGCTGTTAGCAGCTAATTCTTTTTTACAGAGAGTCACAAATTGGGAATAAAGTTCTAACCCCTCTTCTTTTCCAGAGTTAGAGTGATACTGCATGCTTCTTCCTTTTACTCTCCCCCCAAGGGTGGCTTGAGGGATGATAAGAATGTTGCCAGGTAGATCCAATACAGAGACACGCTTGCCATTTTCTGTTTCACTTAATTTCACATTTAACAGTGTATTAACTGGGTAGGGAAGAAAGGAGAACATTTTGAGGTAGAAAACAAACATGAAGAAAACCAACGATCTTCTAGTCAGCAAACCTCATGTTTAAAATCCAGTTTGTCAGCTCATGCTTTTAAACAAAGTTTCTATTTAGATTTTAAAAGCTGCTTCAGTAAGCTAAATGATCTAAGCATGAAAAACAAGGAAAATTTCGTGCAGAAAATGGCATGATGTTTTACATCTGACTTGGCAGTTAGGATCTCCTAACAATAAGATAATCCAGAAAGGACTAAAGAATTAACTGTATACTGGAACTTCAAGATATTGTTGCCCTGGGGGATACATGAGAAGATTTTGCCTTTTTGTTCCTTTTTATATTTCAAAACAAATCCCACTGGAAAAAAAAAACATGACAGATCCTCCACACACTTATTCTACTTTATAACAAAGAACATTAAATAAAAACCTTAGTGCATTTATTATTTTAAACTTAGTTGCCTAGAATTCTAAGCTGAGACAAAGGTTCCAGGTTCAATCCTGTTATAAACTAGTTGATTTTGCAGTTTTATAACCTCGAAGACATTATTAACAGAGACTAATTATTTTACAAACATCACCAGTGGGAGGATAAAGGTGAAAGCAAAAATCATCAGAAATTCACTGTCAACTGGGAAAGTAAATCCAAAGGTATAGAGTTACTGGCATTATCTTCATATACATACAGGAGAATATTGTATTATTATTTTTATGGCACTTATGCAAGTATACTCATAGCTAATAAGAAGTGTCAAAATAACCATAAATATCCATGTGTAGCTAAAAAATCTA
Organism: Tursiops truncatus; assembly: GCF_011762595.2. Taxonomy (NCBI): domain Eukaryota; kingdom Metazoa; phylum Chordata; class Mammalia; order Artiodactyla; family Delphinidae; genus Tursiops; species Tursiops truncatus. Next base: position 66,941,802 of record NC_047035.1, on the reverse strand, counting down.
AACTTAGAAAATCTTTACATTTCAACATTAGCCATTTTCAAAACAATAAGCAGAAGAAATGCCTAATATAAACACCCTTAGGGTCTTCCTACCTCTATAAAGGGTATAAATAACTTCTGCTTGTAAAGAATAGTCCTGAGAGGACACAAACAGTAAAAGAACTATTGAAACCTCACACTCCTGTGTGAATAATCAGGCTTGAAAAGGTATGCTTCCTGGTGGGGTAGTCAATGGTTTCAACTATTAGAGAGCCTGTAGTAAATATTAGCAAGGATTCAGTACAGTGGCCCCACTCTACAAATCAAGGAATTAACCTGGTGAAAACCTGCTAAGGTGAACACCCAAATGAATTCCTAAGCTCTGCATTAAGCACTATCAGTTTTCATTTAACTAATGCCTATTTTAAAATACCTCTAGGGACTTCCCTGGTGGTGCAGCGCTTAAGAATCCGCCTGCCAATGCAAGGGACATGGGTTCGATCCCTGGTCTGGGAAGATCCCACATGCCACAGAGCAACTAAGCCTGAGCGCCACAACTACTGAGCCTCTGCTCTAGAGCCCGCGAATCACAACTACTGAGCCCACGTGTTGCAACTACTGAAGCCCACACGCCTAGAACATCTGCAACAAGAGAAGCCACTGCAGCGAGAAGCCTGCGCATCGCAACGAAGAGTAGCCTCCACTCGCCACAATTAGAGAAAGCCCGTGCGTAGCAATGAAGACCCAACACAACCAAAAATAAATAAATAAGTCTAATTTTCTCTATTACAAATAGGACTTTGCTATATAGCCTGCAGTCCTATTGATTGCTTCTAAGAAAACTATAATTCTCTGGAGCATTTCATTCCACGTAAATCACTATCCAGCTATCCAGGCCTTAGGCTAGTGACAGACTAAGGAGGCAGTTTTGAAATAACAGGCCAGAGAGGTAAGTATAATTTATTATACTTCCACACACTTCCCTCTACTGGATCTAACTGAGAATTCAATTAATGCTGTTGGTATACAAATATCAGTATGTAGAAGTAAATATAATACAAATACAAATGTCAGTAAGTAGAATTAAAATGAGACAATGAATTAATGGCATCTTGGAAACTCAAAGATTCTAAGACAAGTTGTCGATCAAATATCTCTAATGATGTATATGGGAAGTTAAGTTTGGACAGGGCCCTGGATCTCTGTCCAATTATACTGAAGATGAATTGAGGAAGATTCTGCACACCTATATATTAGCCATGCTATTTCAGACTTTATGGATATAACTGGCTGTTATGTTCCCAAGGGCTACATGATTTGATTGGAAAGATCTGAATCCATGTAATAAGTATGAGGTCAGGTTTAAGAGAATCCCATCACACTGGCTTACTTTGCCTCCTGGAACAGAGGGAAGTACAAGCTACTACTATCAATAATAGATGGACTTACTTTGCTTACAACTCACACCAGTAGAATGTGATTCTTAGAGTCACAGCTCTTTACTGAGAATCATGATATATAAAAGCTTTGTGTTAGACTATCCACTAGAAGAGTTAAAGTGGACTTCCTCAGTGTTTTTATTTGGCCACAATTTGGCCAAAAATGCTCTTCCTGTTTTTGAAGATTTCTACGATATATCTTTCATGGTCAAGAAAGCTTTAATTCAAGGCAAAAACAGACCAAATGTCCAATATCCAAGCATTAAGTCCTGGCAATAACCCTCTGTAACAACAGGAGACCTCATTTCATTTTCTCTTTAAACCCTTTAAAGCTCCCTATTATCCTTCAGATTCAAATTTCATTTTTTTTTAACATCTTTATTGGAGTATAATTGCTTTACAATCATGTGTTAGTTTCTGCTTTATAACAAAGTGAATCAGTTATACATATACATATGTTCCCATATCTCTTCCCTCTTGTGTCTCCCTCCCTCCCACCCTCCCTATCCCACCCCTCTAGGTGGTCACAAAGCACCAAGCTGATCTCCCTGTGCTATGCGGCTGCTTCCCACTAGCTATCTATTTTACGTTTGGTAGTGTATATATGTCCATGCCACTCTCTCGCTTTGTCACAGCTTACCCTTACCCCTCCCCATGTCCTCAAGTCCATTCTCTAGTAGGTCAAATTATTACAGTTACTTGCTTTCCATCCTCACCTACTGCAGTCCCTTCTCAAGTCTAGTTTTCATCCTCTGACAAAGTTGTTAAACATGTTTGATGTCTCAGCATAAAATTCCCTCTAGAAGCTTTAGCTCTTTGTCCAAGCTGTTCCTCACTGGGCTATTTACGCTTGAGTTCCACTACTTAAAGCTCTTCTAGGTTAACTTCCGCCTGCTTCAACTACCCATCTATATAATTTATATTTATTAATCCAACTAATGGGTACTGCCTTTACTAATGGAGAGAATATAACCTGTCCCCAACCTTAGGGACAGCTTGACTATTTCAGGCTTCTTTTTTTGTACATAATTATTCTATCAAATACTGTCTTGAGATAGTATATAATTTGATTTGGTATATCTGAACCTATGTAATTATCACAAGGAATGTGCAGTGATATAGAATATCGAGGACACTGGAAAGCTGCAGGCAGGTACATTATTGTTCAGAGATGCCTGAACACTGACTCTTTCTCTGCCCGCAGAGGAGGTGTGGCTGTGATGACACTGAGCTTGGTTTAATAATCATCTTTACACACATTTCCTACAAAGTGCATAAATGGTTAATGTAAACTCTTTTATAATAATGATATAAGCCTGATCTTCACATATTTGATGGGAACCACATGTTGTACATACAGTGTCACCTCTATGCCCCTGTTAGGGACTCTGAGAGATAAGGAGACTATATTAAGAAATGCAGCATCTATTTCTCCCTATGTGGCCACCCTGCTTCCAACAAGTTTCTGTATCCTTGGCTGAATCTCAGTGTGTTGTCTGTGTGTCTGTGTGTGTGTACACTCTTCTAAACCAATCTATAAATGATCTGAAATGCTGCAGATATTTTAAAAGAATTCTACCACACTTACTTATATTAAGCTTTGGAAAAGGCAAACAGCTAAAGTCAACAACAGTACACAGAGTTAAGTCATTTATAACTTACATAACAGTACAATTTAAGATTGTGCTTTTTCCCCTTCTGATTCATCTATCTATTGCTAGTCACTCTCACTCTTAAAAAAGAAACATCAAACACATACCCATTTTGGGAAGAAGCTCTTTATCAGCTCCCTTGAAAAAGCACAGGTAGATCACTAATCCTCTCTGGACCTATGAGAAACCACAATAAATTCAGATTAGAAAGAAGCTTCTATATACAGAGGTAAATGAATAAAATTTCACAACTTTTATAGATAAAAGGTTAAATGCAAAAGAAGAGGAATAACTTTTGATAATAGATTTAATTTCTTAAATATGTGAGAAAATAAAATCTTTTTCAATATTCAGTCACCTATCATTTTTCAAAAATTAAGTTTAAAATACAGCCAAGAGCAGTAAAGACCCCAAGTTATACCTTCAAACATTTACTTCTTTTTTTTTTTAATTAATTAATTTATTTTTGGCTGCGTTGGGTCTTCGTTGCTGCATGTGGGCTCTCTCCAGTTGCAGTGAGTGGGAGCTACTCTTCGTTGCGGTGTGCGGGCTTCTCATTGCGGTGGCTTCTTGTTGCGAAGCACAGGCTCTAAGCGTGTGGGCTGCAGTAGTTGTGGCACGTGGGCTCAACAGTTGTGGCTCACAGGCTCTAGAGAGCAGGCTCAGTACTTGTGGCACATGGGCTTAGTTGCTCCGTGGCATGTGGGATCTTCCCAGACCGGGGCTCAATCCTGTGTCCCCTGCATTGGCAGGCGGATTCTTAACCACTGCGTCACCAGGGAAGTCCCCAAACATGTACTTCTGATCAAAATCATTAGTACTATGAACTAGCCTCTTCCTAAGTATGGCTGACAGACTTATAAATATTTAGTTTGCAGGGGCCCATTTATTCAACACCAAATGAATTCACATTATATCAGATATGGCTGATGTATAAACAACACTGTAACTGATATGTTTTTTGACATCATCATTCTTTGTTCCTCCTAATCCATTTACTTATAGATAATGAAAATAAGGGTCTGATTCTATTTCAATAAACTCCAAGAAACTGCTGTCCAATTATTTTTTGTTATTTTTGTTAATACATTAAATACACAGTGATTAAACCTTGGAAACTGCATTCATATTAAGTTCTACATCAAGAGGTTTTCTGTTATCAGGAATGTAAGCTTATTTATTTTATACAATGACTTGGATAGTTCTTTATTAGCTCTTGTAGGATAGAGACTATACGGAAAAGAGACACTTGACAAATGACTTTGATTTTGCTGCAGAGTGAATCATTAAATTTTTTATTTTGTAGATTAACCTTCTGAGTCCAACAGCTATTACAAAGATTGAGTTAATATCTGTAAAGTGCTTAGAACAGTGCCTGGTTCATAGTAAGAGCGATACAAGTGCGTATTAAGTGACTATGTAAAAAGAAATTTAAGGACTGAAACACAATTTATTTTACATCTTAACTCCCAAAGCACTTTACAGACTGTTTTGTACATGATAGGAACTCTGTTGATTGCATTTAAGTTCTACTGTATATTACAGGCTCTATGTGTTATCTAAATACTCTTGTAAATAAACATAAATGCAGCTCTGCACTCACACCAGATTTACCTGGATAAGAAGTAACCTTTTATAAGTGTAATTGTGCTCTTGAACAAACAAGTGCCTCCAGGGCACACCCATAAGTAAGGAGGTGGCAGGTTGAATAACACAGATATCTGCACCACTGTTACAGCTCTCTACACTGGGATTGTTTCAGCACAGGCCAAAATTTCTCAAGCATACTCATATTTGGACACATGCAATGTCAGAATTAAATAATTGCAGGAATGAACACCTGTTGGGACTTCTCTGGTGGCCCAGTGGTTAAGACTCCACCCTTCCATTGCAGGGGTTCGATCCCTGGTCAGGGAACTAAGATCCCACATGCAGCATGGCTTGGCCAAAAACAAACAAACAAACAAAAAAACACTAGTTCTTTCCTTCTACTCACCACACTACCTCTTCATTAAGGTATTTTCTTTTAGTTTATTCCAAAAATAGCTCTTAAATTGTGATCTACAAATTCCCCTCCTCAAGTGAGAATCACCTTCCTTGTAGCTTCTTTTGGTATAACTAGAACATTTCCAATATATAGGAAAGTACACATAATTCTCACTGTAGGTTAAAAATGTTCACCTTCCAGGAAGAAAAACATTAGCCTGTGACAGCAAAGGTCTAAATGAATGAAACCAAGAACACGCAAAGTAACCTTCAAATCAAAAAGTAAACTTAAAAACAATTAAAAATGTTTTTTTTTTTAATTAGAACTTTTAGTAATAGAATAGCTGATGCTTGAGAAAGAGGAAAGAATTTACTCTCTAATTACTCGTCAGCTCTTCATACTAATTTAGCCATGTGTGGGAGTGGAAGAGAAAGCTTTAAAATAGCTTTCAAAGTTAATAAACACACTGATAGTTTGGAAGCTGCAATAAACTATCTGTGATTTTGCACAAGGAGATGTGACATGAAGAATATAAAAGGATAAAGAAGCATGGAAGAAATCTAAATGATTAATAGTTTGGGATTTATAGTCCCATGAAGCAAGTATAAAAATAGGCAACTCTTTGGACAGTATGGCAAAAATAATAAAATCTCAAAATAGGGAAGAGAAATTTTTAAGAGACCATAACAAAAGAAATAAATGAATTTTTGAGAAAGAAAAAGGGAGGGCAAAAATATAGGACTGTTTATGCTTATAAATATTTCCAAATTACAAGGGAGTAACAGATAGTGATTTAAGAATAGTCACCCACATATAGTTCATGGGTAGTATTTAAAATAATAACTAGGATTGTGTTAAGGAGTGCTAGATTTGGGACGGAATTCAGCAGATGAATGAATGAAACGCTCCTACATTAAAGTTTCTGAGTACCTCCACCAGTTTTATTTATTATTATTACACATTTTTTTTCCTTCATTTCAACTTACTCCAAAAAATAAGCCGGGGGCCTTAAAGAAAATTTTGTTTTTGCATGGAATTTTGCATATGGGCAGGCTCTTTTAAAAAGGCAAATATTCAAGCAGAAGGACATCATATTGGTGTAAATGTTTTAAATTCTCTGGAGGAAATGTGTTCGATAACAATGCAACATTATTATAAAAGTAGTCATCTTTGTTCCTGGTGGGAAATAAGTCAAGTTTTTTAAAGTTTCTTGAAAAAAGAACTGCTTCATGGGCAATCTCACGACTGTGCTAACACTTAGCTGCAGTCAACCTAAGAGGGAATTCGACGGGATCCGGAGCACAAGTCAAAACAGATCTTGAACGCTTGCAACAAATCTAACCTAGAAGCTCGAACCAGATCAGGACAACTCACCAGCAGCCCGAGCATCGCGCAGGGCGTGGCAAGGCTTTTTGCTCTTTTGAAGCAAGAGGTCTGAGCTACTAGGTCTAAAGTCCACAGAGCTCAGGTACGCAAACGGTGAGGGGAAGCTCCCAATTCCCGGGGTGCCAAGCAGGGGACACCCTCTTCCTCTCGGAAAATAAGTCCGAGGGAGAAAGGGCCAGGGCCGGTGGTGCAGGACTGAGGAGAGAGGCGACCACAGGTAGGCACTGAGGGCAGCGTTGGGCGGACCGGCCGGGAGTCCCGCCCCGCCCACAGCACGTGCCACGCGCCACGCGACCGGCTCGGAGGGAGACGCGAGGGCACAAATCGCCTAGACAGTGCGGTGAGAACCGCCCCTGCGCGCCACAGGATAACCGGAGCTGCGGAGCCGACGTTACCTCCACCCACTGGGCCGCGGCGTCCCCTTCGGCGGGGCGTACTTGCAGCCGGGCGTGCAGGCACTGCTGCAGGAGGGCCCGTGCCTGAGGTGGCCGGCCACTTTCAGCCATGGCTCAAGCCCGCGCGGATATTCCCCAGCTTCTAGCCACGCGCCGCACAGGCCCGCCCCCGGCGCTCAGGAAGCATTGGACGCGGCGCGACGCAGCGGAGGTACGTGCTGGTCGCCCGTGGCCCCGCCTCCAGAAGGGCGGGGCCTCTGACTGGCTCATCGGTGGCCCGGATGTGCGGTGTTAAAAGACTTGTATGTGCTAACCCTTACCTCAACCTACATGCAATTCGGTAGAAGACGCTCAGTGTATGCTTTTAAGCGAGTGAAAAGACCCAGTGGTTCTCTTCCCAACATACCTTTTTTTTTTTTTGCGGTACGCGGACCTCTCACTGTTGTGGCCTCTCTCGTTGCGGAGCAGTCTCCGGACGCGCAGGCTCCGGACGCGCATGCTCACGGGCATGTGGGATCTTCGCGGACCGGGGCACTAGCCCGTGTCCCCCGCATCGGCAGGCGGACTCTCAACCACTGCGCCACCAGGGAAGCCCCCAGCATACCTTTTAAAGAGACATTTTTCAGCTTAGAAAGCATAAGTTTACAGACGTTGAAAAATTTTAAATCTGCTAAGTCCATATTATGCCCATTGTGAAGATAGGTAAATAGAATGAGTCAATTGAATCACAAAACAAGCGGAGGTGGAACTGAAAGCTATAAATCTTTCAAAAAAATCTCCTTACCCCAAATAATAAAACAACGCTGCCTCCTCTATCAAGAATGCTATAAATCATTCTGTTCTCGCAGTTGTGGAAAGGTGTTGGTAGGCTATGTGAATACATATTTGGAGAGTAATCTTTTAGAGAATATCCTTGCTAAAAATATTCTTATCCAAGAAAGTGTTTGATTTTAATAAATTTTTAAACATGCTACTAATTCAAAAATAAAATGGCATAGTCTGATACACATAATGATACTGAATTCTGTGGTGTTTCCTGTAAGTACATATTAGAATGTAAATGAAATTAAACAAGGGCTTGATTTTCTTTCCCACATAATGTATTCCTTGAACCTGCATCAGATTAGCATTATTTTTCTATGGGCTTGGAGGGTTTAGATGAAGAATAATAGTGTTACCCTGACTGCATTACCCAGGTCATTGATTTGGGCTCGGTTGGCACAATATGCCTATACATCCTGGTCTCTGTTTCAGAAGATGACATCACTGACAGTGTTGCTATCCATATAAAGTAGTGTAGCTGAAGAAAATAATCTATGTGTAATGAACAGTCCTTTCTACACAGAATTGAAGCTGCCTGTTTGCTGGTTATCTTGCAGGCTGCCTTTCACTTTTTGTAAAAACAGAAAGCAAAATCTCACATTATCTCTGATTGAGGGACTGCAGGGGTTCCTACATTTGTTGACATTTGTCTGCAGAGCACAGACAAATTGCATTGTCTGCACCTTTATGTCTCTTTTCTCTTTCACTCCCAGACTCAAGTTTTACAGGCTTGAAGGAACTTTGACATAGAGGGCCCTTAGCCTTCACCCAGAATAAGAGAGGACTTCATGTCCGTTTGTATATGGGTGTAGGAGATAGGGAACTCTCTTGAAAATAGTCTGTGGTTCCCCGAAATTTTTCCACAGTGAAGGGACGTTAGCAAATTGAGAAATCCTTCCTGTGAGTAGATACACACACACGGAGTCTGGTTGGTAATGGTTAGCCTCTCAAAAAACACCAATTACTTTAAATCTTCCAGTTAAGTGAGGATCTTATTCTTTCTTTCTACCTGCAGAGGGCAGTATAGAGTAGGCACTAAAGAGAAAGTATTTACTTTCTGTATTTTATTTATTTTTTTGAACATCTAGTTTCATTACACAAAGAATTTAAGAAGGTCAGCCATACCTGCAATAAAATAGTGAAATGTGAATAAAAATAAAGCATAAGGAGTAGAGAAAATGGAATTATGTCAGTTGGAATGTGGAAAATTGAAAACAAATAGACAAGACAGTGGTTCTTTTTTTTTTATATATAAATTTATTTATTTATTTATTTTTGGCTGTGTTGGGTCTTCGTTTGTGTGCGAGGGCTATCTCTAGTTGTGGCAAGCGGGGGCCAGTCTTCATCGCGGTGCGCGGGCCTCTGACTATCGCGGCCTCTCTTGTTGAGGAGCACAGGCTCCAGACGCGCAGGCTCAGTAGTTGTGGCTCATGGGCCTAGTTGCTCCGCGGCATGTGGGATCTTCCCAGACCAGGGCTCGAACCCATGTTCCCAACATTAGCAGGCAGACTCTTAACCACTGCGCCACCAGGGAAGCCCAAGACAGTGGTTCTTGACTGGAGTGCTGAGATGATAATGTAGCAAAGTTTTCACAGATATACAACTTCAATTTTTGTTATAAAACAGTTATGTTCATCACATGTAATGTTGACGTGGAGCATGTTGTACAATTTCCTTCAAGTTAGATGTAAGAGGCAAAGCACAACATTAAGTTGGCTCTAGAGGAAGAAGATTCACTGGAACATAAGAGAGCTTTGCCTTGTGAGTATACAAGAAATCACTGTCTGGGAAGAATAGTTCTCAAACAGCTACAGTGCTGAAAGGAGACCATGCAGCTAGTGCATTAGTTATGAAAGCATTCTAGGCCCTCTGAGACGGTATAATAATTTAGAGTTATTTTAAGTTGTTTAATTCATTCAGGTTGGCTGCCCAAAATTTTAACAGAGAACCACTTCTGAAAGATTCTTTGCAGCTGATAGTAAGCTTCCTGATTGTAAAGAGGAAAAGAAAGAAAAATGAACTGTTTCGTAATCTGTTTCATAGACTAAGAAGTCTGTTTCTTGGACTAAGCAGAGCTTTACGTAAGATTTAGCTCTAGAATGAACCTCTTGCCCGAGGCTTTACTTGGAGGTATGTTAATCAGTAGATATGCAACAGGAAGAGATAGAGGTTTCATTTCAGGGAAGGCTTGGAAGAAACCTAGCCCCCTACCTCAAAGCTTAGAGAGGTTTTTTTTTTTTGTTTGTTTTTTCCTCAGTGCCTAGGGAGGTGATCAGTTTCTGAGAAATTAGTTCATACTAACTAAATTGCACATGAATTGGGATAGAACCAGAATACTAATTTATTCATTTGTAGTAAGAAATATTGCTGTGACATGGAGTGGAAATTCTCACATAAGGCATGATCAACACATTTTCCCTTGTGCAAGCAGGGTATACAAGATTATATTCAGAAGTCTCTTTACCAATTTACTATGAGAGATAGTCACTCTTCTACCAGGGTATCTGAAACAGGTGTGAAAGACCCAGGTGAATTCGGGCTTCAAGACACATGGCGCACCTGGTGGCCTCTGAGACGGTGGCGGCAGGGTCCGCGGCTCTGGCCTGGGGCGCCCAGGCTGTGAGGGGAGTTGCCGCCGCCTCGGGCCCATGGGGTCCCCTTCCCCCAAGGCCGCTGAGAGGCAGCTGGCCGGGGAGCTTATCCCTCCCTGGGTGAGCAAGCTGTCCTGGGCCGTGTGGACCAACAGCCTGTTCCCGGCGCGCGGCGGCGGCAAGATCCTGCCCAACAGCCCGGTGCTCAACACGCACCTGGTCAAGAGCCACCACCAGCAAGATGGCATAGAGAATCCAACAATAGGAAGAGATTTGAAAACTGTCCTGAGGCTCTGCTGTTGTCCGATTGAAGGATGCCCGAGAGGCCCTGACAGACCAAGTTCTCAATTTTCTCTCAGAAAACAGCACTTTATGAAAATGCATGCAGAAAAGCAGCACAAACATAGTTAAGTGCAGCAATTCGTATGGCACTGAGTAGGACTTGAAAAGACATCCAGAGGATTGTGGCAATACCTTCCAGTGCACATGTGGCTGTCCCTATGCCAGAAGGACTGCATTTACAGTCCCACATCTACCGAACTGGCCGTGCGATCCCTGCAGAACACAGGGATCCATCTAGTAAGAAAAGGAAAATGGAAAAGTGCCTGCACAACCAGAAGTTGTCCAGTAAGACCAGTGAATCACTGAGCAACCAATCAACCCCAACACCAGATGCTCAAGAGCTAGAAACTTCAGAAATAAAGCTAATGGCTTCTTTTGAAGACTCTTGCAGCTCTAATGCCAGAAAGCAGACTCTTCCAACTCGTCCAAGGTATCCTCAGAAGTTGCTTTTACCAAAGCCTGAAGTGCCTGTCTTTGTGCCTACAGCAGACTCCTCAGCCCAGCCTGTAGTGTTGGGTGTCGATCATCAGGGCTCTGTCCCCCCGGTTCTGTGCACTTACTGCCCTTGTCCATAGGAACCCTGATCCTCAGCCTAGATTCAGAGGCTTGCTCTCTAAAGGAGAGCCTCCGTCTTTCAAAAATTGTAAATCCCGTTGCTGTTGAGCCAATTAGCACAGGTGTTCAAGTGAACTCGGGTAAAAGTCCATCTAACTCTTTACAAGAACTAGGGAACACATGTCAAGAAAACAGCATTTCTTCAATCAATGCACAGGCAGACCTGTCTTACACCACACAACACTTTTTACTGTCTGCACAGTGGGCTAGCCCTGATTCCTCTGTATCACCTTGTTCGTAAACTGATTTGACATTTGGTTCTCAAGTTTCCCTTCCCATTAGTGTTCATACTCAAAATTTTTGCCCAGTTCTAAGGTAATCTCATCTATAGTGCTCAGACTGATGTATTTATAGATCCCAGTTTCCCGTCAGGTGGGATCTCTTTTGAGAGAAACTCAGACCAGTGGAATGCGAAGTCCAACAGATGATCGAGTACAGATAGACCAAGCTGTAATGTGTGGAGACATTTTTGAGAGTGTTCATTCATCATATGATGTTTCTACAGACAAATTATAAGCAGCAGCTTAGTAGCAGAGACTGTAACTCATGGTTTGTTACCTCAGAACCACCCTAAAACTTTAAATCAAGATATTGAGAAATCTGAACCAATCATGAACTTCATTCAGCACACAGAATAGTACACTTTCTTCACAGAACATGACAGATAATCAGACCTGAACCAGGGATTTATTAAGTGATCTGGAAAACATCTTGTCAAGTAATCTGCCTGGTCAGACACTGGACAATCGTAGTCTTCGTCTGACACAAGTAATGGACCTGACACCCAGCTCCCATCTGGCCCAACCCAGAATCCTGCAGTTGATTTTGATATTAGAGAGTTCTTTTCGGCCTCAAAAATCCAGACTCAAACTAAAAAGAGTGAACTTAGCCCCATAACCACTGAGCCAGTCTTGGAATCGCTGGACATAGAGACCCAAACTGACTTCTTACTTGCAGACACCTCTGCCCAGTCCTACAGTCGTAGAGGAAATTCTAACTTCTTAGGCCTTGAAATGTTTGACATTCAGACACAGAGGGACTTGAACTTCTTTTTAGACAGTAGCCCTCATCTGCCTCTGGGAAGTATTCTGAAACACTCCAGCTTTTCCATGAGTATTGATTCATCTGACACAGAGACCCAAACTGAAAGAATCTCTGCTGCTAAACACCTACCTGCTCTAGAAAGCAAAGTTCAGTTAAGCAGTGCAGAAACACAGACCATGAATTCTGGCTTTGAAACTTTGGGGAGCTTATTCTTCAACAGCAATGAAACTCAGACAGCAATGGATGACTTTCTTCTGGCGGATTTGGCCTGGAACACAATGGAAACTCAATTCAGCTCTGTTGGAACCCAGTTGTGTGCAGAACTACACCCAGTCTCCAACTTCTGAAAGTGGAGTTCACATGGGGGATGGCATTTACGGTTCCCTTCTGGATTTAGAAGATGGAGAATGGGGACAACAGTATTAACTCTATTGAATGCAGTTGATGATACAGTTACTTCGATTCTTTGAGGTTCTTTGCCTTTTGCACTTATAAACATGAAATTTGTGTAAAAATGTATGAGTGTATTATAAAGTGTAAGATGTTGATCTAAAACGGTGATTGTTTTTTGTGTTGCCTACATTTGCCCTTTCAGTGTAGACATCCCTTCTTTAAAAAAAAAAAATGTATTTCACACCTTTAAAACCCATCTAGCAGGGGACTTCCCTGATGGTCCAGTGGGTAAGACGCAGTGCTCCCAATGCAGGGGACCTGGGTTCGATCCCTGGTCAGGGAAGTAGACGCTGCATGCATGCCGCAACTAAAACATCCCACGTGCCACAACAAAGATCGCATGTGCCACAAAGAAAATCCCCAAGTGCAGCAACTAAGACCCAGCACAACGTAAAAAAAAAAACAACCCATCTAGCCATTTAGCTGAATCAAGCTTACCAGGACTAGTGTACAAACTTTTCAAATTTTTGAAACATTGTAGTTGACATATGACTTACTTAAATTGCACCTAAAATACTTTTGCCAGTGCTTGTTAGAAATTCCTGTTTCCTAATAATGTCTAAAGAAGTCTGATGCTGCACCATCAGATTTAAACACCATCAGCTTCATCTGCTTTGACATCTTACTCTTTCCTTATTTGAAGACACAAAGGAAAACTACAGCTGCCTTTAGCTTTTTTTTTTTTTTTTTTTTTTGCGGTACTCAGCCCTCTCACTGCTGTGGCCTCTCCCGTTGCGGAGCACAGGCTCCGGACGCGCATGCTCAGTGGCCATGGCTCATGGGCCCAGCAGCTCCGCGGCATGTGGGATCTTCCCGGGCCGGGGCACGAGCCCGTGTCCCCTGCATCGGCAGGCGGACTCTCAACCACTGCGCCACCAGGGAAGCCTCTGTCTTTAACTTTTGGGACAATTTTCATATAGTCAATGCCATCCCTCCTGTACGTGAACTCTTACTGATAGCAGTGTAAGTGTATAGTACTTTCCTCACAAGACGTGTTGCTGTAAAATTCTTGCTTAAAGTAGCAGCAAGCACTTAGTGTAACTAGCGATCGTTTCAGTCTAAGTGACAGTAAGTCGCCCCAACTATGGAAACGCTGGGCTGTGGAATCATGCCTATTAGCTCATACTGGAGTGTGTCCTATGAGCGTCCCCCCTACTCCCTACAAAAGGCCAGGGCGGTGCTCCAGAGCTGCTCCTCAAAGAGCACCCACCAGCTGAGTCCAAGTTTTGTCACTCTAATTGTTAAAAAAAATAAAGTAAGGAGAAAAGGAAATTCCCCACTAAATTTCAATACTATGCATAAGCTTGATAGGGCAAGAGTGCAATAAACAACTATTTTAAAGTGAATCTGCTTTTCATCCACCTCTCATTTTTTCCTTGAATGAGGAAACACATTGGTCCAGCAAGGATAGTATCTGTGCCTTGAGGATAGCAATTATAGAATAGATCCATCTAAGATGTGGTATTCTGCATTTTGTTGCTTTGTTTAGAGAGGATAATGCCAGTCTTCAAAGGAAGTAAGGTGATGACTGATTGCTTCAGTGTTTAAGAACATCTATGTTTTGAGATGGGTCTGTGGTCAAGTATGCTTTTGAGGTTTTCTGTATTTAGGAGATCCTGAGTTCTTGATTGCTGGCCAAATCTCAAGCAAGTAAAAATCAGTGCAGTCTGTAAATTCTTCTAAGTTTACCCAAAAAAATACTCTGTTCCTTCTGTGGCACATGCTTATGCTGCCGAAGGCTAAATCCTCAAAATAAAACCTAAGGGGGAGACTAATAATTCATTGAAGTATAATAAATCAGTGGTTTGCTACTAATTGCTATCCCGTAGAAGAATTGTTGGTAGTGGAAAAATAATATATCCTAGGCAGATGAACTCAACCTAGTAGATAAAAGTTTGCTTTGGTCACAGTTGCCTATGAATATGGCAAAACAAACATAAAGCCTTAACTTAGAATTTCATTATGTTTTAGAGTCATCACTGCCTTAATGTTCAAACATCTATTTAAGTTCTCCTAGTAAGGAGAAATGCATGTTTGATTATGCCTTTTGTAAATATATACACAGTGATCTATGGCTTTAAAAAATTTTTGTGTTTCTGTGACAATGTTAATCCAGCCAATTGAGTTATTTACAGAAAATTGAGGATGCAGTAGTTCTTCATGTACAAGTAAGAACTGTTTCCCCCCCCAAAACCTTAGCTACCTGAATTGTTCTAAGGTTATTTGTAAGAGCTGAAACTCAGCGATTGAAGAGAAGTGAGAATTCTGAAAAAAAAAAAAAAAAAGTCACTTGGGGCTTCCCTAGTGGTCCAGTAGTTAAGACTCCACCTTCCACTGCAAGGGGCGTGGGTTCCATCTTTGGTCAGGGAAGTTCCACATGCTGGAAGGTGTGGCCAAAAACAAAAAAAAGACACTTGGCACATGCACTAAGACTGTGAGGAAAAAGGAAACATACATATGTAAATAAGAGTCTGAAATAAAAACTCCAAGGGCAAATGCTCCAACCATAATCATATATTTGATATTTTGTCATGGAGCCTCTTCTTACATAGGCAGAAACTGATGCCATGGTGTTAATCATGGGCTTAATCATGGGCTGTTGAAGCCCCTCCAATACAAAAATATGAGGCCTGGGAAAATGATAGTTCCCACCTAAGAGCTGAGTCCCTTCTTAACACAAATAGTTTGTACAACCAGGTAGGAAATGGAATTGAGTTTGGAACTTGATATTGACTGTTCTTTTGTTCAACTTGCTTTTTTAAATTCTTATTTTATTACTGTACCATTTGCTGGTGTGTTGCCTAGGTAACGTAACATAGCAAGTGCTTTTAACTGTAAGGCAATGATGCATATCTTTGGCAATCTGTAGGGTTTCCCCAGGGCAGGCTGATAAATTATGTTGATGTTTGGGTTATTTTTCAGTTCATAATGTTGTGATAACTTGGCAAAGCATTGCATAACCTTCTGAATATTTGTATACTTCTGTTAGCTGTTTTGTCAAGTCAGGCCAGCCTGTTGTAAGGGCCTTTTAAAATAATTTTGACACCTGCATCCTTTGTAGAAAAAAATTGTGAAAGATTTTGAAATGGGCAAAAGAGATTTCTAGATATCTTTTTAACAGAATTCTGGAACCTCTGGGATTTACCTGGTCCTATAGGGCTATACAGGGTTTGTCTTTGACTAGACTATCTTACAACTCTGTAGAGATAGAAGCTAACTCTTTGAACACTGATACTGTCTATAAAAATGTAAAATTTGATTATTACTCTGTGGGTATTGACCGGTTTTGCCAATTTTGCATCCATTTGTAAATTCATTTCAGCATTCCTTACCTGACTAAAAGTATATAGCACCTTGAGTAGTTCTCTCTCTCTCTCTCTCTAATAAACTTTAAGTTTTAGAATAGATGTAGATTTACAGAAAAGTTGCAAAGATACCAGAGAGTTCCCATATACCCCTCACCCAGTTTCTTCTGTTATTAACATCTCAAATTACTATGGTATGTTTGTCACAACTAAGAAACCAGCACTGGTATATTAATTAAACTCCATACTTTATTCAGATTTATTAGGTTTTCTCTAAATCCTTTTTCTGTATCCCACCCAGGATACCACATTACATTTAGCTGACAAGATTCCTTAGTTCATGACAGTTTCTCACACTTTCCTTGTTTTTGATGACCTTGACAGTTTTGGGTAGTACTGGTCAGGTATATTGTAGGATGCCCCTCTATTGGGATTTGATGTTTTTCTCATGATTAGAGCAGGGTTATGGGTTTTTGAGGATGACCATAGAGATGAAGTGCCCTTCTGATTACATCATATCAATGGTACATTCTGTCAACAGGTCTTATTGATGGTGATGTTGACCTTAATTACCTGACTAGGGTAGTGTGTTTGCCAGGTTTCTCCACTGTAAACTTACACACAGACCCACTTCCATGATTTAGTCTTTGGAAGCAGATCACTAAACACAGCCCATACTCAAGGGGTAGGAAGTTACGATCTACCTCCTTGGCTAGGGAGTATCTGCATAAATTATTTGGAATTCTTTATTTGAGGAGATTTGAGTTCTTTTTTGAACTGGCTGTAATATATTACTGGTTTCTTCCTTGCTGAGTTAAGTATGAATGAAATAAAAATCTTTGACACATGTTGATTTTATGTTTGTATGAGAATTGTGATTTTATTCTTTTTAAAAAATTATTCTCATATCGTTCTACCAAGAAATGTGGGAATTATTTTTTATATAGTTCTTTGAAATCCATGGATAAGTGCCATAAACAAATACGTTATTTGGAAAAGAAGATATTGATTATTTATAGTCAGAGAAAAAATGAGTTATTTTATCACACTGACTGTATCAGCAAATATACAAATATACTGTATCAGCAAATAACACACTCTAAATAGGATAACCTGGGAAAGTTTTATTGACAAAGGCACTATTTACAAAGGTGTGGGTGTAGGGGCACCACAGTGGGTAGTGTAGTAACAGCTGAGATGTTACCGTTCCCTTGGGCATGGTAACAGGTGAGATGTTACCATTCCCTTGGCCTGAAGAGAGAAAAGGAGAGAGTCTGGAATCCAGGGGTAGAGACTTACATAGACCCTTAAGAGAAGGAATGAGCCTTCTGCTAAGAAGCATAACCAAATTTAGCTGGCCCTTTAGGAAGGGAGCTAGGGAAATAAATACCTGACTGCATTTTCTACCTTCCTTCCACTTCCTGCCAGAGCTCCCCATTGCAAAAAACAGCCAATAGCTAGGAAGCCTGGGGACCTGTTGATGTCCCAGCCTCCAGGGCAGAAAGCAGGGTGGAGAATGCTTGCGTGTAGATCAGGAAGGCCAGCAAAAGGTATCTGGCACATTGACTGAAGAGGTTGTAAAGGCCACATTGAGGTTTCTTTTGTCATCTTTTTGTGGGAAGGTAACAGCTGAGAAGACAAAGAGAGACATAGCTGCTGTTAACATTTTTAGCGGAACTATTTAATTTCTCCAAGAGTTTACAGAGGTGAAGTTTGACTTAGTGAGTTATCAGTGTAAGATGAGTCAAGGTCCTTGACCCCTCCCCATCTTTTTTTCCAGCCATTGGGAATATGGCAAGACATCAGAGGAGAATGGTTGCTGCGATCCTAGCCTTGGTGAAAATGTCTCCTACGCAGCCCAACTTGCATGGCAGGAAGGTGTCTACGAAAAATTAATCAGTCGATCTAAGACAGAAATTGAAAATTTTATTTGAGCCAAATTCAAGGATTGTAATCCAGGAAGAGCATCTCAGAAAGCTCTGAGAACTGTTCCACCCATTAGAAGTCAAGGCACAGTTATATAAGTTTTTCGAAACAGAAAGCTGTACATTAAATGATGCATTATTGACAGTTTATACAATCCAGATCTAAGCATCATCTAGCGGCCCCTTACAAGATGGAGAAAGAATGTCACCTTTTAAGGAGTTGTCTTGTTGATGCTAGGAGAGTGTTGCTTTTTACGGTTGAGCAGGTATTTCTGCAGGTGGGGGAGGTTTGGTTGATGCATAATGCAGATACACAATGGACAGTAGCAGAGGAGAGAGGAGGTCAAAGGGCAAAGAATTTTTTTTTTTTTTTTTTTTTTTTCGGTACGTAGGCCTCTCACTGTTGTGGCCTCTCCCGTTGCAGAGCACAGGCTCCGGACGCGCAGGCTCAGCGGCCATGGCTCACGGGCCCAGGAGCTCCGCGGCATGTGGGATCTTCCCGGGCTGGGGCACGAACCTGTGTTCCCTGCATCGGCAGGCGGACTCTCAACCACTGTGCCACCAGGGAAGCCCGCAAAGAAAAATTTTTATGTTTAAATTTTTATTATCTTGTCATAAAATATGAATTTTATTTCACAAAGGGATGGAGCCACTGCCTTCAAGGGCTCTTGCAGACTTAACTAAGAGGCACGTTAGAGGGAGCCACTATGGCCCTAAGCCCTTAGAGCTCTCTGTGCTGTGGGGGAAGAAAATTGGAATCAGATTTGACTTGATACAGAAAAAATAATGAACGATTTTTATTGTCTTTGAGTGTTGTAACTAAGTAAAGCTCATACTGACTCCAGCAGGAAGTAAATAATAGAATTTCAATAATGAATTGTTCATATACATCTAATTCTTCAGTTGCGTTTGCTTGAGATAAAAAAGGGAAAGCAGTATTTATCAGATGGCAGCTCCCTGATTGTTTGCTCCTTTTGGCAAGTGAAGCAAAAGAAATACTGTAGATTCTCAGCATGCGTGAGGAAGGACAATCTAAAGATCCCCACAAGTAGAGAAAATTCCAACTTCAGAATTAATTAATAACTGCATCCACATATTTATCCAATTGTTTATTAACGTTTATTTATCATGCCAGACACCAAGCTAGGTGTTGGAAATATATGAGGAATAAGATGCTGTTCTTATTCTCAGGGGGCTCAGAATTTAGGGAAGAAACAAGGAAAACAATTTAATTAGAAAACGATATCTCTTTCCACCATTGTGTTCTTTCCCTCCCAATGTTGTTGAACGAACCCAAGTCCATGTGCCTGATGCACAGTGAGGCCAAACAAATGGAAACTTCAGAGTGTGGAGCAGAGAAAGATTTATTTCAAAGCCAAGCAAGGAGAACAGGAAGCTCACACTAAAAACCCCCAAAACTGCTGGATGGTTTTTAAAGGCAACATTGCGGGGAGGGGGAGGGAGAGGCTACAGGGTGTGTGACTTTCTTCTGATTGGTTGGTGGTGAGGTGATAGGGTGGTGCTCAAGGAATCTCAATCATCAATCTTCTTGTTCTAACCAGTCTGCAGTCTCAGCATGTAGTCACCATCCTCCACGTGGGTGGGAGTCTTAGTTCCTGCAGGACAACTCATAGATATGCATCAGATTCTTATACATATCCCTTGAGGAGTAACTAGGACTCTGTTATGTGGCTGAACCATTGTTTCTTGACTACTTTCCTGCATTCACTCACTTCCCTAATTAGTAACTGTTTGAATCTGCTCTTTGGAACTCAGGGAAAGCCTAGGAGACTAAAATTTTTTCTACAAAAAAAGAAATAGGGGTGCGGGTGCTGAGGGGATTTTGTATCTGGGAGGACCTTGCAGGGTCCTGCTGGGTTTCACCAGTAAAAGAAGGACAGGACTTGGAAGGGGAGCCACCTGCTGGAAAGCCTGAACTAAACTGGGGTGACTGGGCTTAACTGCAGGGAAGATATGGTCTGCAGTTTAAACAATTTGGCATAAACCGGATTTTCAGGGCCATACCACATCTAGGCAAATTTTTTTTTTTGGCAAATTTTTTTTTTTTTGGCAAATTTTTTTTTAGTCACCAACTCTCTCTTTGGAATAACTCTCCGTCTCCTTTCTCTTTTATAGCAATTCCCTATATGTATTACGCTGCCTTTAGCATCTCCAAAATTTGCTCCAGGCTTGACCTACAACTCAGAAGATTCCCTTCCTCTAGGCCACAATCAAAAATCTAATATTCTAAGTACTGTGTTTAGTTGCACTCTGCTGGCATGAAGCTGATTAAAGTAATTCCCATTAACTTGTGAATGAAACATAACCTTCTTAAAAGGTATATTTGCATTTTAATAGCAGTCCCTTCACACAAATTCATCTCTAATTGGTGGAATGTGTGAGAGTTCCTTTCTGTGGGAAGAAGAAGGAGGGGGAATAACGCCTTAATTTTCTAAGTTTAAGAGAGTTGCTACTTTTAAAGCCTCTGGATTCTCGCCTCCCTGTCACGTCTCAGCACAATGCAGTTTTGCTTCTCTTTCTGAAGCTAATCACTCCGGAAAGCTTTTTTAGGTTAAAGTGAATGGACCCCGTCATCTTTTGAATAACATTTCTATTTGGGGAAATTCCCACATTATGAGTATACTTTTCCCTTCCATGTAGAAATCGGAATGCAGCTCCCTAGCCTCCTTTGCAGCTAGGATGCCGGCATGCCAATTGGATAGCTGAATGCAAGATTAAGCTGGGAAGTGAGCAATGTGAATAAACAGGCTCTGCATGGGACCTCCATTTTCCTGACTTCGGAGTTGGTAGGGCTTTCAAGCACAGGAGGTTCAAGATCGGATGCAGAAGTGGCATTGGTGACAGTAGCAGTTGCAGTAAAACTAAGTTGCTGGTATTTGGGGCCCAATGACAGCAGCAGCAGTAATTGGTACCATTGACTGATATAGACAGATTCCTGACCTCGATAGTTTTATGGCCTGCGTCAGGCGTCAGGCACTGTCCCTGGAAGCTTAGCCTTGAACGTTTCTCCAGACATCCCAATAATTTTGTGAACTATTTAATATCTTCTTATAAGCCAGTTTTGGGTTAAACCAGCCAGAATGAAATCTACTGTTCGCATTCAAGAACACTAACTGATACAAGTCTCCTCAATTTCCCCCTCTCCCTTGAACCCTCAACCAACAGAATTTATAGGACAAGACTTTCCACTTTTCTCCATTCCCCTCTTCTACTTTCTTTGTTCAGGCCCCATCATCTGTTACCCGGATTACTGCAACTTTGTCCCATTTGATCACTCACCTCTAGTTTGACTTGTCAGATTGGTCTTTCTAAAATGCAAATCTAGGTACTTCCTGGGGCCGTAGTGGTTAAGTATCCGCCTGCCAATGCAGGGGACATGGGTTTGAGCCCTGGTCAGGGAAGATCCCACATGCCACGGAGCAACTATGCCCGTGCGCCACAACTACTGAGCCTGCGTTCTAGAGCCTGCGTGCCACAACTACTGAGACCACATGCCACAACTACTGAAGCCTGTGTACCTAGAGCCCGTGCTCTGCAACGAGAAGCCACCGCAGTGAGAAGCCCATGCACCGGAACAAAGAGTAGCCCCCACTCACTGCAACTAGAGAAAAGCCCTTGTGCAGCAACAAAGACCCAATGCAGCCAAAAATCAATCAACCAATAAATAAATTTATTTTAAAAAATAAAATGCAAACCTAATTCTACCACTCTTTGGCTAAAGACCCTTCAGTGGCTCCCTATTGCCCTCGTGATAACGTCTAGGATCAAGTCCAAACTCCTTAGCAGGGGCTTTTGGGATCTAGGCCTTGTTGACCTTTCCAGCTCATCTTGGCCATACCTGCTTCTCACATTTATTCTCCAATCATACTCTTGCTCTGGATCAGCAGCAATGGATCCCCTAGGATCCTATTGGAAATGTGGAATCTCAGCCTTCTGCAGATTTCCTGCATTAGAATCAGCATTTCAGCAAGATCACTAGGTGATGCTCATGAGTGTTCAAGTTTGGGTAGTGCTGCTTTATAGCACTGTGCTTATTTCCTCTGGGGCTTTTACACATTCTGCTTCCTCTGTCTTATTGTCCTTCTCCTGCTTTAGATGTTTAACACCGTTCTGCAGCACTCAACAGGGAAAACTTCTCTGACTGGTGAAACCTGGGTTGGAGGCTTTTGTCTGTTACTCCAAACATGGCACTTACTTCTTTGGACTGTAATGACCTTTTTACTCCTTTTTCATTCCCATTAAACATTGGTCTTCTATTCTGGTTGTATTTTACAGTCAAACTGAGAACCTAAAAACAAAAAAAGAAAATACAGATTCATGGGTCCTGCCCCTAGAGATTTTGGTTTTAACTGGTTTGAGTAAGGCCTAGACACTGGTAATTTTAAAAAGTGTCCCAGATAATTATAATGTGGAGCCAATTCAGAACCACCACACTAGGCTTTAAGCTCTGTGAAGACAGGGATTGTGTCTTATTCACTGTTGTATTCCCAGAGCCTACCACAGTGCCAGATACATAAACTGTACTTGTGAATAATTGTTGCCCCTATTTTCTCAGGCTATATGGTATCAGCTTTGTGTTGCAAATACCATCCTACCTTATACCAAACCCCTCTCAGATATGTTAGCAGCTGGGCAGCCCATTCATCTCAATAAACCAAGGAGCCATTTCTTTCTTTCTTTCTTCCTTTCTTCCCTTCTCTTTCTTTCTCTCTCTCTCTCTCTCTTTTTCTTTCTTTCTTTCTTTCTCTCTCTCTCTTTCTTTCTTTCTTTCCTTCCTCCTCCCTCCCTCCTTCCTTCCTTCCTTCTTTCCTTTTGTTCTTTCTTTAAAATTTTAATAGAGTTTCTTATTTCTTTATTCGAAGTATAGTTAACTTACAAAGTTGTGTAAGTTTAAACTATACTGCAAAGTGATTCTGTTTTATATATATATCAAGGAGGCACTTCTTTTTTTTAACATCATTATGGGAGTATATTTGCTTTACAATGGTGTGTTAGTTTCTGCTGTATAACAAAGTGAATCAGCTATACATATACATATATCCCTATATGTCTTCCCTCTTGTGTCTCCCTCCCTCCCACCCTCCCTATCACACCCCTCTAGGTGGTCACAAAGCACCCAGCTGATCTCCCTGTGCTATGTGGCTGCTTCCCACTAGCTATCAGTTTTACATTTGGTAGTGTACACATGTCCATGCCACTCCCTCACTTTATCCCAGTTTACCCTTCCCCCACCCAATATCCTCAAGTCCATTCTCTATGTCTATGTATTTATTCCTGTCCTGCAACTAGTTTCTTCAGAACCTTTTTTTTTTTTTAGATTCCATATATATGTGTTAGCATACGATATTTGTTTTTCTCTTTCTCACCTACTTCACTTTGTATGACAGACTCTACGACCATCTACCTCACTACAAATAACTCAATTTCGTTTCTTTTATGGCTGAGTAATATTCCATTCTATATATGTGCCACATCTTTACCCATTCATCTGTCGATAGACACTTAGGTTGCTTCCATGTCCTGGCAATTGTAAATAGAGATGCAATGAATATTGTGGTACATGACTCTTTTTGAATTATGGTTTTCTCAGGGTATATGCCCAGTAGTGGGATTGCTGGGTTGTAGGGTAGTACTATTTTTAGTTTTTTAAGACATCTCCATACTTTTCTCCATAGTGGCTGTATCAATTTACATTCCCACCAACAGTGCAAGAGGGTTTCCTTTTCTCCACACCCTCTCCAGCATTTGTTGTTTGTAGATTTTTTGATGAAGGCCATTCTGACTTGTGTGAGGTGATATCTCATTGTAGTTTTGATTTGCATTTCTCTAATGATTAATAATGTTGAACATTCTTTCCTGTGTTTTTTGGAAATCTGTATATCTTCTTCAGAGAAATGTCTGTTTAGGTCTTCTGCCCATTTTTGGATTGGGTTGTTCGTTTTTTTTGATATTGAGCTGCATGGGCTGCTTGTAAATTTTGGAGATTAGTCCTTTGTCAGTTGCTTCATTTGCAAATATTTTTTCCCATTTTGGGGGTTGTCTTTTCTTTTTGTTTATGGTTTCCTTTGCTGTGCAAAAGCTTTTAAGTTTCATTAACTTCCATTTGTTTATTTTTGTTTTTATTTCCATTTTTCTAGGTGGGTCAAAAAGGATCTTCCTGTGACTTATGTCATAGAGTGTTCTGCCTATGTTTTCCTCCAAGAGTTTGATAGTGTCTGGCCTTACTTTAGGTCTTTAATCCATTTTGAGTTTACTTTTGTGTAGGGTGTTAGGGAGTGTTCTAATTTCATTCTTTTACATGTAGCTGTCCAGTGTTCCCAGCACCACTTATTAAACAGGCTGTCTTTTCTCCATTGTATATTCTTGCCTCCTTTATCAAAATTAAGGTGACTATATATGCATGGGTTTATCTCTGGGCTTTCTATCCTGTTCCACTAATCTATATTTCTGTTTCTGTGCCAGTACCATACTGCCTGGATTACTGTAGCTTTGTAGTATAGTCTGAAGTCAGGGAGCCTGATTCCTCCAGCTCCATTTTTCTTTCTCAAGATTGCTTTGCCTATTTGGGGTCTTTTGTGTTTCCATACAAATTGTGAAATTTTTTGTTCTTGTTCTGTGAAAAATGCCAGTGGTAGTTTGATAGGGATTCAGTTGAATAGGTAGATTGCTTTGGGTAGTAGAGTCATTTTCACAATGTTGATTCTTCCAATCAATTAACATGGTATATCTCTCCATCTATTTGTATCATCTTTAATTTCTTTCATCAGTGTCTTATAGTTTTCTACATATAGGTCTTTTGTATCCTTAGGTAGGTTTATTCCTAGGTATTTTATTCTTTTTGTTGCAGTGGTAAGTGGGAGTGTTTCCTTAATTTCACTTTCAGATTTTTCATCATTAGTGTATAGGAATGCAAGAGATTTCTGTGCATTAATTTTGTATCCTGCTACTTTACCAAATTCATTGATTAGCTCTAGTACTTTTCTGGTAGAATCTTTAGGATTCTCTATGTATAGTATCATGTCATCTGCAAACAGTGACAGTTTTACTTCTTCTTTTCCAATTTGGATTCCTTTTATTTCTTTTTCTTCTCTGATTGCTGTGGCTAAAACTTCCAAAACTATGTTGAATAATAGTGGTGAGAGTGGGCAACCTTGTCTTATTCCTGATCTTAGTGGAAATGGTTTCAGTTTTTCACCACTAAGGACGACGTTGGCTGTGGGTTTGTCATGTATGGCCTTATTATGTTGAGGTAAATTCCCTTTATACCTACTTTCTGGAGGGTTTTTTTTTATCATAGATGGGTGTTGAATCTTGTCAAAAACTTTCTCTGCATCTATTGAGATGATCATATGGTTTTACTCCTTTGATTTGTTAATATGGTTTATCACATTGATTGATTTCCGTATATTGAAGAATCCTTGCATTCCTGGAATAAACCCCAGTTGATCATGGTGTATGATCCTTTCAATGTGCTGTTGGATTCTGTTTGCTAGTATTTTGTTGAGGAGTTTTGCATCTATGTTCATCAGTGTTATTGGCCTGTAGTTTTCTTTCTTTGTTACAATCTTGTCTGGTTTTGGTATCAGGGTGATAGTGGCCTTGTAGAATGAGTTTGGGAGCGTTCCTCCCTCTGCTATATTTTGGAAGAGTTTGAGAAGGATAGGTGTTAGCTCTTCTCTAAAAGTTTGATAGAAGTCGCCTGTGAAGCCATCTGGTCCTGAGCTTTTGTTTGTTGGAAGATTTTTAATCACAGTTTCAATTTCAGTGCTTGTGATTGGTCTGTTCATATTTTCTAAACCTCTCATGATCTTTTGTATTTCTGCAGTGTCAGTTGTTACTTCTCCTTTTTCATTTCTAATTCTATTGATTTGAGTCTTCTCCCTTTTTTTCTTGATGAGTCTGGCTAATGGTTTATCAATTTTGTTTATCTTCTCAAAGAACCACCTTTTAGTTTTATTGATCTTTGCTATCGTTTCCTTCATTTCTTTTTCATTTATTTCTGATCTGATTTTTATGATTTCTTTCCTTCTGCTAACTTTGGGGTTTTTTTGTTCTTCTTTCTTTAATTGCTTTAGGTGCAAGGTTAGGTTGTTTATTCGAGATGTTTCCTGTTTCTTAAGGTAAGATTGTATTGCTATAAACTTCCCTCTTAGAACTGCTTTTGCTGCATCCCATAGGTTTTGTGTCATCCTGTCTCCATTGTCATTTGTTTCTAGGTATTTTTTTATTTCCTCTTTGATTTCTTCAGTGATCACTTCGTTATTAAGTAGAGTATTGTTTAGCCTCCATGTGTTTGTATTTTTAACAGATCTTTCCCTGTAATTGATATCTAGTCTCATAGCGTTGTGGTTGGAAAAGATACTTGATACAATTTCAATTTTCTTAAATTTACCAAGGCTTGATTTGTGACCCAAGATATGATCTATCCTGGAGAATGTTCCATGAGCACTTGAGAAAAATGTGTATTCTGTTGCTTTTGGATGGAATGTCCTATAAATATCAATTAAGCCCATCTTGTTTAATATATCATTTATTTTTATTTATTTATTTTTTTAAACAGTTACTTATTTTTTTAAAATTTATTTATTTATTTTTGGCTGTGTTGGGTTTTTGTTTCTGTGTGAGGGCTTTTTCTAGTTGTGGCAAGCATGGGCCACACTTCATCGCGGTGCGCGGGCCTCTCACTATCGTGGCCTCTCTTGTTGCGGAGCACAGACTCCAGACACGCAGGCTCAGTAGTTGTGGCTCACAGGCTTAGTTGCTCCGCGGCATGTGGGATCCTCCTGGACCACGACTCGAACCCGTGTCCCCTGCATTAGCAGGCAGATTCTCAACCACTACACCACCAGGGAAGCCCTAATGTATCATTTAAAGCTTGTGTTTCCTTATTTATTTTCATTTTGGATGATCTGTCCATTGGTGAAAGTGGGGTGTTAAAGTCCCCTGCTATGAATGTGTTACTGTCGATTTCCCCTTTTATAGCTGTTAGTATTTGCCTTATGTATTGAGGTACTCCTATGTTGGGTACATAAATATTTACAATTATTATATCTTCTTCTTGGATTGATCCCTTGATCATTATGTAGTGTCCTTCTTTGTCTCTTCTAATAGTCTTTATTTTAAAGTCTGTTTTGTCTGATATGAGAATTGCTACTCTAGCTTTCCTTTGTTTTCCATTTGCATGGAATATCTTTTTCCATCCCCTTACTTTCACTCTGTATGTATCTCTATATCTGAAGTGGGTCTCTTGTAGACAGCATATATATGGGTCTTGTTTTTGTATCCATTCAGCCAGTCTGTGTCTTTTGGTGGGAGCGTTTTATCCATTTACATTTAAGGTAATTATCAATATGTATGTTCCTATTCCCATTTTCTTAATTGTTTTGGGTTCGTTATTGTAGGTCTTTTCCTTCTCTTGTGTTTCTTGCCTAGAGAAGTTCCTTTAGTCTTTGTTGTAAAGCTGGTTTGGTGGTGCTGAACTCTCTCAGCTTTTGCTTGTCTGTAAAGGTTTTAATTTCTCCATCAAATCTGATGAGATCCTTGCTGGGTAGAGTAATCTTGGTTGCAGGTTTTTCTCCTTCATCACTTTAAATATGTCCTGCCAGTCCCTTCTGGCTTGCAGAGTTTCTGCTGAAAGATCAGCTGTTAACCTTATGGGGATTCCCTTGTGTGTTATCTGTTGTTTTTCCCTTGCTGCTTTTAATATGTTTTCTTTGTATTTAATTTTTGACAGTTTGATTAATATGTGTCTTGGTGTATTTCTCCTTGGATTTATCCTGTATGGGACTCTCGGTGCTTCCTGGACTTGATTAACTATTTCCTTTCCCATATTAGGGAAGTTTTCAACTATAATCTCTTCAAATATTTTCTCAGTCCCTTTCTTTTTCTCTTCTTCTTCTGGGACCCCTATAATTCGAATGTTGGTGCATTTAATGTTGTCCCAGAGGTCTCTGAGACTGTCCTCAGTTCTTTTCATTCTTTTTTCTTTATTCTGCTCTGCAGTAGTTATTTCCACTATTTTAGCTTCCAGGTCACTTGTTCGTTCTTCTGCCTCAGTTATTCTGCTATTGATCCCTTCTAGAGTATTTTTAATTTCATTTATTGTGTTGTTCATCGTTGCTTGTTTCATCTTTATTTCTTCTAGGTCCTTGTTAAATGTTTCTTGCATTTTGTCTATTCTATTTCCAAGATTTTGGATCATCTTTACTATCATTATTCTGAATTCTTTTTCAGGTAGACTGCCTATTTCCTCTTCATTTGTTAGGTCTGGTGGGTTTTTATCTTGCTCCTTCAACTGCTGTGTGTTTTTCTGTCTTCTCATTTTGTTTATCTTACTGTGTTTGGGGTCTCCTTTTCGCAGGCTGCAGGTTTGTAGTTCCCGTTGTTTTTGGTGTCTGTCCCCAGTAGCTAAAGTTGGTTCAGTGGGTTGTGTAGGCTTTCTGGTGGAGGGGACTAGTGCCTGTGTTCTGGTGGATGAGGCTGGGTCTTGTCTTTCTGGTGGGCAGGTCCATGTCTGGTGGTGTGTTTTGGGGTGTCTGTGGACTTATGATTTTAGGCAGCCTCTCTGCTAATGCGTGGGGTTGTGTTCCTGTCTTGCTAGTTGTTTGGCATAGGGTGGCCAGCACTGTAGCTTGCTGGTCGTTAAGTGAAGCTGGGTGCTCGTGTTGAGATGGAGATCTCTGGGAGATTTTCACCATTTGATATTATGTGGAACTGGAAGGTCTCTTGTGGACCAGTGTCCTGAAGTTGGCTCTCCCACCTCAGGGGCACAGCACTGACTCCTGGCTGCAGCACCAAGAGCCTTTAATCCACACGGCTCAGAATAAAAGGAAGAAAAAGTAGAAAGAAAGAATTGATAGAAGAAAGAAAGAAAGGAGGGAGGGAGGGAGGGAGGCAGGGCGGGAGGAAGGAAGGAAGGAAGGAGGGAAGGAAGGAAAAAAGAAAGAAAGAAGATAAAGTCAAATAAAATAAAGTAAGATAAAATAAAATAAAGTTATTAAAATAAAAAATAATTATTAAGAAAAAAAATTAAAAACAAAAAACGGATGGATAGAACCCTAGGACAAATGGTAGAAGCAAAGCCATACAGACAAAATCTCACACAGAAGCATACACATACACAGTCACAAAAAGAGGAAAAGGGGAAAAAATCATAAACCTTGCTCTCAAAGTCCACCTCAGTTTGGGATGATTCGTTGTCTATTCATGTATTCCACAGATGCAGGGTACATCAAGTTGATTGTGGAGCTTTAATCCGCTGCTTCTGAGGCTGCTGGGAGAGATTTCCCTTTCTCTTCTTTGTTCTCACTGCTCCCGGGTTTCAGCTTTGGATTTGGCCCCGCCTCTGCGTGTAGGTCGCCGGAAGGCGTCTGTTCTTCGTTCAGACAGGACGGGGTTAAAGGAGCAGCTGCGTCGTGGACTCTGTCTCACTCAGGCCAGGGGGAGGGAGGGGCACGGAGTGTGGGGTGAGCCTGCGGCGGCAGAGGCCAGCGGGACGTTGCACCAGCCTGAGGCGCGCCGTGTGTTCTCCCGGGGAAGTTGTACCTGGATCCCAGGACCCTGGCAGTGGCGGGCTGCACAGGCTCCCCAGAAGGGGGGTGTGGAGAGTGACCTGTGCTCGCACACAGGCTTCTTGGTGGTGGCAGCAACAGCCTTAGCGTCTTATGCCCATCCCTGGGGTCCGCGCTTTTAGTCGTGGCTCATTCCCGTCTATGGAGCTCCTTTAAGCAGCGCTCTTAATCCCTTCTCCTCACGCACCAGGAAACAAACAAGGAAGAAAAAGTCTCTTGCCTCTGTGGCAGGTCCAGACTTTTCTCCGTACTCCCTCCCAGCTAGCCGTGGTGCTAGCTGGGAGGGAGTACGGAGGCTGCAGGCTGGAGGCTGCAGGCTGGAGGCTGCAGGCTGCAGGCTGTGTTCACGCCGCCAACCCCAGTCCTCTCCCTGCACTCCGACTGAAGCCCGAGCCTCAGCTCCCAGCCCCGCCCACCCCGGCGGGTGAGCAGACAAGCCTCTGGGGCTGGTGAGTGCCGGTCAGCCCTGATCCTCAGTGCGGGAATCTCTCCGCTTTGCCCTCCGCAGCCCTGTTGCTGTGCTCTCCTCCGCGGCTCCGAAGCTTACCCCCTCTGCCACCCGCAGTCTCCGCCCGCGAAGGGGCTTCTACTGTGTGGAAACCTTTCCTCCTTCACAGCTCCCTCCCACTGGTGCAGGTCCCGTCACTATTCTTTTGTCTCTGTTTTTTCCTTTTTCTTTTGCCCTACCCAGGTACGTGGGGAGTTTCTTGACTTTTGGGAGGTCTGAGGTCTTCTGCCAGCGTTCAGTAGGTGTAGGAGTTGTTCCACGTGTAGATGTATTTCTGGTGTATATGTGGGGAGGAAGGTGATCTCCACGTCTTACTCTTCCGCCATCTTGAAGCTCCTCCAGGAGCCATTTCTTGAGGAAAGAACATAAGCTAGCGTTTGAAACCTATCTCTAATCATCCCTGTATTCTGTTCTTGAGCCAGTTTGAGGCAAATATAATGAAGCAGGTTCATATAATTTGATGCTAATAGGCACACTGTTTTAATACACTGTCTCCACACACAATTTCCACAAAGGAAAGCCACTAATTCTTTGTTTATAAACCTCTTGGGTCCGGAGAATTCACAGTAGTGAGGATGTTGATGAGATCAACACAACCATAACAAGCAGGTTTTCTAAAAGTTGACCATAGTTTTAAGGGAAATTAAAAAATACATTTGGGGAGAATTTTCTCAAGTTTACACCCTACTTTTTAAAATTGAAGTGACTTCTTAAAAAACCGTCCTCATAATATCTTATACTTATGTAGTGTTTTATATTTTAGAAGTAATTTCATATACATAATCTCATTCCGAGCTGTCCCATATTATAGATGAGGAAGGTAAGGCCCAGAAAATGTGGATAACCTGCCCCAAATAAAACACCAAGCTAGAGGCAAAGCCAGACCACCACCCAAATCTCCTGGTTACAAGTTCAATGCTTTTTCTTTTTTTACATTGTATGTGGATCCTGACATTTTCTAGGAACTTCTTTTTGATTTTTGCCGTCAATATAGTGAATTCTGATGAAATAAACGGACTATGTATATTTGGGCTGGAAGCCCTGCCTCACAGCCTCCTAACAGTGACGTCAGGCAGCGGGTAGGGTGATTAAGAGCATGGTTTGATTCTAGCACCAGACTGCCTGGACTTGCAATACTGGCTCTTCCACTTGCTTACTGTGCGGCCTTGGGCAAGTGCTTCAGTTTCACAGCCTGTAAAAGAGTGATAACAATGTGACCTACTTCATAGAATTGCTGTGGGATTAAGTGAGTTACTATTTGTAAAGCATTTTGAACCATGCCTGGGCACAAGGTAAGTGTGATGTAAATCTTTTTAAAATAAAAATCTGGTTCAATCCTATTATTTTATACCCAAAGTCCTTTTTCAAATCACATATTGTCATGACCCATATTCAATTTTCATTAAGTATATTTTACTGGATATCATTTACATGTAGTACTATAGAAAAGAAATAGTATGATTGATAGGCTTCTCTCTGTCCTTGAGGAGTTTACAGTCTGTAGAGAGATGGAACAAAGTACATAAAAGAGCCCGGAAAGAGCACTTCCTTGTTTGTTACTGTAGCAAATATGAGGAGGGAGACCAAAGGCTCTGTGGCTGTTAGGTTTCCAAAGTAGGATTCTTGTTTCAAAGAATCATTATGTTCCAACCAATAACTTGCTTTCTTAAGTCCTGCGTCATAAACTCCAGTGGGCTTGTCAGGCGCTGGGAGAGTGTGTGGAGGGAAGGAGCAGCAGCCCCTTCTTGCTGAAGGGCCACTCAGAGCCACAGCCTGGTCTTCCATCCTACTTCTCCGTCTCTGGGACACTATTCAAGGCTCCAAAACTTGAAATAGGGGCCAACAATGAAACTGTTCACCTACCCAAAATTTTTTGTCCCTTATATTCAAAGTGAGAGAGGCCAAGCCTCTAGGTGCCCAAGAAAGCAGTGATGCCAAGTCAATTAGCAGAATTTCTAGGGCATAGAACTACTATTACTTTCCCACTATGAAAAGTTAGTAATGAAAATTAATTTCCCTTCCTCTCTGTAACCCTTTGTAATTAATATCATCCTTTTGGGGGATTTCTGAGGAGGATGTACGCCTGTGGCTTGGAATTGTCTGTGCAAAGCTAGCTGAAATATTTAGGGACTGAGTTTGCGTTGTGGCCTAAATATCTGCCTTCTGTATTAGTTGAACTAGATAGAACTATCTATTGATTGATATGTACTGACCGACAGATAGAACTAACTAAATATATAAAAGGTAATAGGTCACTGATACTATGTGGTCCTATATAACTTAGGTGCTGTAATATTTTTCAAAAACTTGATGCAAAACTTGAAAACCAGGGAAACAAAGTTAATTTTGTTATTGCTGTTTTAGAATTAAATGTACTGTGACATTACCCAGGCAGGCTCACAAACATTTATAATTGTGTTAGTCCCATATTTCTGTGACAGCTTAATCCATAAATATTAAAAAGACACTTAAAGTATCTTTATACTTAAAACATTAAAATATAAATTCTTTATTCTTTAACATGGAGATGACAAGATGAGTGCCTTGTCATCTCCACGTTAAATTTTGTTCATACCAATTAAATAATTTAGGTGCTATCTGAATAAAGACCTTGGTCTAAATGTCTATTTGGTAGAAAATTCCGTGACAGAAAATTCAGATTGATGGGTTCTATTGGTATTTAGAAAATGATATTCCTATAGCCTCAAAAATCAAAGGTTAAGAATCACATTTGCATCAGTTCACACCAACTAGGATGGCTATAATTGAAAAAAAGGAAAATAATAGGTGTTGGTGAGGGTATGGAGAAACTAGAACTTTTGTACATTGCTGATGAGAATGCAACATGGTACAGCTGTTGTGGAAAAAAGTGGCAATTCCTCAAAAACTTAAACATAGAATTGCCACGTGACCCAGCAATTCAAAATAATTGAAAATAAAGACTCAAACAGACACTTGTACACCAGTGTTCATGGTAGCATGATTCACAATAGCCAAAAGGTGGAAACAGCTCAGATGTCTCTCAACAGAAGAATGGATAAACAAAATGTGGTATATACATATAACAGAATATTATTTAGCCATAAAAAGAATGAAGTTCTGATACATGTTACAACATGGATGAACCTTGAAAACATTATGCTACGTTAAATAAGCCAGACACAAAAGGAGAAATATTGTATGATTCCACTTACGTGGAATATCTTGAATAGCAAATTCATAGAGATAGAAAGCAGATTGGAGGATATGAGGAGCTAGGGGAAGGGGCGGGGGGTAGGGGTGTGAAAGAGGAGTTATTGCTTAATGCGTAGTTTCTCTTTTGGGTGATAAAAATTTTGGAAATGGATAGTGGTGATGGTTGCAAAATATTGTGAATTTAGGTCATGCCACTAAAATGTACAATGAAAAATGGTGTTATATATATTTTACCACAACGAAAGTAAAAAAAAAAAATCACATTTGCAACATCACCCATCACATTTTACAGCCCTTATAATATTCATAGATCTAACTATAATACAGCCCAGGTGTCTCTCTAATATAGGGATTATATTATACAAGAGTTGAGGGTCTGTCTCTGGTGATATCATTGACTAAGAATCCATTCTTTTCTCTGGGATCCAGAATTTAAATATCGGCTTCTGAATTTAGGTTTTGTGTCCTTTCTCCCGAAGAATCTTCACTGAATGTTGACTCAAAAAGAGCAAGAACAGACTTCTTGAAAACCTTTCTGAAGTTCTCCCCAGTAAATAGGTAGAGTGTGGGAGAAAAGACAGTATTGAAAGAAGTAGTTATCACTGTGAGTATCAGAGTCAACTGGAAAAGTAGTGATCTGTCCTTAGTGAGAACTAAACCTTGGTATACATGGTAGGGCATCCAACACACAAAGAAAGAGATAACGGCAGTCATCATGACTTTGAAGGGCTTGTTGGATTTGAAGAGGCTCCTCTCTTTCATCTTTTTGGCTACTCTTTCATAACAAAAGGTGATGATGAGGAAAGGCAGAAGGAAGCCCAGCAAGAAGCGGCTGCTGAAACAGGCTACATGAATCCATTTTCTTAATGTTTGCATCTTTTTGCCTTCCCAGTTAGTAGACACAGCATAGTTATTCTGGCAGGTCACTCTTCCTTTATGGTCATCATGTACCTCCCTGAAAACCACATAGGGCATGCTGAGGGCAGTGGCAAATATCCAGACTCCCAAGATGATGCTGGAAACCCAGCGTGGGGTTCGGTGCAGCTGTGACCACACCGGGTGAAGAGCGAGAAGATAACGATCAATGCTGATGGCTGAGAGGAAGAAAACAGAGGCAAACATCCCTGCAGACAAAATGCTATTGAAGACCTTGCATGTGGCCATTCCAAAGCTCCAGTGATTTTCCTGAAGGTAGGAGATGGCCAGAAATGGCAAAAATAATGTTGAAATAAAATAAGAGAGAATGAGATGAAAATATAAGAGAGTATTAACAGTCTTTTTCATCTTGAATTTTAGCACCCATAGGTAGAAACCGTTGGTGATAGTGCCAATTATAAATGATGTGAACAAAAGAAGTGCAACAATCACTTTTGAGGCAGATGTTGGAATGTGAATGCTGTTTCTTATTGAAGTAGAGACATTGAGCAGGTAATCATTAGAGTTGATCAGATCCATAATTGGAATGAGAAACTGAAAATAACAACAAAAAAGAAGCAAAAGAAATGGTTAAATATAGAAATTAATATAGTAATTTTTGCATATTCATAGTCAAAATGACAATATTTTTAAAATGACAAACAATATTTTTACAATAATGCAAATCAGATATTTTTCTTTTATTTTGTGTGAGGAATTAAGATCAGATTAATTTGGGCATCAAAAATAGAAATACTACAGATGCAATGAAATTAATGTGAAATAGAAATAAGTTTGGAATATTCTCACTTCGTTAAGTAATTAATTTAGGCAGCTAAAAATATCCTATTTAGGGAATTCTCTGGCAATCCAGTGGTTAGGACTACACGCTTCCACTGCATGGGGCACGAGTTTTATCCCAGGTCGGGTAATTAAGATCCCTTGTGGGGCTTCCCTGGTGGTGCAGTGGTTGAGAGTCCACCTTCCGATGCAGGGGACACGGGTAAAAAAGATCCCATGTGCCACCTTGGCTCAGCCAAAAAAACCCCCAAAAACTTCTATTTAGACATTAACCAGAAGTCTGACCCTTCTTGATGGGCACAGATTCTTGAATAAGTCAGTGAAGAATCAGTTTTACTTGACTAAGACTTGGTCAAGGCAATGTTAATAACGAAATTGAATAACAAAAATGATAACAATGGCTGTAAGTTAGTAATCATAGGGAGCTATAATTAGATTTCTCCATGAGCTAATTATATATAGTAAATGCTATTACCTAGTATCCTAACACTCAGCACATAACAGTAAGAACTGATATTCATACAGGAGCCCTTCGGCACCGTAAGATTGTGAAGTACCTTCAAAATCATCAATGAAAGAGGAAAGTGTATGGTAGAATATAGCAGTAGTTCTTTCTTACTTGGGGAGGGGAAAGACAGAGAGGAGTCAAGGAACTGATATTTATCCAGTACTTGTTGTATGCAGGAAACTTCATATAAAAATAATTTCTTTTTTTCCATACAAAGGCAAATGTTTAAACAGGGGAGAAAGTGAGGCTTACAGGGGTTAAATTTCATATTCAACATCTCCCACCACACCTCCACTGTGGCAGGTGGGGAACCCAATAAATGTTTTATGTTACTTCTTTGAAAACTGGTAATTCATGTGTAGTGTATTTTGATAACGCTCCATGAAATGGAGTATTTGATTATCCAAAATATCCCATTTCTTGAATAACTGCTCCTATAGTATTGAAAATATAAATGTGAGAATATTTTGGAAAAATATTTCGGAAAATATTTTGGAAAAAATAAGATTGTGAAGTACCTTCAAAATCATCAATGAAAGAGGAACGTGTATGGTAGAATATAGGAGTAGTTCTTTCTTACTTGGGGAGGGGAAAGACAGAGAGGAGTCAAGGAACTGATATTTATCCAGTACTTGTTGTATGCAGGAAACTTCATATAAAAATAATTTCTTTTTTTCCATACAAAGGCAAATGTTTAAACAGAGGAGAAAGTGAGGCTTACAGGGGTTAAATTTCATATTCAACATCTCCCACCACACCTCCACTGTGGCAGGTGGGGAACCCAATAAATGTTTTATGTTACTTCTTTGAAAACTGGTAATTCATGTGTAGTGTATTTTGATAACGCTCCATGAAATGGAGTATTTGATTATCCAAAATATCCCATTTCTTGAATAACTGCTCCTATAGTATTGAAAATATAAATGTGAGAATATTTTGGAAAATAGCTATTATAACAGAGTCACATCAACAAACTGTTTTTTGATAAATTGGATAAAGCAATGGAAATTACTAATGATTTTGTTCACTAATCAAAAACATCCTAAGAATATACAGAGAGAAGAAATAAAATAATTGCTATTGAAACCATAACAACCTTAATTCTGCTGGCTAAGGGAGTTGCAAAAATTTCCCCCGAAGTAGAAAAATGGTTCTCTTCAGGAAGATATCTTGGTAGTCTGTTTGGGAATAAAAAGTGAAGTTTTGGGACATGTAATGGATAGGCAATGATTAGTGAAAGAGTGGGAGCCCAAGGAAGAGGCTGGGTGAAGGTCCTGGGACCATGAGAAGAGGGGGAGGAGGGAGGATGGTCTTCAGAGAGGGGCCCCAGGAAAACACAGCAGGAGGCAAGGAGGCTTGCAGAGGAGGAAGGGTCAATGAGATATTGAGAAGCAGAGATGACACGGGATTTAAAATAAGGAATGTCTAATATTTAATTTGAATCCATTTGTTATGGTTTGACATGGTGTAATGTCTCCCTTAACCTCATTAATCACAACTTCTTGTGTTGGTGGTTGCTCTGGGGAATGGAAAGAAAAGAGCTTGTGTTCCCTATTTGGGAAGGAGTAGGATGGAGAGAAGAGGCCAGTAGCGGGAGGTGAGATGTTAATGAGATGATATGGTGGAAACTGTATAGACATTGGGGCTTGAGTAGACAAGGAGAAACAAAATCCCACGGAGGATTTCTGATACTGTGTGTGTATGGCCTGTGTGTGTCTATTTGTGTGTGTATATGTGTGTGCGTGTGTGTGTGTGTCTGTAGTCTGTCCATATATCTGTGGTGCATTTGTGTGTATGTATGTGCATATATGGTGTGTGTCTCTGTGGCGTGTGTGTATCTCTAGTGTGTGTATAAATTCATGGGGTGTGTGTGGAGCTGTGTGTGTGTGTATCTGTGATCTGTGCAAGTGTGGTGTATTTGTGTGTGGTCTCTGTGGTATCTGCGGTCTGTGTGTATCTATCTGTGCAGTGTGTATACGTGTTGTGTTTGTATGTCTGGGTGTGTGTGTGTATGTGTATGGTCTCTCTGTGTATGTGCATACGAGAAACTGAATTATAGGGAAGATTTTATTAAAAATTGTGTGGCTGAGCTCTGTATAGAAGGGCATCTGAAAGTAATGCAGGACTTGAGCAAAAGCAACACTGGTAGTCGTTCTGAAGAGCGTATAAAGCTTCCTAAGAACTTTGATTTATTGCACATGACCAGGAGATTTCTTCATCCTTAAACATCTTTTAAAACACTTTTGAAGTACTTGCTTATAAATTAGTGGGGCAGAACTGGGGCTCTGGCATTCCACAGAAGTGGGTTTCGATCCTACCTCTACCACTTAAACAGCTCTGTGATTTTGGACTCTTAACTCTGAGCCCCTTTCACCTTGTAAACCCCGGTGACTTTTTATGAGGACTAAGTGAGATAATGTACATGAACCACTTAGCTCCCTTCATGGCACATATTAGGCATTCAGGAACTTTTTACCCCTTAGTTTGCTCAACTTGTTTTGGTTTTATTTGGCCGCATTGGGTGGCATGCGGGATCTTAGTTTGCCCGACCAGGGATCGAACCCTCGAAGCCACACCCCCTGCGGTGAAATCGTGGATTCTTAACCATTGGACCACCAGGGAAGTCCCCTCGATTTGTTATATTAAGGCTAGCAAGAGCCTCATTTTGCCCTTTTAATGTCATATTTCTTTTCTTCCCAAAGCCCCCTACTGAATTCTAGAGTACCACCCGGGATTTCTGAAAAAATCTAAATGTTCATCTATAGGGGCAGAGGCTGTCAGATTTAGAGTTATTTTGAAACCTTGCTATAGTGACAGCTTTGGCACAAGTGGCTTTCAGGAAGACCCCTCCTGGGCTTGGGGACATCGAGCTACTATGGGGGAGGGAACCACAAGAACCTCGGGAAACTGATCTGGAGAAAGCCTAGAGAATCTATGCAGATGATAGCTGTAGGATAAAGCTGCTTGCTCAGGAATCTTACCTTGGAGTTATATCTTCATGCCAGATGGTCTTGGGAAGGCCAGAGGGACTCTATATCAGCAATCTCCTCTCCAGGGACAGAGGCAAAAGTCAGTGACACTTTGCCTTCATCTCATCTGCCTTTCTTCTTGCTGATGCTACTCCCCAGCCTCGAGCCTACTATTTAAATATTCAGTGACTTCTTGTTGTTTCCCTGTTCCTTTTTCTGCGGAATGTGTGCTATAGAGGCGTAGGTAGAGAGATGAGTACTTCTTCAAATCATTTCTCCATTTCAAGGAAAGATTACAAAAATTCCATAAACAAAGTTATTCTATTTAAGTTATTCTGTTTAAGTGCTGTTACTCCATAACAAAGCTTGTTTCCAGTGTTAAAACACTGATTAAAAATTACCTTCTCATATTTGGTCATCCCACCAGGCACCCACTCTGCCTCGATTCTAGCATGTTTGTTAGCATATGGATGCATGGTGTTGGGTACATAGGGAAGTAGTAAATATCAAGCATGGAAAAAATAAAATTTGGAAATGAGCTACCTAATCCTGCTGGAGAGAAAATGATCAGAAAGGAAAACTCAAATATCGAGTTTCACAGTGAAATGGAATGTATTATAACAGGCCCAAAACTAATCTTATTTAGTTTGGGAAGATGAGGACTGACGGGCAGAATGATCTGCATTTGTGCAGTTGTTGAGAATGGCTGGAAAGAGCACAGAATTGGTTACCATATCCTAGAAGACAATCACATTATAAGAAAATCCTACAACACAGGTAACACATTTATGAATTGACTGAGCCCTGCATTTTCTATTTTCCTCTCTCTAATCCACCTCTGAAATTTTTAGGATCAGACTCTGTGCTGACCTCCGTGTCCTGATTTCTTTCCTGCTTGCTTTCCTCTTCATCTCTGCACCACCAATGGAGAAAATACATCAAAACTGCTGTGTGGCTCAGCAGTGAAGCTCAGGAATCTGTTATTTAGGTTAGACTTAGAATTTTAAAGCTTTCATTGCTACTGTAGCTTTTAAAAAATAGGCTTAAATTTTAGTTCTTAATTCATTTGGGGCTATGACCTTCAACCTAAGAACTGATCTTCTTTGCTTCAAGTTAAGGATAAGTTTTCAAACTTGCTACTGCCTTTTAAAAGCAATTTCTTGCCAGGTTTTCATACCCTTTGAGCTAATTCACAGACTTGGAACAACCTGAGATATTATTTGATCCAAACCCACTAATTTTGAAGATGAGCAAAGTGACACTTAGAGAGGTTAAGTGATTCACAGTAGGTTTTCACCAAGAAAAGAACCAAGGGCTTCTTCAGCCGCCCTGTACTATTTCATTGGTGCAAAAAGGGATTTGGATCAGGTTCTTCTTCCTCCCTCCTCCCCCTTATATTTCCAAACTCTACAACTAGTAAATTTTGTAAATAACAAATATATTTTGGACTAGTGTTTAATTCCCTACCCCCACCCTCCACCAAAATATGCACAAGGGCTAGTACCACAATTAGATAGCCTAAAATTTTGTTCTTCCATTACTCCCCTCAGAAATACTCTCACTAGTGAGTATTTTTATCTAATAGGTAATTAAACCAATGGTATTAACTCTGTTGAGAAAGACGTAGACTGTTTGAGGAAGGAGCTTCTCTTCTGTGGCTTTGGTGATATGACTCCATTCATTGTACTTTTCATATTTCAAGATAAGTGCAGTGGTTTCAAGAGAAGAATTCATGGAAATGGAAACTGTTTTATGTGGTTTGGATGTGATCACAGTATGAAACAGATAGAAATGCAGAAGCAGATAGAGTTGCAAAATCAAATGCTTGAAAGTCTAGGAACTCACAGATGCATGTAATTTTAGAGCTAGAGGGGACCGAGGAGTTAACTTCATCTAATTCCTGGTGCTATAGGTGAAGAGACTAAGACCCATCGAGATATCTGAGAACTTGTCCTAGATTCCATTATTAGTTAATAAAAGATTTGGGGCAGAAATAATGTACACTAAAAATACTAATGAACTGCTTATAGGCACTATATTGATTGCACAAACAGTATAGGATAGAAAACAAAACTATAGATATAAATTCTACCTCTTTTACTTACCATATATATAACATCTCTAAGTCTCAGTTTCCTCATTTGTGAATGTAAAAAAACTAAAGAAAACACCACTCCTGAGTATTCTTTTGAGGATTAATAATTATTACTAAATATTATTAAGAATTATTAATAATAATTATTTGATACTATAAGTAAGGACTTAGTGCCTGGCACATGGTAGGTATTAAATACATGATAGTTAGTATTAATATGTAAGCTGTATCAGAGAACACTAGCAAGCCCGGTGGGCTGGAGCAAATCTCCAGGCAGTGCAATTCAAGAAACATTTATTTAGTATTTATTTATTAAAAATTTTTTTATATCTTTATTGGAGTATAATTGCTTTACAATGTTGCATTAGTTTCTGTTGTACAACAAAGTGAATGAGCTATAAGTATACATATATCCCCATATTCCCTCCCTCTTGAGCCTCCCTCCCATCCTCCCTATCCCACCTGTCTAGGTCATCACAAAGCATTGAGCTGATCTCCCTATACTACGCAGCACCTTCCCACTAGCCATCCATTTTACATTTGGTAGTGTATATACGTCAATGCTACTCTCTCACTTCATCCCAGCTTCCCTGTCCCCCACGTGTCCTCAAGTCTGTTCTCTATATGTGCATCTATATTCCTTCCCGGCCACTAGGTTCATCAGTACTGTTTTTTAAGATTCCATATATGTGCGTTAGCATATGGTATTTACTTTTCTCTTTCTGACTTACTTCACTCTGTATGACAGTCTTTAGGTCCATCCACCTCACTACAAATACCTCAATTTCATTTCATTTTATGGCTGAGTAATACTCCATTGTATATATGTGCCACATCTTCTTTATGGACATTTAGGTTGCTTCCATGTCCTGGCAACTGTAAATAGTGCTGCAATGAACATTGGTTTATGACTCTTTCTGAATTGTGTTTTTCTCAGGGTATATGCCCAGTAGTGGGATGGCTGGGTCATATGGTAGTTCTGTTTTTAGTTTTTTAAGGCACATCCGTACTGTTCTCCATAGTAGCTGTATCAATTTACATTCCCACCAACAGTGCAAGAGGGTTCCCTTTTCTCCACACCCTCTCCAGCATTTACTGTTTGTAGATTTTTTGATGGTGGCCATTCTGACTGGCGTGAGGTGATACCTCATTGTGGTTTTGATTTGTATTTCTCTAATGATTAGTGATGTTGAGCATCTTTTCATGTGTTTGTTGGATATCTGTATATCTTCTTTAGAGAAATGTCTATTTAGGTCTTCTGCCCATTTTTGGATTGGGTTGTTTGGTTTTTTTTTGATATTGAGCTGCATGAGCTGCTTGTATATTTTGGAGATTAATCCTTTGTCAGTTGCTTCGTTTGCAAATATTTTCTTCCATTCTGAGTGTTGTCTTTTCGTCTCGTTTATGGTTTCCTTTGCTATGCAAAAGCTTTTAAGTTTCATTAGCTCCCATTTGTTTATTTTTATTTCCATTTCTCTTGGAGGTGGGTCAAAAAGAATCTTGCTGTGATTTATGTCAAAGAGTGTTCTGCCTATGTTTTCCTCTAAGAATTTTATACTGTCTGGCCTTACATTTAGGTCTTTAATCCATTTTGAGTTTATTTTTGTGTATGGTGTTAGGGAGTGTTCTAATTTCATTCTTTTACGTGTAGCTGTCCAGTTTTCCCAGCAACACTTATTGAAGAGGCTGTCTTTTCTCCATTGTATATTCTTGACTCCTTTGTCAAAGATAAGGTGACCATATGTGTGTGGGTTTATCTCTGGGCTTTCTATCCTGTTCCATTGATCTATATTTCTGTTTTTGTGCCAGTACCATACTGTCTTGATTACTGTAGCTTTGTAGTATATTCTGAAGTCAGGGAGCCTGATTCCTCCAGTTCCGTTTTTCTTTCTCAAGATTGCTTTGGCTATTTGGGGTCTTTTGTGTTTCCATACAAATTGTGAAATTTTGTGTTATAATTCTGTGAAAAATGCCATTGGTAGTTTGATAGGGGTTGCATTGAATCTGTAGATTGCTTTAGGTAGTATAGTCATTTTCACAATGGATTCTTCCAGTCCAAGAACATGGTATATCTTTCCATGTTTGTATCATCTTTGATTTTTTTCATCAGTGTCTTATAGTTTTCTGCATACAGGTCTTTTGTCTCCTAGGTATTT
The DNA here is from genome assembly GCF_011762595.2 of Tursiops truncatus. Lineage (NCBI taxonomy): Eukaryota > Metazoa > Chordata > Mammalia > Artiodactyla > Delphinidae > Tursiops > Tursiops truncatus. The sequence goes on along the minus strand of NC_047035.1, from coordinate 66,899,130 downwards.
TATTCTTTTTGTTGCAATGGTAAATGGGAATGTTTCCTTAATTTCTCTTTCAGAGTTTTCATCGTTAGTGTACAGGAATGCAAGAGATTTCTGTGCATCAATTTTGCATCCTGCTACTTTACCAAATTAATTGATTAGCTCTAGTAGTTTTCTGGTGGCATCTTTAGGATTCTCTATGTATAGTATCATGTCATCTGCAAACAGTGACAGTTTTACTTCTTCTTTTCCAATTTGGATTCCTTTTATTTCTTTTTCTTCTTTGATTTCCGTGGCTAAAACTTCCTAAATTATCTGGAATAATAGTGGTGAGAGTGGGTACCCTTGTCTTGTTTCTGATCTTAGAGGAAATGCTTTCAGTTTTTCACCATTAAGAATGATGTTAGGGGCTTCCCTGGTGGTGCAGTGGTTGAGAGTCAGCCTGCCAATGCAGGGGACACAGGTTCGTGCCCTGGTCTGGGAAGATCCCACATGCGGTGGAGTGGCTGGGCCCGTGACCCATGACCGTTGAGTCTGCGCATCCGGAGCCTGTGCTCCGCAACGGGCGAGGCCACAGCAGTGAGAGGCCTGCGTACCAAAAAAAAAGAAAAAAAAAAAAAAAAAGAAATATCAGTTAGCACCTAAAGTACTATGCAAAGTATTAAAACATGGAAATGTGATGAGTAACTAAGTGTCTAGTCAAGTGGGGCTGTTGGGAAAGACCTTTCCATAGGTGACATTTAATGGGATTGGAATGACCTAAAGGAGACAACTGTGCAGTGATTAAGAGGAGAGCATTATGCTGTACCTAACTCATTTTTTGTTCCATGTCTGTTTCTTCCTATTGACCCTTTTCTACTTTCTACGTGCTCTCGCTCTCCAAATTGGGTCTCCCCATTTATTAGAATCTTTGGCTCATGACCTTCCAACTTCATGCCACGATTTATGGCTTGGATTCTCCTCCTTGGCTGGGTCCTTGTTGTGATAGCATTCCTGGAAACAGGAATTCATCTTTATTCAGGAGACTCTCTCCTGGGTTCTGTCTGCTCACGGCCTTATTGGATAAGATGTACCACATCAGGCTCCAGATCCTCCCCATGTTTGAGAATTGCAGGTAGGATGTATCTGGAGGAGAGGCAGAAAGTGAGGCTGGGAAGTTGGTCTACGTTTTGATTATGAAAGGACTTGGATTCAGGCTCAGCCTTGGGGGAGAAAGGTTTGGGCTTTGGAGCACAGGTGGAGAGATGGACTTTTGACAGGATGATAGAGTCAAGGGCTTGGATAGATTTGTTTCTCTGCAAACTCAGACTCAACGTAGTCTGCTGAAAGTGAACAGAGGAAGGGTGATGGAAAATAATGAAAATTTAGAATTTCCTATGGAAGTAATAAGAGACACACAAAAAATTATTGAGCTATGTTAAGGGTCTATTTGAGATTAGGGATCATTTATTTGTGGGTTCCCCCTAGGAACGGGGAAAAATACCTCACTGTGCAAAAGTAAAATTATGAGCTACTTACTCTTACATTTACTTCCAGCCTGGGTGTAGAAGAAGCAGATTGTCAAAATATTCTTGGCTGATGGTTTCCATGCTAATACTACCAGGAGAGGAGGCCAGCAGGGTTGAGAATGCTGATAAGAAAGTAGCAGAAGTGATATTTCTAGGGGTTTAAGTAGAATAGGAAAACCACCATGAGTTTGACAGAGGGAGAGAGAGGGTGGAGTTGAGGGACTGGAGGTCTGGTGTAGGCATAGTAGTGTTTATATGAGTATAGAAGACTGTGGTTGAAGTGGGATATTGGAATTTTTAATGTTCAAGGTGTGGCAGTTCTGTTTGATGGTAAAATTTCTAGAGTGTGGCAGAGGAACACAGGTAGTAAAGCAGTCGTTGGAATCAACATCCAGAAACTTCAAATTAAGGTATTGGATGGTCTTTATCCTAAGAGCATTGGAAATCACTGAAAAGTTTTAGGTAAGAAGTGATATGGTTATGGTGGTAGTTTAAAAAGATAGCCTGGGGCTTCCCAGGTGGCGCAGTGGTTAAGAATCCACCTGCCAATTCAGGGGACACGGGTTCGAGCCCTGGTCTGGGAAGATCCCACATGCCATGGAGCAGCTAAGCCCGTGAGCCACAACTACTGAGCCTGCATGCCACAACTACTGAGCCTGCGTGCCACAACTACTGAAGCCTGTGCCTAGAGCCCATGCTCCACAACAAGAGAAGCCACAACAATGAGAAGAGTAGCCCCCACTCACCCCAACTAGAGAAAGCCTGCATGCAGCAACGAAGACCCATTGCAGCCAAAAAAAAAAAAAAAAAAAAAAAGATAGCCTGGCTTTTGAGGTGGAGAATGGGTTGCTGAAATGTGAGAGTGACAGTGGGAAGACCAATTATCTCAGTTTGGGTTCAGCCAGAAGTAGACTTAGAGCAAGTAGTTTTTTTTCTGAAATGATCTCAGGAAGCCCTGGTAAGGGGTGGGGAAGGGAGATAGAGATGGACAGAAGCAAATGAAGGGTGAAGTATTAAACAAGATACAGCTGTGGGTAATTAACGCTTAATTCCACTGAGGAACTCTGGGAAACGGTGTAGAACACATACCCCTGGGTTACCTCACCCAAGGGACAAGGAGCTTACCTCACCCAAGGGACAAGGAGCTTGGGTATTTATACACGAATTCCTGTCAATTTTTGGTTTATGGATGCTCCCAGAGGGTGTTAATTTCTTGGTACTTCCTTTTTCACACATACGAGCAGCGTGGGACCCTTTGGCCAGAGAAAGTTTTGAGGTTAAAAGAAAGTAGATCCTGGAAGAGGAAGTTTGGCTAACAAGAACTGACACGGTAATAACACGTAGTTGTGGGTTGGCATCAAAGAGGATCTGCTAAATCTGTTCAAAAGACTATTATGTTAGTCCAGGCAAGAGACAAAGGCAGCTTGGACCAAGTAGTGGTGATGAAGATGGGGGAAAGTGAAAGGATTTAGTAGGTGCATATATACTTATGTGCACATGAGTTTCATGCTTTCCATTTTGTTAACCATATTTGTAAAGATTTTACGTTTCTGATCCCCTTTTAAGGTAAACTGTAAGCTAAAGATATCCCAAGAAGACAGGAATGAAGTCTGACACTCTTACTCCCGATTCAGGTTACTAACTACTGAAAGGCGAAAAATCTAAGGCAGTGCTGTCCAATAGAAATATTACGCAAGTCACATTAAAAATTTTCCAGAGCCACATTTAAAAAGTAAAAAGCAATAGGTAGAATTCGTTTTAATGATGTATTTCATTTAACTCGATATGTTCAAATATTATAGTTTCAACATGTAATCAATACAAAATTATTGATGAAGTAATTGCATCCTTTTTTGGGGCACTAAGTCTTTAAAATCTGATGTGTATTTTACACTTAAAGCACATTTTAATTTGAACTATCCACACTTCAAACAAGTGCTCGATAGCTGCCATATTGGACAGCACAGATCTAGGACTTAGTTTATTTAAGAAATGTGTTCTTTTACAATGTGTTATAAATAATAATATTATAAATAAATAGTAGAAGGAAAATATTTTGCATTTAAGTATTGAATGTTAAAACTAAAATGGACTAGGCAATATTAATATGGTTTCTGACCCTCCTCCACTCTTATTATTTTGAGATTTCCAAGTTAAGTGAGAGATATAATTTTTAAACTTAGTATAGGTTTCTACTAATGAGAACTAGACAACTAGAATGACAACTTCCTTAACTTTTTTGATCTTAAAATAGCTAGTAAGGGTGGCTTCCTGAAGATAAATATTTCTTACTGTTTGCTATTTGGACAGGAAATCCTCTTTAAGTTTTTGATATCAAAATCAGTCTTTTTACGGCTCATTTTACTTGCATGTCTCTTAGGCAGTATCCTAGTGCCCTCTCTTCCTTTCCTTATTTCAAAAACACAATTATCAGAAGGTAATATAAGACTGGAATTCAGAGTTCCTTGTCTTATGAATCATGTTTCTTTTCTTTCTCCATCATCATGATGGAAATGAGTCATTTTTATTGCTCAGTAAGTGAAATAAGGACAATATAAAATGGTTGTTGACTGAGATTATGAGCTAATAATATCAAAGGTCCAGAGATACTTAGAGGAATGTAATTAAATATTTTAATATACTTATAAAACTGCATCTTTTAAGATATTCTTATGAAAGCCATAGTCAAATGTGGCTTACTTATGTTTTTCTCTGAATTTGTGCATACAGACAGTATAAAAACTAAGGCAACTCAGGCCTACAGAGTCATCATTAGCTATAGCCAATTTGGAGGTAAAGAGTTTACTACTGCCTACCAGAACCTTATTTTCATGAGGCCTTTAGGAAGTATAGGGTAGATTTCTTTACTTATAAATAAAGCATTCCTCTGAGGAGCCTGGGCCACTGCTTAAAGGGTAATCCCAAAAAATAATCTAACAAAAGAGTAGAAAAAGCTTTGGAGCTTTCGCTTCAGATGTACTTGAATTCAAATCTTATACTTTTTTTTTTTATAAGATACAGCCTCCGTCCTATCACTTAGATTCTCTAAGTTTCAGATGTCCCCTATTTATCTTTTTTTTGGCTGCATCAGGCCTTAGTTGCAGTAAGCAGGATCTTTGTTGTGGCATGCAGGATCTTTCGTGGCAGCAAGTGGGCTCTTCGTTTGGCGCGTGGGCTTCTCTACTTGCCCTGCATGGGGCTCCAGAGCATGCGGGCTAAGTAGTTGCAGCACGCAGGCTTAGTTGCCCTGCGGCATGTGAGATCTTAGTTCCCCAGCCAGGGATCGAACCCCTGTCCCCAGCACTGGAAGGTGGATTCTTAACCACTGGACCACCAGGGAAGTCCCTCAGATATCCCCTATTCATTTTAAAGAATTTTTTAAAAAGTTTATAGCTCACTAGTTTTTTAAAAAAATTTTGTTTACTTAATTTTTTGGCTGCATTGGGTCTTCGTTGCTGTGTACGGGCTTTTCTCTAGTTGCAGCGAGCAGGGGCTACTCGCATTGTGGTGCACGGCCTTCTCATTCTGGTGGCTTCTCTCGTTGTGGAGCATGGGCTCTGAGTACGCGGGCTTTAGTAGTTGCAGCATGTGGGCTCTGTAGTTGTGGCTCGTGGGCTTAGTTGCTCCGCAGCATGTGGGATCTTCCCAGACCAGGGATCGAACCCATGTCCCCTGCATTGGCAGGCAGATTCTTAACCACTGCACCACCCTGGAAGTCCTAGTTTTTGCTTTTGATGGTGGTATATACATCTAAATATGTATTACATTTCTATAATAAAGGGACGCACTATACATCCTGTTTGGTGACTTTTTCCATTTAATAATATGTTATAAATGTCTTTCATCTCAACAAGCTAATATGTTAATAAAGATATATCTACATAATCATTTTAATAGCTATGTAATTGTCCCTTGCAGGCTATTTTGAGGATTATAGTATGAGATAAAATATGTGACCATAACAAGCATTTAGCAATTTAAAAACAACTAGACTATAAATGGAACTGAATTTCAGATTTCATACAAACAGCCTGCAGGCTGACATTTTCCCACCTATCTTTGCTAGCCAGCCACCATCATGCAGGCAGTCTCCGGCTGCCTTCAAGCAAGACCTCCACATGTAATTGCCTCATACATCAGGACCAGGAGCCCCGTGTCTCAGACATCCCTGGAGGCACCAGAACGAAGGTGGCACAAGAACCTGCATAGAAGTTGTAGGTCACAATGACTTTGATGGAAGATCATGGAATATTGAGGCTCTAGAGAGAGAAAATGTATATTATACTGGTTCAGGACCCGGAAGGACAGGAGACTCCCAGAGGAAAGAAACACTTAAAGGATAGCTTCTCAGATCAGAAAGTTCACTTTCATTTCTATGAAGTTCTTCATTTCTAGCACCCTAGCAGTGTTTGTTCTCTTCCTTATGGAACAAAATTCAGCTAGTGACCTCCCACTTCAGCGAGATTATCAGAACATGAGGAATACTCCAGATTCCTATTTGAAAATATGTGTTCCTCCTACTACATTTCTAGGTTTAAAATACTCCCTTTAACATTCCAAGAATTATTTTTGTAAACAATCTTGGCTGCAGTTCAAAATACTGTGTGTAGCATTTGGTAGGCTAGTTCATAGTCCCTCTCCGAATACCAGTTGACAGAAACACTATCAGATGGTCTGGGATAGAGACAGATCCTAGGTCATATCCTAAGTCACTTGGAGCAGGGTCTAAGAGAGGAAATTTGAGGTCTGTTGTTGGCCATTCCTCCTTCAGACTACACTTCTTGAGAAGGACACTCTGAGCTGTGGGTGCTGGTGTAGAGCCCGCTGGGAGGAGGGTTGCATATTTGGCATCTTATGGTGCTGTCCCAATGGCTTATCCAACTAAGTCAATTGAGGTCTCAATTCTTCAACAGAGGAAGCTGTAAATATTGAAAGAGAGCATTGGTCATATGGTCAACTATATTGCTATATATCAGGTAGTATGGTGGCACTGTAGATAGAGAAGTAAACAAGACAAGAGTGGTTCAGCTATTGGGGAGCTTCTGAATTAGTGGGGAACACAGGACGTATGAGGCAAATAGTGACAACTGTGTTTAGTGATGTAAAGGGAAAATTGACGTAGACTGGGAGTCAGGGAGATTTCCTTGAGGGAGTGACATTTGAGCTGAGACTTGAAGTTAGGTAAGTAATGAGAGTGGGGAACTGATGTTTCCAGCAAAGGAAACAACTTGTGAGAAGGCCCCAGGTATGACTGAGGAATTCAGTAAGGCTAGAGGGCAGAGAGCTTGGGAGAAGGATGGGGTAGGAGATGTGCATAGGACCAGATCATGTAGGGATTTACAGGCCGTGTTAATTCTACTGCATTTTATTTGAAGGATGATGGGAAGGGGGAAGATACCACATGTATTAATTTGCTAGGGCTTCCATAACAAAATACCACAGACTGGGTGTCTTAAACAACAGAAATTAATAGGCTCACAGTTCTAGAGGCTGGAAGTCCAAGATGAAGATGCTGGTAGGGTTGGTTTCCTCTGAGGCCTCTTTCTTTAGCTTATGGGTGGCTCCACTCTTGCCATCTCCTCAAATGGTCAATTCTTTGTGTGTATGCCCCTAGTGTTTCTTTGTGTGCCCAAATTTTCTCTTTTTATGAGGACACCAGTCCGTTTAGATTAGGGCCTGCCATAATGGTCTCCTTTTAACTTGATTGCCTCTTTTTTTGGCATTTAGGAATTTCTTTTAAAAATCAAGATATAATCGACATATAACATTATATTAGTTTCAGGTGTAAACATAATGATTCAATATTTTTATATATTGCAAAATGATCACCACAAGTCTAGTTAATATCCTTTAATTACCTCTTTAAAGTCCCTGTCTCAAATGCAGTCACATCCTAAGGTACTGGGGGGTTAGGATTCCAACATATGAATTTGGGGTACACAATTCAGCTCATAATACCATTTATGTGCCTCTTGTGTAGAGAATGGATTGGAGAGGGGCAATAGTAGAGACTCTACTGTGAAAAATGATACTGACCTGTCAGGATGTGTGTTATGAAGATAGAACAAAGGCAGTGGGTTTGAGAAGCATTTTGATGGAGGATTGATAGAATCTGAGGGTAAGGGAGAGGGAGGAGTCAAAGATGACTCCTGAATTTCTGGTTCTCCATCTGGCTGGGTGGTGATGCAGTTTATTTAGTAAAAGAAGAATGGAAAAAGAGAATGATGGTTTGTGGGGAAGATGATGGTTTCTGTTCTGCTCATGTGGAATTTGAGGTGCCTGTTACACATCAAGTGCATATGATGAGCAGATTGCATGCTGGAGAGGAAATCACCCTCCATAATAGACAGAGCTGATTGCCATATAGATCAACCTCTGTAAGAGACAAAGTTGCTGTTAAAACTACACAACTCGGGCTTCCCTGGTGGCGCAGTGGTTGAGAATCTGCCTGCTAATGCAGGGGACACGGATTCGAGCCCTGGTCTGGGAGGATCCCACATGCCGCGGAGCAACTAGCCCCGTGAGCCACAACTACTGAGCCTGCGCGTCTGGAGCCTGTGCTCCGCAACAAGAGAGGCCGCGATAGGGAGAAGTCTGCGCACAGTGATGACGAGTGGCCCCCGCTTGCCACAACTAGAGAAAGCCCTCGCACAGAAACGAAGACCCAACACAGCAAAAATAAATAAATAAATTAATAAACTCCTACCCCCAACATCTTCTTTAAAAAACAAAACAAAACAAAACAAAAAACCCAAAAAACTCCGCAACTCAAATGGGATTCGAACCCAGCCAAAACTCAGATTGGGCATTGAACCCACAGGCTGGGACTCAAACCTGCTGTCTTTCAATTGAGATCTCACACCTGATCTCAGGACTTAATGCAGCTCAGGTTCTTTATGTTTCAGTGCAGAAGGAATTCAGCAGGAGGCAAAGTGATAGGTAAGAAGTAGCTTTATTGAGATACACATTCCACAGACAGAATGCGGTCAGTCTCAAAAGGCAAGAGCTGACCCCAAATATGGGGTGGTTAGTTTTTATGGGCTGTGTAATTTCATAGGCTGAGTGGGAGGATTATTCCAACTATTTTGGGGAAGGGGTGGGGATTACCAGGAATTGGGCCACTGCCCACTTTTTGACCATTTATGGTCGGCCTTGGAATTGTCATGGCGCCTGTGGGTGTGTATTTAGCATATGCTAATGTATTACAATGAGCACATAATAAGACTCGATGTCTACTGGAAGTCGAACCTTCAGCCGCCTTGGGCCTAGTCAGTTCTAACCAGTTTATATCATATTCACAACAGCTATGTCATTCTTTAAGGGTTGTGTCTTGCTTCCTTTCCTCCTGTTTCACTGTCACCTGGTCCTTGTATTTTACTTTTTTAGGGAAAAAAAATTGTAGCCCTTTTCAAAAATGTGTTTTTGGCATCCTTAGAAATTCTTTCTCAACATTTGCTAGGCTAGGGTTCAGTAGCTTTTTATAGTTAACATTACAGAATATTTCTTTAACAATTTTCCATAGTCAGCTTGACTTGTGACTTAATAAGCCTAAAGGAATTGCCCCATGTTATCAACCTCTTTTTGAGGATAAAACAACTCTTTTCATTTCCTTCCTTCATGCCAAAGCTTGGTAAAGGATGAAGTCTTGCACTAAAAGTGAAGTGTGTAAAACTCTGAGGAGATGGTAGAACAGAAGGCCTGTTCGTGGCAGCACAAAGTCCCAGGCAGTTCAGTCATGTGTGGATTGGTGGTCCCTCAGTGGCAGCAAGGGTGTTAATGGTAGCTGGGGAGCATAAAGGCAGTGTCAGGAGGCACAGTGTGCTGTGGCACCAGGGTCACGGTCAGCGGTGTCCTTAGAATGAAGGCTGAGCCCTGGGGCAGCTGGAGACAGGCTGGAGCTAGGTCAGAGGTCGGGAAAGAGCTGGGTCACTCCTGGTAAAAGAGGTTCTTGTTGAGTGCCTGCCCCACGTTACCTAAAGGGCCATGGAGGAGATGCCAGCTTACTAAAAGGGTCTTTGGTCCTTGAGTTATCTTAGAAGAGAGAACTTTAGCCTAAAGCAAATAAATCTGCATGACTCACCATATCCTTCTTAGTAAAATGACTGCTACAATTTGCTTTATGTTTTTAATAAATTAAATAATTAATATTTTTAATAAAGTAGAGATCATTAGACTGACCAAATGCTCCAATTTTCCTGGAACAATTACAGTTTATACCTGTTGTTCCACATTATTAATAGTGTCTTCTCCAGTCTCAAAAGTGTCCTGATTTGGATGACAAGTTATCTGGTAACTCTATTTTTAATAAAATGATCTTTTCTTAAACAGGAGTACTATTTTGTGAATCTTGGCAGAGCAGGCCAATTTCTATATCATAATATTTGACAGTATTCCTTTTAAGATGATTCACTATGTACTACTTTTAATAAATACATTTTAAAAAATTAAAAGTTTTTCCATTCAGAAGTACTTGACCATAGTTTCACCTCTGAAATCAGAATTTATTACACACACATACATTCCTTCTTTATCTCATTCACATTTGACCATCTTATTATTTCACAAAAGTATCATGGAATTGTTTTTTTAAATAAATTTATTTATTTCATTTATTTTATTTTTGGCTGTGTTGGGTCTTTGTTGCTGCACGCGGGCTTTCTCTAGTCTTGGTGAGCAGGGGCTACTCTTCGTTGCAGTGCGTGCGCTTCTCATTGTGGTGGCTTCTCTTGTTGTGGAGCACGGGCTCTAGGCACGTGGACTTCAGTAGTTGTGGCATGCGGGCTCAGTAGTTGTGGCTCGCGGGCTCTAGAGCACAGGCTCAGTAGTTGTGGCACACGGGCTCAGTTGCTCCTCAGCATGTGGAATCTTCCTGGTCTAGGGCTCAAACACGTGTTCCCTGCATTGGCAGGCAGATTCTTAACCACTGTGCCACCAGGGAAGCCCAGTATCATGGAATTTTAAAATTTATTTCTAATTAAACAAGTTTTTCATAATGTTTTATAAGTAAGAAATTAGAGGTTGAAAGAGGAAACATTACATATGTCAAGGAGCCAATGGAAATTAAGTGGGGGTGGAGGAAGAAGGTTTATCCTATTAAGGAAACATTAAAAAAATTAAAGTTATCTAGTAATTTACTTATTACTCAAATATATCAGATAATTTGGTATGAAAACCAAATTATTTCTGGACCTAATTTCTGGAATAGGAAATTAATTATACAGAATGTCTAAAAATTATTAGTATAAAATAGAAATAGAAGTTGTTCAGAAAATAAGTATAAAGAATATTTATGTGTGGTGTCTAAGGAAGCTGTATCCCAAATGAACCTCTCCTCAGATTACGAAACGTAGTTTTGAATACATTTCACATTTACTTACACCAAAATTGAATGTTCACCCCTACCTTTTGCCCACGTTTAAGATCACCCGTCTGGTTTTCCATTTCAGTGAATGTTATTGACCACTAGAGGGAGAAACAAGAAAGCCTTTGAAAATTTTGACAAATCAGAGAGATTAGTTAAATACCAGTAGTAAAATGTACTAATTGTAGTGAAATCCGAATTCAAGGAAGGCACTCACAGATACAGTTGTTGCTGGAGATCTGTCGATTCTATGGGATCCTGCAGAAATAATGCAACAGAAAGATGATGTGACTTCTCTCGCACATTCCATGGTTGACCAGCTAGATTATAGTTTTGTTCAACTTATGCCTTTACCCAAAGAGCAAGTGCAATAACTAAACATATTTAATAAGGATGAATAATGAAAGGATTAACTGCTTCAGACTTCAAACGTGGGAAAAGTGGCAGTAAAGGAAAAATACTACTATAATCAAAACAATTCCCCAATACTTTGCATTAAGTGAATTTGACAATTAATACTTAAAATTATATTTAAATATATAGAACATAGTTGTTATAAAGTGACTGAAGTTTCTAACCAGCTAAAGGTGTGTTTTTCCTAGACTACTCAATACATGGATTTATCAAGAGACAATTTCTTGAACTCTATTACTTTGTTGGAAAATTGTCTTTGAATTATTTGTTAACCAAGAAATTCCTGACCCTTTTAGTTGTAAGGAAAATTATAAAATGCATTAGTTCAACAAATAAATGTTGAACAACTATTCAGTGTTAGATATTCAGGAGATTCAAGACTGAATTGGACATGAATTCTTTTCTCAAGAAATTTATCGTCTAAAAAAACCTATTCATAAAAATCTGTAAAACAAGGTAGATGTGGAACATGCCATTAGAGAAGCAGAGTCAGGGCACTATGGGTGTTGAGAAGGAAAAGTTACTTCTAGTTTGATGTGTGTGTGGGGAGTGGTCGGGGTAGAGGGTGTGAAGGCAGGAGGAATCAGAGAAGGCTTCATGAAAGATGTGACATTTGAGCAGGGCCTAAAGATACTCAGGATTTAGAAATGTGGCAATGACAGGAGAAGCATTTAGGTGGAGGGAGCAGAATGAGCAAAGGCATGGAGGTAAAGTCCTGCTGGGCAAATGAAAAATGTATAAACACACAAACAGAAAACAGAAAAGCATAGGTGATCTAAAAACACATAAATTAGTCTAACGTGTGAAATATATTTGGATTAGCCTATAACTGTTTGTGATGGTTAATTTTATGTCAACTTGACTGAGCCATGGGGTGCCCAGATATTTGGTCAAACATGATTCTGGGTGTTTCTGTGAGGTGTTGGATGAGATTTAACTGATTTAACAGCTAGAACAGTAGACTGAATAAAGAAGATTGCTCTCCATAATGTGTGTGGGCCTCATCCAATCAGTTGAAGGCCTATCACATAAGGCTGACTCTCCCCTGGCAAGAGAGGATTCTCTTGCCTAATGGCCTTCAGACTTGAATGGGGACATCAGCTCTGCAGATTTTGGACTTGCCAGCCTCCATTCTTGCATGAGGCAATTTCTTATGTCTCTTTCTTTCTCTATAAATATATCCTATTGATTCTGTTTCTCTGGAGAACTTGGATTAATACACTGTTAATACTGTTTAAAAATAAGCATCTAATAATCTGCCAGCAATATCTATTTGGTACCATTTTGATCTCAGTGTTATGCTGAACAATGGGGAACACTAGAATAGTATCAACTGACAGAGAATGTATCTAATATATCTGAGAGCTACTTCAAAGAATAGATAGATATGCTGATAAAACTGATTTAAAAATAAATGTTCTAATTATTAATTTATTATTAAAGTAAAGGAAAAAATTAAAATTGTAACTCAGAGGAAAGAAGAAAAATAAATTATAACCCTAATAGTTTAATATAACCACTGTTAACATTTTGGTATATTTTCTTTCAGTAATTTTTCCCTTTGCAATTAAAAAAAATAAATTTATTTATTTATTTTGGCTGTGTTGGGTCTTTGTTGCTGTGTGCAGACTTTCTCTAGTTGCACTGAGAGGGGGCTACTCTTCATTGCAGTGCGCAGGTTCTTATTGTGGTGGCTTCTCTGGTTGCGGAGCTCGGGCTCTAGAGCTCAGGCTCAGTAGTTGTGGTGCACAGGCTTAGTTGCTCCACGGCGTGGGATCTTCCCGGACCAGGGCTCGAACCCATGTCCCCTGCACTGGCAGCGGATTCTTAACCATTGCAGCACCATGGAAGTCCCTCCTTTGCAATTTTTAATGTACATAAAACTTTAGTGTACATAAAATCATGTAGTCAATTTTTTTACTTATTATATCCTAAACATTTCCCCATATTGTTTCAGTCTTAAGAACTAAAACTTTTGTTGCCTGTACAATATACAATCTGCAAACTTACTATAATTTTCATAATTATTTCCTTATTTTTGGATATTAGAGTTGTTATACAGATTTTTTCTCTATTTTTAAGATCATCAATATAAATATCTTTATAATTATAGCTTTTCATATTCTGAATTATTTCAGAATAAATTCCCAAAAGCAGTACATTAGATCACAGGTATGAATACTTTTATAGTTAGTCTAAATTGCTTTCCAGGGACTTCCCTGGTGGTCCAGTGGTGAAGAATTCTTATTACAATGCAGAGGATGCGGGTTCAATCCCTGGTCAGGGAACTAAGATCCCACATGCTGCACCGCAACTACTGAGCTCACGCACCTCAACTAGACAGCCTGCGTGCCACAAACTACAGAGCCCATGCACACTGGAGCCTGTGCACCTCAACTAGAGAAGAGAAAACCCACATGCCACAGCTAGAGAGAAGCCTGTGTGCTGCAATGAAAAATCCCGCATGCCTCAATGAAGATCCAGTGTGCCACAACTAAGACCTGACGCAGCCAAATAAAATAAATAAATAATAAACAATAAACTTCTTAATAAAAAAGATTGCTTTCCACAAATGCTGTACCAACTTATAAGGCCACCGACATAAAACCTACTCAATATTCATTCTCATCTTTGTTAATAAAAGACTTTCTTTGATAGAGATGTGAGTTGTTATAAAAACCTCATGTCCTCAGACTCTCTTGCAGCTGGGTATGTCTTTAGGATTGTGTTCTGGTTTATGAAGGTAGCTGGGTTGAGCTTTTAGAAACAATTTCGTTTCACTAATTAAAAGGAACCAGCTGGCACACACCTTTCCCTTTTTCCCTTCCTTTCTCCTTGACTATAAGTAGGGCAGCCTTCTTGCAACTTTGACGATGAAGGCTACAAGTTAAGATGGTAGAACAGGAAGCTAGAAGCAGCTGGTGATTTTCTTGAACATCTGTACCAGCTCTGGACTCTTTCCTCTGGAATTCTTGTTACAAGAATAAATTAATCCATATTTAGTTAAGAAACTGTAGTCATATTTCTGTTGCATGAGACCAAAAGAAAATCTAATAGTAATGCATAGCAATTACATGTGCATAATTATTTCTCCTAATAGTGGATATTGTCACTAAAATTGGAGAGGCACTATATTGGTGATCTTAATTGCAAATCAAAATGCCTAACCTAAACTAGTTTAAACAAAAAAAGGGAATTTACTTGTTCATGTACTGGAGAAAATGTAGGCGTTGAACTAACTTTGGGCTTTACTAAGTGGCATCAATGATACCATTAGGTCAGATCTCTTTTTCCCTTCTCCTTTTCTCTCTCTCTTACACTATCTCCCCTTTATTTTCCTCTACTCGTTGGCCCCTTCTCTCCTACAGAAAATGGACTTCTTCCACTCAACTGGAGAAGCTGGCCAATAAGCAACTCCAGGCTTATGTTGGTCCAAAGTCAGCGAAAAGTGTGGAATGAGAGAACTTCCCACTTTTGTTCAAATATCAGTCCTGGGGAAGGACTCTGATTCATCAGGCCTGTGTCATGTGCTCATCCAAGGGAGAGGCAGACAGGACAATTGTGTTTGTCAGTCTCTCCAAGATCACTGGAATAAGGAAGGGGAAATTACTCAAAGAAAAAGTTGAGTGTTGACACCATAACATGGTAGAAAGTCTAAAACAACCTGTCATCAGCAACCATCTTTTACTAATAAAATGATCTTTATTATTATTTTAGTTTGCTTTTCTTTGAAGTTGAATATTTTGTCTGTGTATAAATTTTATTTCCTTTTTTCAAAATTCCCTCTTTTAAAGATGTTGACATTTCATTGACAACCAACCAGAATAAGTTTATACTTGACAAATCCGTTGAATATTCTCTTTATTTTGAACATAATGCCGATTTTGTGCTTGTAATCTAATATTCTGTATCTGGATATGCCATCCTCAAAGAATAGGAAATACATATGCTTTATAATGTTTATGTAGACATATTCTAAAGGTCCTAAATCTAGTGAGAAGAGTGGCAATTGGGCTAGACATAAATTTAATCAATAGGTGTACATGAGTCATGTAGTATATTTAGTATGGAGAGGTTAAACATATAGTAGATTCCCTTTCTGGGAGCTTACTGAATTGATTTTAATATATAACTTTGTGAGAATGCTTCTTTAGCTATTACATTGGCATATTGACATTATGGGTTGTTTCCCCAAACTCTGAATTATTCAAAATGAGATTTAAAAGCCCATTCAGGATTTAGGCTTTAGATTAAGGCGTAAAAAAGTAAAGCAAAAAAAAAAGTGGCCTAGAGGATCTTCTGGTAAACTATAAATATTTTATTACTTTTTTATTTACTAAATATTTATTCATTTGGTGTTTATGACAATTGTTTCATATATTTCTATGGTCCACATGAGATCTTATGATTTTGGAGAGCAGGGTCAGTGGCTGCAGATTCTCCAGTTCTTTACTTCCAGGCTTTGATGTAAGGGTAGCCCTAGTGTATCCCATGAGGCAAAGGAGTGAGAAACTAAGTCATCACAGCTTAGCCCTCATAATCCCACCAAGCTGAATTTAAATGCCCTTCAAAGAAGGAAGATTGAGACATAAAAACAAGTGATGTATTGATTGTACAATGTACCCAGTATACTAAATCAACTTGATTCCCCTCTTTCTTGACGAAAAAGGGCTGGCAATAGAAATGAAAGAAAGTCTTTTCTCTGCCCTCCAGATCTGCTGCTATGTCTGGCTGCTCCAGACCAGCTGCCACCTGTAGTCAAGTACCCTGACATGCTGTTTGTCCTGAGAAAGAGCTTTGTTATCTCTTAGAGTATAAAAGAAATAACAGGTTGGGACTTCTCTGGCGGTCCAGTGGTTAAGACTCTGCGCTTCCACTGCAGGAGGCGCCGGTTCAATCCCTGGTTGGGGAACTAAGAACCTGCATGCTGCACAGTGCAGCCAAGAAAAGAAAGAAATAACAGGTTAAAATACTTGAGACATACCAGTCTGTCCACAAGCATTAATCACATCTGGACTTACACAATAAAGGCTTGTTCAGGGAAGGTTGCAAAATTGCCATTCATTTAGGCATCTGCATTTTGTATGGAGCCCAGAGCAAATGACATTTCGCTTCTAGCAGATACCTGGGGTCCTAGTTAGGGCTACATGCAGATTAAAGCCTCCTGATAGCCATGCAGTTTCATGCTTCTGTACCTTGCTTGTGTTTTGTCTCACCTGACTGGAAATCTGTATTTTGTCCTTTGGGAGTTAGCATGAGTTTATGTTCCCTTAGAAGTGTTTTTTGAACACATCCATTCTGATGTGAGCTAGGTGCCCCTTGTCTATACTCACAGAATATCTTGTTAATAATTATATAATAGAGCTCTAATATAATTGCTTTTCTTACCAGCCTGCTCCACTGTAATTTCAGGGCAGGCTGCAACTATGTTTTACTCATCTTTGAAATACTATGGCCTAGCAAAATACCTGGCCCAGTGGGCACTCAGTAAGTATTTGTTGAAAGGATGAAAATAGTTGAAGTTTATCCTCCGGGTTCCCTCATCTCCCTTCTTGTTTCCCTTCTTCTCTTTTGTGCTGCCACACCCTGCCTCACCCAATCTCACCATTTTTTCGTCTTCATCCATCCTCTTCATGACCTGCTAATGGCTCCAGTTGCCAGATCCCATTTGGTTTTGGAAATAAGTTTACTTATGTCATAAATTACAAACCGCTGGAGAGTGGGAAAAGTGTTGATCATTCATTCAAAAGTGTTGAATCCTTCAATAATTAGCACAGTAATTAGTTTTTCACACATTAGGTGTTTAAGTTTATATTTTAAAATGTATTGCTTTCATCCACTTATAAAAGCAATACATATTTATTGTAGAGAATTTTTAAAAATATAGAGTATCATTAATAATAAAAGCCACTTACCCATCACCTATAGATAAGTGCCATTAATATTTTGGTACATTGCTACATATAGCAATTCTTTCCTATGCATTTATACTCTTTTACTGTTTGCAAAATTGAGATCACACTGTATAAACTCTTTTTATCCTGACTTTTCCATTTACTGTTATATCATGAGCATTTTATCATGGCATTAAGTATTCTTTTAAAATGTCATTTATTTAATGCTTTTCTTATTTCTGGACATTCAGATCCAGTTTTTCCTTGTATAAACAAGTCTGTGATGAAATATCTGTGTATAAATCTTTACATTTCCAATCATTTCCTTAAGATAAATTCCTAGAAGAATTATTTGATCACTCTGTGTCAACATTTTAAGGTCTTTTGATACAAACTTCTAGAAGTGTTATATCACTTTATCATTTATTTGCTTACTTAACAAATATTTATCAAGCATTTACTATGTGCTTGGCACTATGTAGGGCTAGGATTATAATGGAGAAAAATGTACTCAAGGTCGTTGACCTGAAGCTCCTAGGGAGAGACAGGTAACCAACAAATAAATGAAAAAAGATAAAAGAATAACATATTGTTAGTAGTGCTCTGAGGAGAGCTCTGATAGAGTGGCACCCTGCTTTGATTTGAGTGGTGAGGGAAGGCTTTTCTTAGAGATCACATTTAATTTGAAAACCTGAAGGACTGAAAACGCACCAGCCATGGAGGTAGAGGGAAGGGTTTGTTGGGAAGAGTAGAATGGCAAAAAATGAGGTTGAGAGAGGTAGGTAGAGGCCGAAGGACCAAACAAAACATGGTTCTCTGTTAGGTGATAGGGAGTTATTAAAACAAACGAATCATGACAATGAATTTATAGGTATCAGCAAGTCAATATTTTATCACTTTTACTGAATATGTTCATTTTAACAGAAGTCTCCCAGAGATAATATTCTTAACTCAAAAGAATGCTCCCACGGATGGAACTTGGGACACCATGGTAGGTGAACATTTCATTGCGTCTCAGATCACACTTTATATAGGGTGGCCTACATTTCCCACATCAGAGAGTTCTTTCTCAGGTTGTGTTCTTTTCTATCAATGCCCAGGAGTCTGCACAGGTATACTGGCCAAATACAGCAGCTCTTCATAGACCATGGCTCATCTTTCCTCTTCAACTCAGGTTAATAAAAGCTGTCCAGTCATGACTTTCTTGGATTGATTGCATATCTCCATGGCAGTGGAATTAGGTAAGATAAAAAGTATTTAATTTCAATATATTTGCCACATTTACATTTTCTCTCTACATAGATAATATATATTAGATTTTATATATAAATATATTAGATAATTTATTATATGATAGTTATATATTACATACAGTTGATATATTAAATATATAGATAATTTATAGAGAGATAATGTATATTGGATAGTAAGAATAATCTTTTGTATAGAGAATTAAGAAGGAATTAATGCTGTGAAAGTTTTCTACTTATATCTGAGATAGATATTGAGATTCAACAACAGGAGTTGTTTCAAATTCTAAATCCTTGGCTTTAATTAGTTTGTTTTTCTATTAGGAGTCAGGCTTTGTACTCAGCTTTCAGATTTATCTTTAAGTATTGTGCATAGATGTTTACTAAGCATTTTCAGATTTATACATATTTATAAATGAAAAGCTTACTTATTTATTCTTTTCGTGTCTGGATTTTATTTATTTCTTACTCATCAAAAAGAAAATGATCATTTATTAGAATTCAGACTTTTTTTTTTTTTTTTTTTTTTTGCGATACGCGGGCCTTTCACTGTTGTGGCCTCTCCCGTTGCGGAGCACAGGCTCCGGACGCGCAGGCTCAGCGGCCATGGCTCACGGGCCCAGCCGCTCTGCGGCATGTGAGATCCTCCCGGACCGGGGCACGAACCCACGTCCCCTGCATCGGCAGGCGGACTCTCAACCACTGTGCCACCAGGGAAAGCCTATTTACATCTTTTAAGACAAAATATCCTCCATGAATATACAGTGCAGCAGTTTATTAGCACCAGCTTTGCAATTAGACTCTCCTGGTTCGAGTCCTGATTCTGCCAGCTCCTCTCCTATGTTACTTATCCTCAGGCAAATGGCTTGTTGTAAGTCTCAGTTTCCTTTGTTGTCTGTAAAATAGTGATTCATGCCTTACTTATTTTTGTGTTCTCTGGCAAGATACTTAACCATTTGACAACTCACTCATCTGTGGAATAAAAGCTGTAGTAATAGCTACAGTTCCTGGCATGTAGTAGGCGTTCAGTAGATGTTAATCATCATTAGTATGGCACCGGGTTAGCTGTGCTTAATAAACATTTGTTAAGTAACTGAGTGACACTAATCCCAGGTAGTAAGAAACTGATAGTGTTCTATAACTATGCATTCATCCAAAATTGTGTGGTGAAGGACCATTGGTAGGGAACAGTGGCTTTTGCTAATAATGTGCTAGCAAAGACTTGGAAATAAGTTTCTGATGACTTCCTAAAATGTGTGCCGTGGAACTCCTTTTCCAGTAAGTAAAGGTTGCTTTTTGAGGGGGAAAAATATCCCTGGAGAAATCCAATAGCTCCAGGAGGCCATAAAATTCTTGCTTTATTTTGACTTGGCACAGAATGAAGGGCACATACCTTGTTCTGAGCTGAAGAAGGTGCAGTGAAGTTTTTACTTCATGTTTCTCTTTTGTCTTTGGTGTGTAGGAGGGTCTACTGGTGCCCACCCAACATCCCTTCCCCCTTCTTCCTTGCCAGCAGAGTCCTGATTTTGTTTTGGTATCTACTCCTCATCCTCTTGACACAGGTAAATCCTGACTGGTCTGAGTCAATTATAACAATCCCCTCCCACACCCACACAAAGTCTGACTTAGGAAGGAGCATGAGACATAATTCTGACCAATGAGGAATGAGGGGAAATCTGCAACCTGGGAAAGGTTTCCTTAGTCTTAAAAAGAGGCACACAGGATGAAGCACGCTCTTTTTCTGCTGCACATTGCCATGTCGGGTTGGAAGGTTTGGAATTGTGGTAACCATCTTACAAGCTAGCTATCAAAATATAAACACATTTTCTCCTTAGAATCAATGAGATTCAATCTATGGCAGAATCTTAAGCATAGGTGTGAAATGACTTCTTTTTTGTCCCATGTGAAGTTGTTGTTATCTGGTGATTACAGTCTAGAGTTTTAGACTTTTGTCCAGTGTATTCAAATATACTGAAAAATTTTAGAGGTAAGAAATATATATAGTGTTGCTTACTTTAAATCTATCACTTTTTATTCTTATTTCCAGAAATAGCCTCAATCAACTGCTTACTTTTTAAATAGCTTTATTGAGACATAATTCACATACTGTACAGTTTACCAATTTAAACTATAGAATTCAATGGTTTTTAGTATATTCACAGGGTAACGTGTCCATCACCACAGTCAATTTTAGAGCATTTTCATTACCCCAGAAGAAACCTCATAACCATTAGCAGTCATTCCCAATTTCTATCCAAACCTCCCAAACTTAGGCAACCACTAACTTACTTTCCATTTCTATGAGTTTATTCAAAATTTCGTTCTTTTTTCTGGCTGAGTAGTAATTCATTATATGTATGTATGTATATATGTGTGTGTGTGTGTGTGTGTGTGTACCACATCTTCTTTACCCATTCATCTGTTGATGGACATTTAGGTTGCTTCCATATCTTGCCTATTGTAAATAATGCTGCTATGAACATTGGGGTGTATGCATCTTTTTGAATTAGTGCTTTTGTTTTCTTCAGATGTATACCCAGGAGTGGACTTGCTGGGTCATATGGTAGTTCTATTTTTAGTTTTTTGAGGAACCGCCATGCTGTTTTCCACAGTGGCTGCACCAATTTACATTCCCAGCAGCAGTGTACAAGGGTTCCCTTTTCTCCACATCTTTACCAACTTTTATTATTGAATATTTGTGGTCTTTTTGATGATAACCATTCTGAGAGGTGTGAGGTGATATCACATTGTGGTTTTGATTCGCATTTGTCTGATGATTATCATTTTGGGGTTGTTTATTGCTAGTGTGGAGGAATACAACTGATTTTTGTATCCTGCAATCTTATGAATTGTTTTACCAGCTCTAGCAGTTCTTAGTAGATTCATTAGGATTTCCTATGTATGAGATCATATCATCTGCAAATAGAGATAGTTTTGCTTTTTACTTTCCAATCTGGATGATTTTTCATTTACTTGGCTACTTGCCCTGGCTAGAACCTCCAGGACAATGTTGAGTAGAACTGGTGGGAGTGGACATCTTTGTCTTTCTCTTGGTCTTAGGGAAAAAGCGTTCTGTCTTTCACTATTAAGTAAGATGCTAGCTCTGGGTTTTTCATAGATGCCCTTCATCAGGATGCCTTGGAAGAGTGGAAGAGTAGTGACAGAAAGGAAGAAATGGAAAGATAGATGTTGGTGGGTCTCACATTGAAGGTCTTGGGCCTTGCCTTTTGGACAAAGCCCCAAGGAGAGGGTATACCCCATGACTATTTTTTTTTTTTTTTTTTGCGTTATGCAGGCCTCGCACTGTTGTGGCCTCTCCCATTGCAGAGCACAGGCTCCGGACGCGCAGGCTCAGCAGCCATGGCTCACGGACCTAGCCGCTCCGTGGCATGTGGGATCTTCCCGGACCGGGGCACAAACCCATGTTCCCTGCATCAGCAGGCTGACTCTCAACCACTGCGCCACCAGGGAAGCCCCCCCCATGACTATTTGAGACAGACAAGAATAGAGCCTATGCCATGCTCCATACAGGCAGAATTAGGGTTTGAGATAGAAACTAATTTAAGTTGTAGGAAAATAAAGTTATATTTCTTGCTCAGTGAAATTGTGAACTGACTCATAATCACTGTATTATTATTAATCAAAAAGTAGCTTTTATATAGGATCTTTTTCACTCATAACTAGCAATGAGCGTATACAATAAATAATTTCAAGTAATGTACTTTTTTTGTATGCCAGTCCTGTTCAATATGAATCGGTCCAGTGTCTTAGTGAATAAAGTTTTAAAAAGCTGGAACATTTTTAGGAATTAGCATTGATTTGTTAGGGAGTCTCTTGTGGATATAGCAGGGTATCTTTAATTGATTTGGAGTCAGAGAATGATACTGTTATAGAAAAGACAATCCCCTTTTACACAGAAATCAATGATGTTTTAGCATGTAAAAGCTGTTGGAATGCTGACTGAAGATTTGAATTTTGAAACATTCTCTTTTACACATTCAAAGGAAACATGTATTCATCTGTATAAAATTAAAAATTATACTTTCTTATTTGTAGGACTGTTGTGTAATCAGAAGCAGTATTTCATGCAAAATGTGGACATACATTATAATTTTCCTAGCAAGATAATTACTATACTGCATTTTAATGAAAGGAAAAACTCATCTAAGTTCTAGAATTTGGCACTAGAATTCAAAATAAAAAATACTTGAAATACTCTTTTTTTCCCACTCTTTTCAAATATTTTCTCAATTTAAGAAGCCTACATTATCATATCCATTTGAGTGCTTACTTCATTTCTCCTTCTTGAAAAGTTAGAAGAGCATTGATATTGTGTGTTGTTCTTTATCCTGGATGCACATTAGAATTAACTGGATTTGCTTTTATTTTGTTTTATTTTATTTGTTTTTGGCTGTGTTGGGTCTTCGTTGCTGCACATGGGCTTTCTCTAGTTGCAGTGAGCAGGGGCTACTCTTAGTTGTGGTGCACGGGCTTCTCATTGCTGTGGCTTCTCTTACTGTGGAGCACGGGCTCTAGGTGTGCAGGTTTCAGTAGTTGTGTCATGCGGGCTCAGTAGTTGTGGCTCGCGGGCTCTAGAGCACAGGCTCAGTAATTGTGGTGCATGAGCTTAGTTGCTCCGTGGCATGTGAGATCTTCCTGGACCAGGGCTTGAACCCGTGTCCCCTGCATGGGCAGGTGGATTCTTAACCACTGCGCCACCAGGGAAGACCCTAACTGGGTTTGCTTTCAAAAAGTAACAACACCTGGACATCCTGGGAGTGAGGGTTTGTCACTGGTATTCATTAAAAGCTCCCCAGTGATTTTAATGTACAGCCTGGGTTGAGCCTTGCTTTAAATGATCACCAAAACTGGTGAATTTCATGGTATGTAAATTATACCGCAATAAAATTCTTTAAAACGATGATTACCAGCAGGTATCTAAAACTTCACCAAAATAAAGTGTCATACCCATATGAGTATCAGGTGCCAACAGTACCAGTTTACCAAGGACTGGCCCCACCACTAAACCTGGGAGAATCTGAGCACACCGGAAGAGCTGGTCACTCTATAATATGGAAGAGATGGCCTTCCTGGATGAGGAGGGCCTCTTTCCCTCCTTAGCTCAGGTTATTTGAGGAGAGACGTAGAAGGGCTAGTTTCTTGCTGTTCTAGGAGACACGTGTTGTTGCTACTTCTCTACCACACACCCACTCATTATCATCTTCTTTTCTGGCTTCAAACCCCACCATCTCATTGAAATTACCCTCTTAAAGATGACCAAGGACTTCTTTGTCTCTGAATCCAATGCTCATTCCTCCCTTCTTCCTTGCTTTCTGTGGCATAGTGTCATCTGCTTTTCCTATCTCTCTTCAAACTATTCGCATTTCCTTTGCTGGCTTCATTTCTTCTTGTTCGTCTCCTAGAACCATTTTTCATGGTTCTGTTTTTGGCTCTCTTTTCTTGCCTATACATGCTCATGATTCCACCTGTTCTTTTCTGCATATATTCTTTGTTGTCAGTAGCTGTTATTATGACCGGGCCACCCATTCCCCCTCAATACCCATGGCCTTGTTGAGGTAACAGTAGAGATGGATCTGGCTTGTAGAATCTTAGAAAACTTCATTGTTTTCATGATGAGTCCTGACATTGTGGGGGCCAGGGGTGTGATGTGACATCTAAGACAGATTCACAGGAATTAACTTTGACAAAGGTTTGTATTTCCTGCCTCAATAAACTGCAAACCCCATGAGGTACTATTATATCCTTAGCATTTAGCAAAGTGCCTGGCACATAGTAGGTGCTAAAAAATAGAGTAACACATTTTTTTTTTTTTTTTTTTTTTTTTGTTACGCGGGCCTCTCACTGTTGTGGCCTCTCCCGTTGCAGAGCACAGGCTCCGGACGCACAGCGTCCATGGCTCAGGGGCCCAGCCACTCCGCGGCACGTGGGATCTTCCTGGACCGGGGCACGAACCCGTGTCCCCTGCATCGGCAGGCGGACTCTCAACCACTGCGCCACCAGGGGGACTGCACCACCGGGGAAGCCCCCTGAGTAACACATCTTAAACATCAACACATTTTCATTCACTTCTCAGTTCAGCCTCTCACATCATAAGTCATAAGACATAAGTCACGTGCCAAAATGAGTAGAAGGGGGTGGGAAGAACATGATTGTAGGTTAAGATGTTTTTCCTAAGTGTTTCCTTGAGTCCTCTCAGGATATTATGACATATAGCTTCCACCCGTGAGCCCTGGAAAAGTTCCTGGATGGTTCTAAATACTTTAGAGATGAAGCTATTGCCATTCTAATTCCTGTCAAACTTCAAGATTCCATAAATCATAACAATAGTATCTAAGTGTATCCTGGTTCCAAAAGAACTATGTATTATTCTAAGTAAAAAGGAATGCAGTGAAGAGTCTGTAAGGTGCCTAGAAGGAAGAGAGTCAAAGGGGAGAAGATTGACATCATGTTTCTACTGCTGTCTGAGAAGATGGTGGACAGATCACCAGGCAGAAGAATTACTGTTCCATTCAGATGTCCCTCTATGGGGTTAAGGAGTGCATGAGGCTATCACAGCTTTGACATTGTTCAGCTAGTTCTCCTAGCTCTGATTCTGTGATAAGCAAAAGAAGTCAGATATTCTAGCTACCTACGTACACTTTTCTAAATAAAGTGAGCCCTACAGTTGAGCTGAAAGTGGTTTGTCATTTTAAAATTAAAATTCTGAGCTTACATCAGTCTGCTTTTTAGCATGCGTTAGTTGTCCCAAACCCAGTCAGCTTTGGAGACACTGACAAAATAGAATTTCTTTCTATCTGCAAAACTAGAGCTCACACTGGGGAATGCAGTAGCTAAATCAAAAAGATATTACCCTGTGAACAGTAAGCTGACCCCTTAGATCATGTTCTGGCTCTCCTGTTTCTAACTCCAAAATCTCTATTTCACTTCTCTAGCTCTAACTTCTCTTGAGTTTTAGTTATCTGGGCATCTCCATCTGGATATCGCAGGTCCATCTCAAACTCATCACTAAATGCAAATTAATCATCTCAAACTCCCAGTTCCACATTTCTGCTTTGGATTTCTTCCTAGGACCTCTAGCCTCCATAGCGCTTACTTGTTTTATCCACTGTCTGTCTTCCTCTACCAGAATGTAAGCTCCATGAGGGTAAGAACTTCTGTAAATTTTGCTCACTGCTGTTTCCCCATTGCCTACAATAGTGCTTGGTGTGTGGTGGGTATTCAATGGATATTTGTTAAATCAATATTTACCCAGACTTGCTCCTGTCCTGGACTAATGCCATCACTGGTTTTCATAGCACTCTGATTTTCCAGTTTATCCAGGCTCAAATCCTTGTAGCTCGTTTTTAACTCTTCCCTATCCTCCTCCTATACCCACTTTAATAAACAACTGCTTACAATGTTGTTTCCAAATATCTTTTAGGGTAATGTCATCCTTTCTATTCTCATTACCACTGTTATAAATTAGGTACTTGAAAACTCTAACTGGGTCTATAAAATAGAAGCTACTAAGTATCATGTTCTCTAGGTTTTTGTTACTTTAATTAATCCTACCTATCACTGCCAGATCAATCTTACTTGGAGCTCAGCTCTCATTATGTCACTCCCTTACTTAAGGCTCAGTACTGTTTAAATACAGAATAGTCAGTCTGGCATTTGGAAGTGCTGTGATATGACCCCAACCTTTCACTTCAGTTTATCTCCCACTTTTCCTTTACAGATTCCTTATGGTATAAACACACTAGGCCACTTGTTCTTTGACTACTCCTTGAACTTTCCTACTTCTGTACCTTTCTCCATATAGTACCTTCTTCAGGAATGTTCATTACCAAGTATTTCTTGTGGTATTTGCCTTTGTGCAGATAACTAATATCCATATACTACAATCTCTTGATTCATCAGTTTTGAAAACTGACTTATTATGGTAGATGAGGATTTAGCTCTTTCACACAATCACATTTCACCTCTGTGCCAGATGTCTCCTGTTTGTCCCTCCAGTTCCACCATCCACCCACTCTCTGTCCCAAGAATCTCACCTGTATGGATCACATCTGTGGCTCCCATACTGTCTGGCTTCTTGTTGGGTTTGGTCAGTGGGGAGCAGATAGGAAGTCTGAGGAAGGGAAGTGAGAGAGGCTAACCCTAACTTTACCCTAACTCCCTCCCAGTGACAAAGGTCATTGTTTCATACAAAGGGGCCTTACAGCTTTCTTCTTTTGGGTTTTGGCCACTACTCCCTTCTTTCCTCCTTTGGGCCTAGGGGGTCCAATACTGTGATTCTCTTACGTACTACCCAATCTTTGTAAATAATCCCTTTGTGAACACACTCTTTTGGTTCATCCTAATTTGAGGGTACCATCTACTTCCTGTTGGGATCTGACTGACAGCTATACTCTCCTTCTATCCTCCCAATTTAGTTATATTAAAATTTTTGGTTAATTCAAAATTTCTTTAAAATAATATATTACAAATATCATAGTGTTTCCTAAGTATATTTTCTTTCTGGCACAGTCTTTTATTTTTCCACAAGTTGGTTAATATTTCATTTTTTTATTTCTTAGGTTTTTAAAAAATTTTTGCTAATTCTTTCTAGGAAGATGGTTGAACACATTAGGCACTCTATAAATTCTATTTCTTCCTGGAAACCTCCTTCTTGGACCCTACCCTCTTTCTGTTTAATCATGTTTAGGAATTGTCCAGGCTGGCTATCAATACCTCTAGAATCCTATTACTTTCTTGGTTTACTTCTTTGTTTTGCTGACGCACATACTCTAGTAGTGTCCTAAGAAATGATAGATGGGAAGTGAACTTCTTGAAGCCTTGAATATCTAAAAAGAGTCTTCGATAATTTAGTTGGGTACAGAATACTAGCTTGAAAATGGCTTTTATCTCAGTTTTGAATTGCTTTATTTTCTTCTAATTTCTTTAGTTTCTGTTGAGAAGTGTAGTGTCCTTCTAATTTCCTAACTTCTGAATGTACCTTTAAGAAGTGTTTAGAAGGGCTTCCCTGGTGGTGCAGTGGTTGAGAGTCCGCCTGCCGTTGCAGGGGACACGGGTTTGTGCCCTGGTCCGGGAAGATACCACATGCTGCGGAGCGGCTGGGTCCGTGAGCCATGGCCGCTGAGCCTGCGCGTCTGGAGCCTGTGCTCCTCAACGGGAGAGGCCACAACAGTGAGAGGTCCGTGCACCGCAAAAAAAAAAAACAAACAGAAGTGTTTAGAAGATGTGTCATTGTATTGGCCTTTTGATGTTTTCACTGTGGTTGGCCTTTGATATATCCTTTCAGTCTGGAAATCTGTATCCTTCAGTTCTTGACATTTTCCTTGCATTATTATAGAAGACACTCTTAGTTTCCTGGTCAACAGACATTCTCCTGATATTCCTTGCTAACAGAATTCTGATTTTATCCAAACAGCAATGTGCCCAGTCCCAGAGCACAAATACATAATGAATGATAAAGCTAGACATGGTAATCCCATTCCCATTTGCCAGATATTTGTTTTTCCAGTTTAACTTTGTAACTAATGGTGGCCATGTAATGCTTTTCTGGTTAGTGAAATAAAAGAAGTTTGCTGGGGGAAGGATGGTTTCAGGGGATGGTTTTATTTTCTGATATGAGTCAGATGCATGGAAAGAGTTCATTGTGTTGTCTCTTTTTCCCTGCTTTGGATGTACTTGTGAAAGGGCATGTTGTCACTTTAAAATTGTGATAGCCATCTTGCTATGTAGAGGAGACAAACTTAAGGCCAAAATGCCAAAATACTGAGATACGGCAGAGTTGATTGAGTCAACGCCCCAAACGTGGAACAGCCTACCTCCGGACCTCATGTTATATGAGATAATTAAACACTTTTATTATTTTTGCTGTTTTTGCTTGGCTATTTTGTCAACTGCAACCAAATGACTTCTAACTGAAGCATAGTTTGTTGATAAAATTTTCCCCTTAATTTTCTCTATTCCCCTTTTGGAACTCCTATTAGTTGGGGCTCTTAGATTAATTTTCTTGCCTCTTTCTCCCCTTTTTCCCCCCATCCTTTTCTCACTGTTCTAATATTCTGGGAAATTTCCTCAGTTTTAGCTTTCAACCGTTCTACTGAATTGTTTATTTCGGCTCTCCAATTTCTAATTTCCAAGATCTCTTCTTTGATAGTTCTTAAGAAATACATCTTGTTTTCATGGATGTAACATTCTATTTTAAATCTGAGACTGTTAATTATTGTTTTGAAAAGTTTTCTTCTGCTACCTGCATTGTCTCTATTTCTTCTGAGTTACTCTTTTCTGTTTTTGTTTTTTTTTAAGGTTGGAGGCTTTCTTCAATTGTCAGGTGATAAAAGATGTCTTTTTATTTTTGCCAAAGGTCCTAGAAAGTTGATTGGAAGCTTTATGTATGTGAGTGGACTACTTTGTAGGGTGGTTAGGTAGCAAGTAAGCTCTTTTTTTTTTTTTGAAACTCCAAAAGAGCAGCATCTGTAGATATTTTCTTTTAGGATTTTAATTCTCCAAAAAATAATCCTCAAAGAGGTATACGGATACCTGCAAGCATTCTAGAAGCAGGAATAGTGATGGTAAAAGTGATTATGGGTCCCACAGTTAGACTTTTGCTTAATCCTTCTCAGTGATGTTCTGGCAAATAATAGCAACTAGCTCTCTGAAAGAAGAAAAAGCCCTGATTTGTAACAACCCAACATCTGTGGTATAAATATTCCTACCATGTCCAATTTCAGGCTATTAACATGATGTCACTGAATGCAGAGTTGGGAAGACATGCACAGTAGTTCATCATTATATAGTATTTCTGTCATGCAGATACAATAGATATAAATAATCTCAAGAGTATAAATAGTAAAATGTAGGGAAAATAATTAGGAAGTTAGAGCCTTTGAGTATATATTATGTCTATTTTTGATACAATTTATTTAGTTGTAAGCTTATATAATTTAATTTTTTTTCATGGCTGTGTTTAACAATTGGCTTACAAAATTCCTGAAAATTTAGCAGTTCCTATGAGCTAGTACAAATTAACTCTTGTACAAATTATCTCTGGAGCATTGCTGCTGTTTCCAGCCCCAGTCCATCACCCTTCACTGTGTCTGGTCTTTCTGACTCTGGAGTCTATTGTTGATTTTCTTCTGACAAAATAGTTCTGGTATTCTGTAAGGGGGTGGTGGAGGATAAAGAGTGATGGCCTAAGCGAGTAAACCTAGGGATCTTCAGCTTGTTGTGCAGACTTTCAACAAATTCCTATATTTTCATTTTCATACTTAACTCTTGCTTTCCATGGGAACTGATGCCACAAAGTCTTAAGCTCTCTCTGGCACTGCCAGTACAATAAGCTTCTCTGCAGGCACTTAACAGCAGTGCCTCTGCCCTCCTGGGTCCATTGCTTCTGTTCCATCTGCTTTCTGTCTTCCAAGACTTTGACCTCACTTGTTGGTTATTATCTTCTCTCCCATTTTCTTTGTTCTTGTGGGTTTATAAATTTTATATTTCCTTTTACCATTAGTGAGAGCAAATAAATGTGTTCAGCTACATATGCTTAACTGGAAAGATAGCTCAATAAGTACTGCATTTAAAAATTGTTGAACTGACTTAAGATTCCTGGATGCTTGTAGTAGCAACTAAACTCTGTCAGTTAACAGCAACTTATCACTAACCACTGATTTATTTAGTGTAGTATTGTGTTCTAGGCCCTTAGATATCCATTTTAATTTTTCCTCCACATGCTTTTTTTAAATGAAATTTTTATTTTAGAATAATTTTAGGTTTACAGAAAGTTGTGAAGATTGTACAGAATGTTTTCACATACCCCACATTCACTTTTCCTTATTATAAATATCTTACCTTAATGTGTTACACTGGTCACAATTAATGAACCAATATTGATACATCATTATTAATTAACGTCCATACTTTATTCAGGTCTCTTAAGTATTTTACCTACTGTCCTTTTTCTGTTCCAGGATCCTATCTAGGCTACTACATTAAATTTAATCATCATGTCTCCTTAGGGTCCTCTTGGCTGTGACAGTTTCTCACACTTTCCTTGCTTTTGATGACCTTGACAATTTTGAGGAGTGCTGATTAGGTATTTTATAGAATGTCCCTCAACTGGGATTTCTCTGTTTTGCTCATGATTAGACTGGGGTTGTGGGTTTTGGGGAGGAAGACCACAGAGATACAATGCCATTTTCATCGCATCATATCAAGGGTACTGAAATATTGCAACATAATTCTGATGCCAACCACCTGGAGTTAGCACAGACTCCAGATTAAGGGCACAGTCAACAAGACTGTCCATGCTTCAGATGCCAGTTTGGGGTTTCCCTGCCCACCTGCACTTCTGATCAAACGGCTACAAATTCAGGTGTTCCCACAAACCCCTGAATTAGCAGTTTTGCTAATTCACTTAAACAACTCACATAACTCAGGAAAGAGGTATGTTTATGATTACAGCTTTATTATAAAGGATACAAATCAGAACTAGCCAAGTGAAGAGAAACATAGGGAGCAGTTTGGGAGGATCTCCAACACAGAGTTTCCATGCTCTCTCCCCATGGAATCAGGGTGCATCACCCACCTGGCACATCAATGTGCTCACCAACCAGGAAGCTCTTCTGAGCTTTGGTGTCCTGCATTTATATTGAGATTTCATTACATAGGCATGAGTGACTGAATCATTGACCATGTGATTGAACTCAGTCTCCAGTATACCTCCCCTCCATGGATGGGGTCAGGCTGGGCTGATATCACCTGGCTCAAAGACCCAACCCTCTAATCACATAGTTGGTCTCTCTGGCCTGACCAGCTTCCATCCTAAGTTATTAGCATAAACTCAGATATGGTCCAAGGGACTCATGAATAACAAAGATACCCCTATCACATGGGAAATTCCAAGGATTTAGAGTCTCCTTCCCAGGAACTAGGGATAAAGGGCCGTCAAGTTCTTTATTATATAACAGGTACATACGATCAACATGACCTTTCTCTGTTGATGTTGACTTGATCACCTGGCTGAGGTAGTGTTCGTCAGGTTTCGTTACTGTAAATTTTCTCTCCCTCCACCTTTTTTATACTGTACTCTTTTACTGGAGAATAGCATTATTTACATTCTTTTTAAATCATTTTCTTTTATTCCTGACTCCTTGTTTGTACTTTATTTTTGGAAATAATATTACTAGTCAGTGCTCATCCCCATTTTGATTTGATTTTTTTTTTTTTGGCCGCACTGTGGGGTCTTAGTTCCCTGACCAGGGATGGAACTCCTGTCCCCTGAAATGGAAGCATGGAGTCTTAACCACTGGACCGCCAGGGAAGTCCTCCCATTTTGAGTTGGGTGGGATTACCAAAATCTAGAAACTCTAAATCAGAACATGCACAGAAGATAAAAGCACAGAAGATAAAAACAGAGCTTTAAGTAAAAATTGCAGTTGCAAAGATCCTGAGTGTTTCTTTTTTGATAACACTCAGAATCCTTGAAGGGATGGAATTATCTCATATGAGATAGAGAAGTGCAGCTCAGAGACCTGTACGATGAAGCTGTGGAAAAGAGCAAGAGAAAATATGATTTTGACATTATATTTTTGTCTTAATTTTTATTTTGGAGATTTAATACTGGAATTCTGTCTTTGGAAGGCCTGGGGTAGCTTTTTTTTCTCACCAACATTTTATTATAAAAATTTCAAACATATAGCAAAGTTGAAAGAATTTTAGAGTGAAATAATTCTACAGTGAAACCTATTCATACCACCTAGGTTTACTATTAACTTTTTACTCTACTTGTTCTGTCACATAGCCATCTGTTCATCTGTCTATCCATCTATTAACCCATCTAATTTTTTTGATGCATTTTAAAGTTAATAGCAGGTAACAGTATTCTTCTCCCTAAATACTTCATTCAGTATGTGAACCAATAACTAGAGTTCAGTACAGTTTTTAAAATGTGAAATTTACATGTAATGAAATGTGCAAATCTTAAGTGTATATTCACTGACTTTTACACATAGGTATGGGTAGTCCAAAGCACTATGACATATGGGACATTACCATCCCTCCAGAAAATTTCCCTCATGCCCCTTTCCAAATAATCTCTGCCCTCACCTCCTCTGAAATCACTGGTCTAATTTTTTCTCCACCATGGATTATTTTTGCCTCTTCTAGAATTTGATATAAATGGAATCATACAGTATGTGCTCTCATGTGTAAGATTTCTTTCATTAGCATAATGTTTTTTAGATTTATTTATGTTGTTTCATGTCTGTTCCTTTTCATTGCTTGTTATTTATAAATATACAATTTAAAAATCCATTCTTCTATTTATGTACATCTGGGCTATTTTCAATTTGGAGCTATTATGAATAAAGCTGTTATGAACACTTGCATTCAAGTCTTTGAGGGAAATATGTTTTCATTTTATGTCTAGGAGTGGAACTGCTGGGTCATAGGATAGTTGTATAATTAGGTCTTCTAATGCCAGACTATTTTCCAAAGTGGTTATGCCATTTTAAATTCCCACCAATAACATAAGAAAGTTTCAGTTACCCCACAACCTTGTCAATATTTGGTTTTGTCATTCCTTTAAATTTTAACCATTCTAGTGGTGTGTTGTAACTGATATACCATTGTAATTTTAATTTCCCTGTTGACTAATAATGTTGAGTACTTTTTTCACGTACTTGCTGGCTATTAATGTATCTTCACATTTTTTTTTTAATTTAAAAATTTTTTTATTTTTTGGCTGTGTTGGGTCTTTGTTGCTGCGCACAGGCTTTCTCTAGTTGCAGCAAGCAGGGGCTACTTTTCGTTGCAGTGCATGGGCTTCCCATTGTGGTGGCTTCTCTTGTCGCGGAGCATAGGCTCTAGGCACGCAAGCTTCAGTAGTTGTGGCACACGGGCTTAGTTGCTCCGTGGCATGTGGGATCTTCCTGGAGCAGGGATCGAACCTGTGTCCCCTGCATTGGTAGGCGGATTCCTAACCACTGCGCCACCAGGGAAGTCCCTATCTTCAGTTTTATGAAACATATTTTCAAACATTTTATCTATTTTTCAGTTGAGTTGTCTTTTTATTGTGAATCGTGGGTATTTTTTTTTTTTTTACATTATAGATCAGTTCTGTCGCATAGAATTTTCTGCATAGTCCAATATATTTATTGTGAAATGTGGCTACTGCAAATGAGGAAGTGTATTTTTTTTTTTGCAGTATGCGGGCCTCTCACTGTTTTGGCCTCTCCCGTTGCGGAGCACAGGCTCCGGAGGCGCAGGCCCAGCAGCCATGGCTCACGGGCCCAGCCGCTCCGCGGCATGTGGGATCCTCCCGGACCGGGGCACAAACCCGTGTCCCTTGCATCGGCAGGTTGACTCTCAACCACTGCGCCACCAGGGAAGCCCGAGGAAGTGTATTTTTAATTGTATTTAATTTTAATTAGTTTAGATTGAAATAGTTACATTGGCTAATGACTAGCATATTGGACAGTGCTGTTCTAAAAACTAGTCCTTATCAGATACATGCTTTGTGATTATCTTCTCCCAATCTGTGGCTTGCCTATTCATTTTCTTTTTTTTTTTTTTTTTTTTTTTTTTTCTGCGTTGGGTCTCTGTTGCTGCGCGCGGGCTTTCTCTAGTTGTGGCGAGCGGGGGCCACTCTTCGTTGCGGTGTGCAGGCCTCTCACCACGGTGGCTTCTCCCGCTGCAGAGCACGGGCTCTAGGCGCGTGGGCTCAGTAGTTGTGGCTCACGGGCTCCAGAGCGCAGGCTCAGTAGTTGTGGTGCACAGGCTTAGTTGCTCTGCGGCATGTGGGATCTTCCCGGACCAGGGCTCGAACCCGTGTCCCCTGTGTTGGCAGGCGGATTCTTAACCATTGCACCACCAGGGAAGTCCCTATTCATTTTCTTAATGGTATCTTTTGATGAGGAGAAGTTTTAAATTTTGATCAAGCTTAATTTTTCAATTTTTTCTTTAATGGTTATTGTGTTCTATGACCCATCTAAGAAACTGTTGACTACTCCTAAGACACGACTTTTATGTTTGGGTTTATGATCCACCTTGATGGTGTTTGGTGGGAGTCAGGGTTGTTTGAGTACCATTGTTAAAAAGACTTTCCTGATTGGATGCTTTGGCACCTTTCTGAAAAACAGAAAACGATAAGTGTGGATCTATTTCTGTTCTCTCTTTCATTGATTTATTTACTGAGCGTCATGCCCTTACTACACTGTTTCGATTACTATAGTTTTAAGTCTTAAAGTCAGACGTCCTTCAATTTTGTTCTTTTTCAAGATTGTCTTGAGTATTTTAGGTCCTTTGAATTTCCATATAAATTTTAGAGTCAGCTTGGTAATTGTTGGGATTATGACTGGGATTTTTGTTAAATCTATAGATCTTAGATATGATGAAAGAAATGTTTTATATTTTTTATCTTGAGATTTTTAGGAATGGATGACTCTATAGGTTGATGTATTTTAATACTTTGTCAAGAAGGAAAACAGGATCTTCTATGATCCAGGCCAGAAGAGATCCTATAATAGTCTTTGTTTCTTCCATTTTGTATTGTTTATTCAGAGGGACTTTGAACAATAATTTCCTAGGCAGTACCTGGGGATAGAGTTGCAGACTCTATGGACCATGAAAAGTCAAGAATCTAGATTCCAAAAGACAGAACAGAAACCATTTCCAAGGTGAACTACTGATGCTAAATGTGAAAAATCCATGTATTATTCTGTGACTTATGTCCTATTTAAGGAAGGCAATAAACTGTGTGATTTTTTTCTTCTCTGTAGCATCTCTAAACTATTTTTTTCTTTCTTTTTTTTTTTTTTGCGGTACGTGAGCCTCTCACTGTTGTGGCCTCTCCCGTTGCGGAGCACAGGCTCCGGATGCACAGGCTCCGCGGCATGTGGGATCTTCCTGGATTGGGGCACGAACCCGTGTCCCTTGCATCGGCAGGTGGACTCTCAACCAGTGCGCCACCAGGGAAGCCCCATCTCTAAACGATTTTGCCTTGGTTTTTCTCAACATTATTTTAGGAAAAGTGAAGCTTCACAACTTTGTTCTCTTCAATTCTTATTTTAATTCAATATGAGCTTGGAAGATAAATCTACAGATTATTTAGTTAAATCTCTTCATGTTGTATACGAAGTAATAGTTAAATGATTTGTTCAAGATCACTGAGCTAGTTAGTAGCAGAGTTCTGACAATATTCCAGGCTTTCCAACCTCTCTACTCCACTGATATTTCCACTATGCTTTGCTGTCATAATAGCTAACCAGTGAGTAATTCCTGAGCCCCTATAATGTGCCTAGCATTGGACTATTTATAGATGATATAAATTATCATTATGATATAGCTCTGATCCTCAAATACCATAGAGTCCTGTGTAAGACAAGAAACAATTAGAAAACAGTAAAAGGCAATGTATAATAATGTTCCAAGTTGGATCAAATTTTGGATAAAATGCTATAAATGCAT
This sequence comes from Tursiops truncatus, assembly GCF_011762595.2. Lineage (NCBI taxonomy): Eukaryota > Metazoa > Chordata > Mammalia > Artiodactyla > Delphinidae > Tursiops > Tursiops truncatus. The sequence continues at coordinate 66,863,252 of NC_047035.1, read as the reverse complement.
ATAGAAGTAATACTGTGACTCATTTTAAATAAATCTAGCTGTGTTAGAGCAATATAGAACTGTAATTGAAAGCAGGTTGTACAAGAGAGATCTGAAACAGGCTAGCTGTATAAAATGAATGAAGTCAAATTGCACCTTAAATTCATGCTCTGTTAAATAAAATGTTAACAGTTGTTAAGAAGGTGAAGATTAATGCTTGATGAAATTATTAGAGAAGGATTTATGGAAGAAGTAGGGTTTGAGACATAATTTCAAGGATTGATGGAATTATAAAGGGCGAAGGGGATTATAAACTATTATATTTGGGATACAAACACTATTTTAATGAAAATTTGAATACATTATAAATTAAAATGTAATTTTAATGCAGTTCAAGAGAAGGCCATTAAATATCTTTATGGGTTTCTGAAATAAGTTACTTTTTTTTTTTTTGTTTTGCGGTACGCGGGCCTCTCACTGTTGCGGCCTCTCCCGCTGCGGAGCACAGCCTCCAGACACGCAGGCTCAGTGGCCATGGTTCATGGGCCCAGCCACTCTGCGGCATGTGGGATCTTCCCGGACCGGGGCACGAACCCATGTACCCTGCATTGGCAGGTGGACTCTCAACCACTGAGCCACCAGGGAAGCCCGTTACTTTTAACTAAAGCTAATGAAGCCTAAATTTATATGAGAAGGTTAAAGGTGGAAAATGCCTACTGAATTAAGCAGTTGAGTAGAAATTTAGGTTTTTTCCTGCAGAGGTGGTGCTATTTTGCCTAGGTGCTTCTTCTATGACAGCTGGTCCAAATGGAATATTGTTTTTTCAACAATATTCCTTAAAGGTAATGAGAGACCTGTATTTCCATCTTGCTTTCAACAATTTGCCCTAAAAAAAAATAAACTAACATCTCTGACTCCATATTTCCTTATCTAGAAATGGGATTAATAATAACTTCACTGCCAACCTCAAGGCAGTTGTGAAACCTGAGCAAGATAATGTGTGTAAAAATGCTTTGGAATCTTTCAATATAAGATTCAGTAAGTCGTAAGGATTTTACGGATTATGGTCCAATGGAGATTCTATGAAGATATTTTTAGAGATAAATACTGCAGAATTCTCTGCAGCATTGACTTGGATTGTTTTCAAAGATTCTAATAAGCACTATGTATTATATTTTTCCTGGGGTGTAGATAACTATATATGTCTGCAGTATGATTAATTGAATGCTTCATATGTACTGAATCATCTTTCATAAACTGGGCTGATTTACAACTATGCAGTTAGCTGTTATTTAGAGTGTCATTGGAAAATTGTTTGTGTTACTTTTTATTTATACATTATATACAAAAAATTGCTTTCTTCATATCTGTATCCACTCTGTAATGACCTATATAAGAAAATAATCTGAAAAAGAGTGGATATATGTATATGTATAACTGATTCACTTTGCTAAACAGCAGACACTAACACAACATTATAAATGAACTATACTCCAATAGAAATTAATTAAAAAAAATAAAAAATCCACACACATACAAAAAGAAGTAAGTTCAGTTGTTACTAACAAAAACAGATCTTGGTTTGTGATGTAAAGAGTCTTCAGTTCACTGCCTCCATGTCCCTATTCTCTAGCATCTGATACTATAATCTTATTTTATGGGGTTTGATAATTAATATTATAAAAATTAATAAATTATCAGTGATCAAATAACATTTAACTCTTGACAAATGTTCAAAATACACAAAGGACTTGATTTCTTAACAAAATATGCATATTTTTCATATGGCAAAAAAGAATTGCCCTTTTATGTCAATTATATTTCAATTAAAAAAAAAAGAGAGAGGGACTTCCCTGGTGGCACAGTGGTTAAGAATCTGCCTGCCAATGCAGGGGACACGGGTTTGAGCCCTGGTCTGGGAAGATCCCACATGCCACGGAGCAACTAAGCCCCTGCGCCACAAGTACTGAGCCTGCGTTCTAGAGCCCGCAAGCCACAACTACTAAAGCCTGCACACCTAAAGCCCGAGCTCTGCAACAAGAGAAGCCACTGCAATGAGAAGCCCGTGCACCACAATGAAGAGTGCCCCCCACCTTGATGCAACTAGAGAAAGCCCGCATGCAGCAACGAAGGCCCAACGCAGACAAAAAAATAAATAAAAAGAGAATCACCTATAAGAAATCATATATTGACTATATTCTTATTTTTTAAAAAAATATTTCAATCTTTTCTTTGTGGATTACGCATTTTTAAAAAATTTATTTTGCTTATTTATTTGGCTGTGTCGGGTCTTTAGTTGCAGCATGAGGGGTCTTTGTTGAGGTGTCCGGGATCTTTCGTTGATGCACAGGCTTCTCTCTAGTTGTGGTATGCGTGTTTTTCCTCTCTCTAGTTGTGGCGTGCAGGCTCCCGAGTGCATGGACTCTGTAGTTTGCGGCATGTGGGCTCTCTCATTGAGGCGTGTGAGCTCAGTAGTTGTGGCGAGTGGGCTTAGCTGCCTCAAGGCATGTGGGATCTTAGTTCCCCAACCAGGGATCAAACCTGCGTCCCCTGCACTGGGAGGCGGATTCTTTACCACTGGACTACCAGGGAAGACCCCTTGACTATATTCTTATTGAAGTCTGGGTTACTGAGTAGTATTAGTTATCTATTGCTGTGTAACCAATTACCATGAACTTGATGCCTTAAAACAACACATTTATTATCTCACAGTTTCTGTGGGTCAGAATGTAACAGAATCCATTGCTTCGTGATCTCTCACAAGACTGCAATCAAGGGGTCAGCCAGGGCTTGAGTCTCGTTTGAAAGCTCAACTGGTAAGGATCAATTTCCAGTCTCACGTGATTGCTGGCAGAATTCAGGTCCTTGCAGGCTGTTTTCCTGAGAACCTCAGTTCTTTGCTGGCTGTTAGCTGTTCCTTTCCACGTGGCCTTCTCCATAGGCAGTTTACAATATGGCACCTTGCTTTGTCAGAGCCAGCCAGGAGGTCTCCTAGAAAACTAGAAGTTACAGTCTTATGTAATGTAATCACAGAAGTGACATCCTATCACCTTTGTTGTATTCTATTGGTTAGAACAAGTTACGTGTCCTGCTCACACTCAAGGGGAGGGGATTACACAAGGGTGTGAATGCCAAGAGACAAGGATCATTTTGGCTATCTTAGAGTCTGTTGGAAAAGAACTGATTAATTTGACATATGACATAAGCTACAAAGAGAGACGTCCACTAAGAAATTGTACTCAATTAATTCTATAATCCAGAAGGAATTGGTGGGAATGGCTTAATAGAATTTTCCAGTTAGCAATACAGCATCACAAACAAATAAAGGTAAACTACTAAGCACATTACTTTTTCTTTACTATTCTGCTCTTTCTCCAGTGCTGTCAGCTGTGAAATGAGATAGCCTACATCAGACCCTGGAAAAGTGCTAAAGAGTTGTACTTCAGAAAAATGTTAGAGGAAAATACAATCATATATATATGTACATATATATATATATATATATATATATACACACACATATATATATATGTTTTAGCAGTAAATGGTATATTTCAGCAGCAAATGGTGTTGATTTTGTTATATTGATAAATGATATCTATTAAAAATGTCATTTTCAACAGCACATGCCAGCACGTTGCCTCACAAAAATAGCTCGAGTTAAATAAAATAGTAATTCTTGGATATGATTAGAAATTCACAAAAGAGATTCAGTGTGGCATTAATGTAATAAGGTTGTTGACTTTGAGTACTTGACAAAACTTCACCAGGTAATTAAAAGAGCTCTTTGTATTCTTAACAAGTCAAAACAGCAGCTATTACACAATTTAGAACAATTATGCACAAAATGAACATTTTCTGTGTAAAAACATTTTTATCTGTTTTGAAGACTAGCAAAGACTGGAAAGTCTAAGATGGGAGAGATTAGTAATTATCACTTCAGTGTTTGGATTGTTGAGTTATAGTTAGTGGATGGCCTCTATGACTGAGAATAAGTTCCTTAGCCTGAATGGGTGGTCAGGAAAATCCTATTTTGTTTTTATTTTTAAGCTGCAGAAGAAGATGCCATGGAAAATGGACCCAAATACTGCCCGTAAGGTTGGTTGGTATGAACTGGAGCATTTCCAACAGCTTAAGAGTTGTGTGGAAGGCTTTGGAAGACAAAGATACACTTCATAGTTTTAAGTTTGCCAGTCTGTCTTAGAGCACATTGATATTGTAACCCTTAATGTCGGTATTTCTGCTCTATTGCTCTAAATCAGACTATATTTTGAGACATTAGAGTGATTTGGTAGGAGTTCTTCACTTACATAAAAGGATTGAATAAATTTTGTGCCTGCAAAAATTTATTATGACATATCATGTATAATATCTATGGTTAATAAATCCTAAATAGAAAAGGTCAATAAATGAATTGACGAGATTTGGTACTACAATGCCAAGTAGACTAAGATATTATGTAAGCCACATGATTATAGAGGACATTCTCACATTGTGGTCGCAGCTTAAAACAGACAAAAATCTACATTACCTCCTTTTTCCTGAGGAAAATAGAACTTCACATTAGCTGAAGTGTAGGTTTGGTATCTTGATGGGGCTCTGCTTTGTCATTGTCCTTGGAATGTTCTCTAAAGTACACAGGAAAATTCTCTTCTGAGTACAGAATGAAGTAATGTTTTAGCAAAGTCTTGTAGAAACTTATGTCTTCTCATCTCTAGTATGCAATTGAAGGGTAGGAAGGACACGGCTGAAAAAATATAGGTTTGGTACTTGGAGAAAATGAAATAAAAAAGCAAAAGCCTGGGAATACTAAGGCCCTGGGTATAACACGTATTTGCCTGAGGTGACAAATACGTTTCCTAAATTCTGATAGTGTGGCTTCCATTTCAGGATAGGATCTTCTTTGAAGCTTTAAGCATTAAAAAGAGACTATATTCAGTTATAACATGAGTCCTTGACCTTTGTCCAAGGATTCAGTTCAATCTTATAAATCAGAAATTCAAATGTCAAATCACCCATGATTTATCCTGCTTTGGATACTGGCATTTAGAAACCCATCCTGTCTCATTCTAGAAGTGGATTTTTAGTCATTTGGAGGCGTATTCCCAGATGCTCATTCAGTATAAGAACATACAGATATCTCCCCCTCTTTTACAAAGTTCACTTTATGCCACTTTGGTTTTATGAAGGACCTATGTAAGTACCTATTTTCACTAAATGAAAGAAATCTGAAGAGGATTTTTGCTTTTATGAAAAAAGGTGAAAAGTGAAAATAGCATTCAGCATTTATTTTACAGTGAGTGGATATGGAGGCAGTGCCTCCCTGAGCAGCGAGAGTGGCATCCCAAGCTCCTTCTCCGGGAACTACACTCAGCATCTCAGCATCAGGCTACCATAGCTTTGAACTGTGTCTGTGAACATCTGTGCTTTATCTTGATTTATTTTGTGCATCTGTTAGTAAGATGTGTCCTAAGATGATTGCTTCTTTGCCTTACACCATTTCAGCTTACAAAAGGTTTCATAGGAACTCTCTGTACATACATTTGCTTTGTGTAATTAAAAAAAATAAGAATGAGGAGCTTCTTTTTTTTTTTTTTTTTTTTTGCGGTACACGGGCCTCTCACTGTCGTGGCTTCTCCCGTTGCGGAGCACAGGCTCCGGACGCGCAGGCTCAGCGGCCATGGCTCACGGGCCCAGCCGCTCCGCGGCATGTGGGAACTTCCCGGACCGGGGCACGAACCTGTGTCCACTGTATCGGCAGGTGGTCCGTCAACCACTGCACCACCAGGGAAGCCCAAAGAGCTTCTTTGACGGGACTACTTTATGTGAGCTGAGGTACTGAAAGGCCAGCAAAGCCTTCAATATGGGAAAATCCACAAACTTTCTAGACCAGGTTTCCTACAGAGAGACTGGCTCATTGGAAAGCTATTCTCCTAAGCAGAATTACTCTATATTTTAATGTGAAATTTGTATTAGATGAAGATAAAGCCAGTTTCATGCTTAGTCATGAATAGAGAGATTTGGAAACAAATCACACCATGGGGCAAAGTAGGGTCAATGAATGGGATTGTCATTTAGACAAGTCCATAGATGGGGTGGGGTTTTCTTTTCAGGGAGCCCTTTGAACAGGATGAGAGGTTCAGTTGGGGACAGTCACCTTAAACTGAAGGAACTAGCACTAGTTTTCGAGCTTTACTTAGAATATTCAACAGAGACTGGAAACTGTCCACAATACCTTATTCTTCCTTAGTGAGTTGAGCAAAGGAATGAAACACTGAGGCAGTCCTGAGGCTTATGGGCAGGGAATAAGGCAGGCTCCTCATTTGTGGGTATCTGAACTTTCAATGAGTCCTTGGTCACCTGAGAATATAAATATATACATACATATATGTATATATATATATGGATATATATGTATTTTAGGGAGAGTAATCTAGCAGATACAAATACTTCCTTTCTAGAAAACAGTATAAGATATTACCCCACACATAGGAGACATACAAAACAATCCTCTTTGTTTTGATCAGTATTTGTAAAATTCTCTCAGGGTGGTAGAAACTTAATCTTGATAAGTACAGATTCCACCATAGATACCAGGGTTGTGTCTATGTAGTGTCCAGATGTCCACATGGTGATGTGAATTTAATCCTCAAGGTCGTTATCTATCCACACCAGCATCCATTGTGATGCCACACGCTTAACCATGAAGACTGTTGCCAAGTCTTGACCATTTTCTTGACATTAAGCTCTCTTTAAGGATCAGCTTTCTCTCAGCCAGTCCTGTGGCTCTTTGTAGGGGGCAAACCCTATGAAGCTGCCTCAGGCTGTCTGCCTAAACACAACACTCAACCATTTTCATTCTGTGGTCCTGCCACTACACTGAGTTCTGTCTGGGAATGGGGGCATTGATTTTGTTGTTCTTACATCCCCCAAACTGATTTGGGGTTTTCTTGTTCCCCTTCCTCACTGGGGCTGAATCTTGGGGGAGAGGCAGTAAAAGTGTATGGGGTTCTTTCTTAGGAGCTGTAATAGGCACAGATTATTCTCACTTCAAATGAAAGAAATCCTAACCAACAATGGTTTAAACAATTAATTATCTCACACAACAAGAGGTCTGGAGACACAGGCCAGGACTGGCATAGCAGCTTCACTATATAACCAGGAATTCATCTTCCTGCCATACTTCCACTTTGTTACCCTCAGCTATTGGCTTTTGTCATTGTGTTTGTTACCACTGTGCTTGTCATGTCCGAATGGGGAAGGGCTATATGAGGTACAAGGAATTATAAGGGGAAAATCCTCCATAAATGTTACAAAATATATCTCACCATGGTTACAAGTACACAGAAACCCACCCAAATTAGGCCAAGGTAGAAAGAGAATTTGTTGGTTGGATGTAAGTATATCTCATGGACCTAAGGATAGGAAGTATAGCTGAACTTCACTGTGGACTAGAAGCAGGAACTGGAAAGCTGTTATGGATCAGTACAGCTGTTATCCCTTCCTTTTCTGGGCACATGATCTCTTATGGTCTGCTTTATTTTTCTTTCTTGGCATTGGCTTTTTCTACTTCTCTGTGTACAAAGTAGAAAATGGTCACTTTAGCCTTATCAGTTCAAAGGCAAACTAAGATTGAGTAGCATCTCTTTTGCTTTAAATTCTCTGGGGAAAGAATATGATTGGTCCAATTTTGCTGGTATGTCAATCTTTAATCCAATCAGTGACCATGGGGATGGGGTCAAATGACTTAGCAGTTCTTAGGAACTAAGGGAGAATACTCTTGAGAAGGGACCATGTGTGTGTGTGTATGTGTGTGTGTGTGTGTGTGGCAGTGGTTGGTTGTTGGAGAAGAAACAATGGACAGCTCTACTACTCTCTTGATACCCTAATCTGCTGAAGGATAAATCAAATTAACCATTCATTCATTCTACAGACATTGGTTTCACTTGTTCTTCCCCTTATGCTCTCTCTCAGAGTGTCAGTACTGCTCATCTAGTTGCCTATATTATAAACTCTGTACAACCCAATAAGCAACACAACAGCTAATATTTATTGAGTATGTGTACTATGTGATAGGCATTCTATGTGCATTATTTTAAATTCAACCACATAACAACTCTACAAATAGGTATTATCTATTTTATAGATAAGCAAAGTGAAATTTAGAGATGTTGAGTCAAGCTTTCAACATCTCTTTTGGATTACTGCAGTAACCTCCTGTCTCCCTGCCTCTGATCTGACCCCTCCTATCCTTTTTCTGCTTGTCAATCATAGTGGTATTTCTAAAACACAAATCTGATCGTGCTGCTTTCCTGCTTAAAACCCTTCTATGGTTCCCTCAGGATAAAGTCCAACTCCTTTGCATGATGTATAAAGCCTTTCATGATCTGGGTAGCTATCACCCTACCAATCTCTATCCTCATTTCTTTCAGTCTTGCACCTCACAGTCTATCCTTAAGCCACACAGATTATTTGCAGTTCTTAACAATTCATTTCTTACTTCTGCACAACAACCCTGTAGCCATTCTCCCTGCTGACTCCTACACATTACCCACATGCAGGATTAAGCTTAGATGTTACCCTATTCAGAAGACTTCTCTGATTGAATTCAGTGCCCCTCCTTTATACTTTTGTATCACTCAGTGATTTTCTCCTATACTTATCACACCATACTGTAATTGTTTGTAAACTTATTCTGTCTCTTGCACTGGATTGTAAAGTCATTGAGTGGAAAGATTATGTCAGGTTTAGTATTGAAAACCCTAAGATTAGGGTAGTGCTTGGTGCATAATAGTTGCTCAATAAATATTTGTTAAATGAATGAATCTTTGGTAGAATTCTGGAAGAACTTGAAAAGCTACCTGGAGAGAAAGAGATATTCAATATTTCTTGTTTAGTAAATGGATTATTCTGACAGCTATTTCCCCTTAGCCCTTTTTTTTGGCTTATAATTTATAAAAATTGAGCAGATGCAAATTTAAAAATTGATAAAATTAACTGTGAAAACACATCACAAAGTAATAAAATAAGAAAGTGATATAAAACAATAAGTAATGGTGTTAAACCTAATGTAAGAAGAAGAATGCTGAATGCAGTGACAAAGTTGTGAAATTGGGGGAGAAAAAGGAACTGAAAATTCTTTTCACTGCTTACTAAATTGAATGTATATTGCTGGTAATATTTCATTTAATTCTTACAATAATTCTTTGAGGTTGATATGTTATGCCTGTATTAAAACTAAGGAAATTAAAGATTAGATTAGAGCAAAATAAACTGAATGATTACACAAGAAACTCTCTACAGATAAGCACATAAAAGAAATGAAAATCAACCTTAGAAAATATTGTGGAGAATATGCGAAGGTAAACCACTCTACACCCTAAATGATTCTTTTGCTGGGTCTGGGCTCCTGTATCAGCTTTCCAGCTTTCTCTCCTAAAGCAATTTCCTTCACTTTCACCTTCTTTTAATGTAGGGATATGTCCTTCCTTTTACCTGGATGAATTCCATCTCCTTCCTCAAGCTTTGTCTCACTTTAAGTTGCTTCTTGAGTGAAATTTGCTTCATTAGACCCGCTTTCTGATTTAATTAAACTTTTTCGACCCTAGCAAAGCACCCCGACTTCTCTCTCAGAGAATTATCAGCAACACAGCAGTAAATGTCAACACAAAGCCGACTATTACTGTAGATCACTCAGGGGGAAAAAAAAAAGATAAAATCCTTAACAGTGGCAGTGTTTAAGTGACTATATTCTGCGCTGTGAGAACGCCTGGAGTCATTTTTAATTTCCACCATTTCCTACTTCTCAGTTGGGTCAGTTTTCTAAACTTTCTAAGTCTCAGTTTTCTTACCTATGAAAAGAGGATCCTAGTAAAAGTCTCCTACCTACCTACTCCAGAACTCCTGTGAGGGCCAAATTAGAGGAGGTACGTGAAAATGCTTCCCAAACATTTGGTAAAACGCTGTAAAATGTTTGTACCTGGCTGCAGACGAGATCACGACAACAAGTTGTATTCCTGTGTTGAAGAAACTCAAAGGAGGCTAGTCGTTAAGGAGAGGAAGCCGAGCGTTGCCATGTGACGTCATCACCCAGCGCTTGCCGCGACGGTTTCCGGGTTGGGCTGAAAGCAGCATTCTGCGTCATGGGGACTTGGCGGCGTTTGCTGCTTTTTGGGGGGGCGTCGCTTCGGGGCTGCGGCGGGGTCTGTGTCCCGCTTTGGGGAGGCCGAGTGTTGGTTTTGGGGCGCCAGGTCCGTGGTGCTGCAGAGCAGGTGGAGGCGGGTGGGTCCGAGACGCTGGGGCGCCAGGGCTGCGGGTGCTCTGCAATTGCCTCTTGCCGAGGACTCACTTCACTGCCTCGTGGGCACCCGCCCACTTGGCGGCTCAGTGAGACCCCAGTTCTGGACGTCCTCACTTTCCAGGCGGGCCCCCAGTGGGACCAGGCCGAGGCTTAGAGGGGCGTAAAATAGATGGTTAGAACATGGATATGTGACTTGCACTTGTTTTCTTAGTGTTGGTTTATTTAGAAAATAGGTTAAAGAGAAGGAAAACACGTGGAGGATTTAACTCCGGAAAGAGGCAGCTTACTTTCCATTTTTAACGTCTGCGTATCCTGGCAAATAAATTTCAGTTTAAACAATGTGTCTGTGCAATTGTGATCAGTAGCAATAGGTAAATAACACTAAAGGCCTAAATAGTGGAGATGAGCAGAATTAGAGTAGAAAAGAAAGCCCTGTTAATTGCAAATACCGAATTGTTTTTGCTTTTACAGCGTGATAATGGAGATGGCTTGTTTTAAAACTGTTTTTTTTCTTCTTCTTAAGTTCTCTGGTGCTGAGAGTGAGACCCTAAAACAAAGAAGAACACAAATCATGTCTCGAGGACTTCCAAAGCAGAAACCAATAGACGGTGTTAAACAAGTTATAGTTGTGGCTTCTGGAAAGGGTGGAGTTGGAAAGTCTACTACAGCAGGTATTATAGGATATTAATTCTCATCTTGATTAGGACTTTATGCCAACTGGAAAGTGCACCATATTAAAATTATAGTTTTGTTCTTAAAAAAGTATTTGTGAAGTTCCTAACAGCTGCTTCCTTAGGATGAGGAGTTGGTAGTGATTGGGAGCTTAGATTTTTGGAGTTAGACAAAACTAGATATGTAGCCAGGTCTTTGACTCCTTAACTGAGGAAAAGGTGGTCAGGTTGCCCATTACATCTTCAGTTTACTTAACTGTAAAATGGCAATGATTATAATCTTTTTCATAGGATGGTTATGCAAATTAATTAAACAAGCTGACTACTTAGCCCACTGTCTCATACATAGTAAGTACTCTATATTTGGTTGCTGTTATTATTATTATTAAACATTTAGTAAGTTTAACACTAAATTTATTTCTGTTCTTTGACGTTATTTTCTAGTCTTTTTCAGTGTACACATAGCTAAGTAGTTGCAATGAGATTGTTTACATTACCGTGGCTTGTTTTCATTTAACCATAATATAATTTTCAGCATTTATAAAGTCAACATAGATCTAATATTTGAAAATGTTTTAATTATTTAAAATATCTTTTAAGCTTTGTATCTTTTATATTAATATATTGGAGCAGAGAATTTGTTTTTTGGTGGCTTTTTAAAATTGATTATAGATTTCATTGTGACTGAAATGCTGCTTTCAGAACCCATAAAAGAAGTGCCCCCAGAAATAGAAGAGTTACCATCCAAGACTAATGACCAGGTATTCCCAGATGTCTTCAAAAGAAACTTTTTATTTCTAACAAAAATTTTCAGTGTAATAATGTAAAAAGGTAACTCCCCTCCTCCCAATTCAACTCAACAGAGGCAACTTGTATTATTAATTTGGAGTCATAAAGCTCTCAAGTCTTATTGTTGCCTCATTTAAAATTTTCAATCATTTTAATAGGAATGGCTTAATTCAGGTCTTATCCAACCTATCTTTTTTGCAGTTGATTTAAAAAAAGTAACCATCCTTATTTTATTTTGTTAATTTTGGCACAGTTCTACACTGTTACAGATCGTTTATGTATTTATGTATGTATTTTTTTTTAGCTTTTGACTCAAATTTCTGCATTTTTTTAAATTGAAGTGTAGCTGATGTACAATATTATATAAGTTTCAGGTGTACAACATAGTGTACAATTTTTAAAGGTTATATCCCATTTATAGTTATTATAAAATATTGGATATATTCCCTGTGTTGTACAATATTTCCTTGTAGCTTATTTATTTTATACTTAGTAGTTTGGACCTCTTAATTACCTACTCCATCTTGCCCCGCCCCCCTAAGATCTCTAAATTTTTTTTTTTTTTCTCAGATAGTAACCTAAAGTTGGGGCATATATGTACCTTAAAATTCCTTAGTTCCATTGAAACCAATGACATTTTCAAATAAAAAGGGCCAGGTACAGAGTTCTGTGACTTTCACTAGAGATCTTGTGTCTTAACTCAAAGCCATATTTGGTAATTCCTAGATGCAGCAGTTTTATAGTTGTACAACCAGCTACAAATCCAACTGTATAGTGTTATTAGCTCAGTTTTTTCCCATTTTGACCTGAATGTAATTGTGGAAGAGTTTTTCAGATGTTTTGAAGAAATTAAGATTTACTAGGTATTGTAGTTATGATAGACCCCTGATATACTATTTGATAGATACTATATTATTATTAAAAATAGTTAGTGATTGTTCTTAATGAATTTATGCTATATCCTACACATTTTGGCTTTCTTTCTTAAGGATCTACAATCCACCTATTTGGTATTTTGTTTTTCAAATTTGGAAGCTCTTAGTTTTTGGTTCTAGAATCCACCTCTACTTGTGTTTTGAAAATTCAGAGTACATTTACCTGTATTCAGTGGTGTGACTCCTTTTGCAAGCTCTGTGTTTACTTGGACTGGTTAAAGATGGAAAGTGTTTTCGTGATAATAGCTATAAGTTCTTTGGGTTTTGTGCAATATAATTTGTTGGGTCTGTAGGCTAGCACTTGTGTAAAACAAATTGTTTATTGTTTTTGGTTGTAAGATCGTCTGTTACCATGGAATGTGACAGCAGTTAGACAGGAAAATATATGAGAAAATGTACAGTGTTTGACACATAAGTGCTTCAGTAAGTGTCCCTTCCTTGCGTTTTTTTCTTTGTTAGCATCATACCACTTGTCCCAAATAATTGGCCTATATTGTTTCATAACAGCTCTATCTGCATACATAAGCCTTAGAAATAGATTATTTCTATGTAACTCTGTTGGTATTCTATTTCTTTCCATTATATGTATTTATTCCTGTTCCAAACTATCTCAAAATACTTCCTATTTGAATATGTATGCTGGAGATATTTTGGATTAAAATGATGACATTTGATTAATACAGACATGCTCTGTGATTCTATTGTGTAAATGCAGAAAGACCCTCACATTAAAATGAATTACTCTCTAAAAGTTTCTGCCTAAAAGTTGGATTATGTTTAACCTGAAATTCAGAATTATTTTATAATTTATAAAAATTAATTTGTCAAGTGCCATGCCTTAGGCATAATACTATAATACATACAGTATTTGATTTAATTCTCACAACAGTTATGAAATAGGACCTCATTTTATAGAGGAAGAAACAGGCTTGGAGTAAAATATTCTACTCAAGATTATAAAACAGAGAGTGGTGAAACTGGGGTTTGAACCAGGTCATCCTTGAAAGTTTATGCTCTTAAATACTTTAAAGGAAACAATATCGGCATCATTTATAACACTGTTCTGTAAGGAATTGTGATCCACAGTATGAGGGTCTATTTATTTATCAGTTTTGGGAATGTGTTACTTTTGAACCTCTTTTTCATCTCAGATGTAGCATATCCTTATTGCTGGGCTAAAGGTGGTTTTGGGGACTACTGCTTTCCCCCTTTATGTCTTTGAGATTCACGAACAATAGGCACTTTTGGGAAAAAGTTTCACTGCCTTGCCTTTTACCTTCCTCTCTTCCCTCTGCTCACTGGTCCAACCTTTCATTTACATGGGTATTTGTGAGTTAGATATTTGGAATTCCTGCATTACCAGCATTTATTTTTAAAAAGCAATAGGATCACATCCATTTTTATTTATTAAAAAGTAGGTAGTTTTTCCTCAAAATATATTTTTGAAAATAATTGAATGATATATACCATTAGCATCATTTAAAAAAAACTTTGATTATTTAAATACAATTGTAACATGATAAATGGATTAATTAAAATGATAATTTGGGGGCAGACATCTACTGTTTATGTTGAAATGTTACTTTCTTTTTTGTGTTTTTTACTTTCTGTATTCTCTCCATGTCCTTGTTTTTTATAATGGAGATATATTAAAACTTTATTTGCCTTGGTTGTTACATTGAACATATTAAAAGACAATGAATTTTAGTAGAAGGAAAGTTATTAAATTTACTTTTTTGTTTCTTACAGTGAACCTTGCACTTGCTTTATCAGCGAATGATTCGGTAGGTGTTTATTAATAGAAATACTAATTTATTAAAATGTTTCTTAAGGCAATGATTAAGAGCATACTGATGTTTTTCATTTACTCTGTTGGGCATATAGTGTAGCTCTAGTCATTTGCATGTCTTTAAGGAGCTCAAAAATCTGCCGTAAGTACTGGTTATATTTAATAATGATGATGAACATGGAAGGGACCACTAGTCAAGGAATTCAGGCAGCCTCTAGAAGCCAAGGAAATGGCTTTTTCCTTAGAGCCTCCAAAAGGTATGTAATCCTCTCAGCACCTTAATTCTAGCTCATTGAAACCTATTTTGAACTTCTGTGATAATTTCTTACAGTAGGAGTGGGAAACTGATACAGGAAGTCAATTTTCTTAGTTCTTAAATTTCTGAAGATGTCTTTATTTTGCCTTAATATATCATAGTTTGACTAGATGTAGAATTCCAGGTTTACAATAATTTCCTCTCTGAACCTTGAAAACAATATTCCATTTTCTTCTAGCATGCTAATGAGATGTCTGATGCTAGTCTGATTTATATTGCTTTGTAATAACCTGTGTTTTTCCCTTTAAAGCTTTTAAGAGTTTTCTTTATGTCTTTTAAGTTTAGAAATGTCACAAATATGTGTCTGGTTGTTGGCTTTACATTTTTTTTACCTGTTTGGAAATTGGCCAAGCAGTACAAGGCTTGAGTCTTTTTCAGCTCAGGGAAAATTTCTTCATTGATTACTTTTTGTGATGTGTTTGTTCTTTCTCCAGAAACCTATTAGGTAGATATTGACCCTTCATGCTTGTTAATTTTTCTCTCATGTTTTCCATCTCCTTGTCTTTTGCTCTGTGTTTTGGAAGAAGTCTTAGACCATTTTCCACACTGCTATATTGGGTTGTAGTTGTTATTTAGCCCTTCCAATTTTTATTTTTAATTTGGAAATGATATTTTTTCCAGTTTTCCAGAACTGTTTTATTTTCCAGTTGCTATCCACTTAAAAAAAAAAAAAAGGTTGCACCATTCGTTTGAGTCTCTCTGAGGATGCTAATTAGAATTAATAAAAAATGTTCCTTTTAATGATCTCTATTTACTTAGCATGGTGGTTCTTATAATGTGGTCCTCAGACCAGCAGAATCAGCATCACCTGGGAACTTGTTAAACATACAAAATCTTGAGCCCCAGACCTACTGAATCAGAAACCGTGAAGGTGGAGTCCTACAGTCTTGTTTTAATCAGCCCTCTAGATGATTTTGATGCATGCTAAAGTTTCAGAACCATGGATGTATTGTTTTTTAAAACTCTAAACTGCTGATGGGATCCTGTTTCGTTTTCCACTGTGATTATATTTTTAATTTAGTTTAAAGCTATTTTTTCCTCTTGTTTCAATGGGAATTTGGAAGAGAGATATTCATGTATGATTAGGCAACCTTATTGAAATAAAAGCCAGTAATATATTTTTTTCTTGGCTGCGCCCTGCAGCATGCGGGATCTTAGTTCCCCAACCAGGGATCGAACCATTGACCCTGGAGTGGAAACTCAGATTCCTAACCACTGGACTGCAAGGGAAGTCCCACCAGTAATACTTTTTAAAAAATAGTTTTTATTAGAGTACTTAGTTATCTTGGAGAAGGGACCCCATCTTCCTTAAAGAAGGGAGGAAACAAGGAAAATTCAATGGATGAGAAGGTAAATAAATTCATAGGTGTGGGGATCTTTTAATTTGGTTATCATTTCAGCCAAAGCTTTGATTCTTAAGACAATGCGAAGTAATTATATAAGAAGCAATCGAAGGATGAAAAGAATAGTTAAAAAGAGGTTGATTCCTTCATGTTAGATGTTGCTAGTTTTGATGAGATGGTAGCTCAGATTTTTTTTTTCTTTTTTCTTTTTTTTTCCGTTTCAGGGAGCAGGGATGGTCAGCTTCATATTTAATGCTTTAGATGTATGACAGGGAAATAAGCAACAAGGAAGGAAAAGCAATGTTTTTCCCTGGGCCAGTTTTTCAGAAAGCATTTTAGTGTCCTTAAGTGTTTTTAAATATGTTTGTAAAATCTACTGTAGGAAGGGCTTAAGTATTCTGTTATCCAGATGAAGGTTTTTTTTTTTTCATTTCTTGATATTTTGTAGCAAAGTTAGTTTAGAAATTAAAAAGAAGATAGCCAGGAAATTTGAGCAGCATGCTATGGAACTCAAAGATAATCTGACATAATACAGTGTTTTACAATTGGCTACTGTCTTGTTCTCTTAATCTATATATACTTAGGAAAGATCACTTTTATACAGCATGTATACTTGATTAATAGTGTTTTTATTTGGGAGCAGCACGTTTGGCTTAAACTGTGATCTGCCAGAGGACTGCCTGTGTATAGAAAAGAAGATAAATCATATATAAATATATGATTTATATGTATCTGGCAGTCTTATAATCTGTGTTGCCCAACTTAAGATGTTACTAATATTACACTTATTTAGAGGACATGTTTGGTCTTTAGGGAAAACTCAAGGTTCCTCCAAGCCCTTCTTATTGCCTGAGCTGATATATATAGATGGCTTATGTCCAAGGACATTTATTGGGACATGGTACTAGGGTATGTTGCTTTATGGGCTGAAAACCTCCAGTTAGGATGGTGTCTTTGGAGCTGATCTAGTGATTCATTCCCATGGAGTCTTAATTGCATGGAGCTTATATTGTAAGAGGGGTCTCTGACCTGCTCACCCTTAGGCCAACTTTTGTTTTTTTACATCTTTATTGGAGTATAATTGTTTTACAATGTTGTGTTAGTTTCTGCTGTATAACAAAGTGAATCAGCTACATGTATACATATACCCGCATATCCCCTCCTTCTTGAGCCTCCCTCCTACCCTCCCTATACCACCCCTCTAGGTGGTCACAAAGGACCGAGTTGATCTCGCACTAGCTATCTATTGTACATTTGGTAGTGTATATATGTCAGTGCTACACTCTCATTTCATCCCAGCTTCGCCTCCCCCCCAACCCCCCCCGCCCCGTCCTCAAGTCCACTCTCTACATCTGTGTCTTTATTCCTGTCCTGCTCCTGGGTTCATCAGAACCAGTTTTTTAAAAAAAATTCCATATATATGTGTTAGCATATGGTATCTGTTTCTCTCTTTCTGACTTACTTCACTCTGTATGACAGACTCTAGGTCCATCCACCTCACTACAAATAACTCAATTTCGTTTCTTTTTACGGCTGATTAATATTTCATTGTATATATGTGCCACTTCTTCTTTATCCATTCATTGGTTGATGAACAGTTAGGTTGCTTCCATGTGCTTAGGCCAACTTTGCCAAAGACCTTGCTAACCCTTTTCTCCTATTTTCCTTGGGTTGGTACTTGCCCCTTTTCAGCATTGGAGTGGGAAGATCTAATAAGATTAATTTGCTGGTCTAGGGGAAACAGGTCTAGGAAGTTATTCATTTTACTTTTAATGTTGGCCTTATGATCTCTAAACTGGGTTATGTAAACCCCAAGGGGTATGCAAGATAGGCCATTGGAATGTAGAAGGGAAATTTATCTTTTCTTTTTTTTTTTAAATTTTAAAATTTTATTTTATTTATTTGTTTTTATATAGCAGGTTCTTATTAGTTATCCATTTTATACATATTAGTGTATACATGTCAATCCCAATCTCCCCATTCATCCCACCACCACTCCCACCCCCTGCCACTTTCCCCCTTTGGTGTCCATACGTTTGTTCTCTACATCTGTGTCTCTATTTCTGCCTTCAAACCGGTTCATCTGTACCATTTTTCTAGGTTCCACACATATGCGTTAATATACGATATTTGTTTTTCTCTTTGTGACTTAACTTCACTCTGTTTGACAGTCTCTAGATCCATCCATGTCTCTACAAATGACCCAATTTCTTTCCATTTAATAGCTGAATAATATTCTATTATATATGTACCACATCTTCTTTATCCATTTGTCTGTCGATGGGCATTTAGGTTGCTTCCATGTCCTGGCTATTGTACATAGTGCTGCAATGAACACTGGGGTGCATGTGCCTTTTGAATTATGGTTTTCTCTCTGGGTATATGCCCAGTAGTGGGATTGCTGGCTCATATGGTAATTCTATTATTAGTTTTTTAAGGAACTCGATACTGTTCTCCATAGTGGCTGTATCAATTTACATACCCACCAACAGTGCCAGAGGGTTCCCTTTTCTCCACACCCTCTCCAGCATTTGTTGTTTGGAGATTTTCTGATGATGCCCATTCTAACTGGTGTGAGGTGATACCTTACTGTAGTTTCGATTTGCATTTCTCTAATAATTAGTGATGTTGAGCAGCTTTTCATGTGCTTCTTGGCCATCTGTATGTCTTCTTTGGAGAAATGTCTATTTAGGTCTTCTGCCCATTTTTGGATTGGGTTGTTTGTTTTTTTAATATTGAGCTGCATGAGCTGTTTATATATTTTGGAGATTAATCCTTTGTCCGTTGATTCATTTGCAAATATTTTCTCCCATTCTGAGGGTTGTCTTTTCATCTTGTTTATGCTTTCCTTTGCTGTGCAAAAGCTTTGAAGTTTCATTAGGTCCCATTTGTTTAGTTTTGTTTTTACTTCCGTGACTCTAGGAGTTGGAGCAAAAAAGATATTGCTGTGATTTATGTGAAAGAGTGTTCTTCCATGTTTTCCTCTAAGAGTTTTATAGTGTCCGGTCTTACATGTAGGTTTTAATCCATTTTGAGTTTATTTCTGTGTATGGTGTTAGGGAGTGTTCTAATTTCATTCTTTTACATGTAGCTGTCCAGTTTTCCCAGCACCACTTATTGAAGAGACTGTCTTTTCTCCATTGTATATCCTTGCCTCCTTTGTTATAGATTAGTTGACCATATGTGCGTGTGTTTATCTCTGGGCTTTCTATCCTGTTCCATTGATCTATATTTCTTGTTTTTGTGCCATATTGTCTTAATTACTGTAGCTTTGTAGTATAGTCTGAAGTCAGGGAGTCTGATGCCTCCAACTCCATTTTTTTCCCTCAAGACTGCTTTGGCTATTTGGGGTCTTTTGTGTCTCCATACAAATTTTAAGATATTTTGTTCTAGTTCTGTAAAAAATGCCATTGGTAATTTGATAGGGATTGCATTGAATCTGTAGATTGCTTTGGGTAGTATAGTCATTTTCACAATGTTGATTCTTCCAATCCAAGAACATGGTATATCTGTCCATCTGTTTGTGTCATCTTTGATTTCTTTCATCAGTGTCTTACAGTTTTCTGAGTACAATTCTTTTACCTCCTTAGGTAGGTTTATTCCTAGGTATTTTATTCTTTTTGTTGCAATGGTGAATGGGATTGTTTCCTTAATTTCTCCTTCTGATCTTTTGTTGTTAGTGTATAGCAATGCAAGAGATTTCTGTGCATGAATTTTGTATCCTGCAACTTTACCAAATTCACTGATTAGCTCTAGTAGTTTTCTGGTGGCATCTTTAGGATTCTCTATGTATATTATCATGTCAGCTGCAAACAGTGACAGTTTTACTTCTTCTTTTCCAGTTTGTATTCCTTTTATTTCTTTTTCTTCTCTGATTGCTGTGGCTAGGACTTCCAAAACTATGTTGAGTAATAGTGGCACGAGTGGACATCCTTGTATTGTTCCTGATCTTAGAGGAAATGCTTTCAGTTTTTCACCATTGAGAATGATGTTTGCTGTGGATTTTTCATTTATGGCCTTTATTATGTTGTAGTAGGTTCCCTCTCTGCCCACTTTCTGGAGAGTTTTTATCATAGATGGGTGTTGAATTTTGTCAAAAGCTTTTTCTGCATCTATTGAGATGATCATATGGTTTTTATTCTTCAATTTGTTAATATGGTGTATCACATTGATTGATTTGCATATATTGAAGAATCCTTGCATCCCAGCATAAATCCTGCTTGATCATGGTGTATGATCCTTTTAATGTGTTATTGGATTCTGTTTGCTAGTATTTTGTTGAGGATTTTTGCATCTCTATTCATCAGTGATGTTGGTCCGTAATTTTCTCTTTTTGTAGTATCTCTGTCTGGTTTTGGTGTCAGGGTGATGGTGGCCTCATAGAATGAGTTTGGGAGTGTTCCTTCCTCTGCAATTTTTTGGAAGAGTTTGAAGAGGATTGGCGTTAGTTCTTCTCTAAATGTTTGATAGAATTCACCTGTGAAGCCACCTGGTCCTGGACTTTTGTTTGTTGGAAGATTTTTAATCATAATTTCAATTTCAGTGCTTGTGACTGGTCTGTTTATATTTTCTGTTTCTTCCTGGTTCTGTTTCTTCCTGGTTCAGTCTTGGAAGGTTATACCTTTCTAAGAATTTGTCCGTTTCTTCCAGGTTGTCCATTTTATTGGCATAGAGTTGCTTTTAGTATGTCTTAGGATCCTTTGTCTATCTGGGGTGTCCGTTGTAACTTCTCCTTTTTCATTTCTAATTTTATTGATTTGAGTCCTCTCCCTCTTTTTCTTGATGAGTCTGGCTAAAGGTTTATCAATTTTATCTTCTCAAAGAAGCAGGTTTTAGTTTAATTGATCTTTGCTATACTTTTCTTTGTTTCTATTTCATTTATTTCTGCTCTGATCTTTATGACTTCTTTCCTTGTACTAACTTCGGGTTTTGTTTATTTTTCTTTCTCTAGTTTGTTTAGGTGTAAGGTTTGATTGTTTATTTGAGATTTTTATTGTTTCTTGAGGTAGGATTGTATTGCTATAAACTTCCCTCTTAGAACTGGTTTTGCTGCATCCCATAGGTTTTGGATCATGGTGTTTTCATTGTCATTTGTCTCTAGGTATTTTTTGATTTCCTCTTTGATATCTATAGTGATCTCTTGGTTATTTAGTAATGTATTGTTTAGCCTCCATGTGATTGTGGTTTTTACGTATTTTCTGCCTGTAATTTATTTCTAATCTCATAGCGTTGTGGTTGGAAAGGTGCTTGATATGATTTCAATTTTCTTAAATTTACCGAGGCTTGATTTGTGACCCAAGATGTGATCTATCCTGGAGAATGTTCCGTGTGCACTTGAGAAGAGAGTGTAATCTGTTTTTGGATGGAATGTCCTATAAATATCAATTAACTCTATCTGGTCTGCTGTGTCATTTAAAGCTTGTGTTTCCTTATTAATTTTCTGTCTGGGTGATCTGTCCGTTGGTGCAAGTGAGGAGTTAAAGTCCCTCACTATTATTGTGTTACTGTCAATTTCCTCTTTTATAGCTGTTAGCAGTTTCCTTATGTATTGAGGTGCTCCTATGTTGGGTGCATATGTATTTTTATTTGTTATATCTTCTTCTTGGATTGATCCCTTGATCATTATGTAGTGTCCTTCCTTGTCTCTTGTAACATATTTTATTTTAAAGTCTATTTTATCTGATATGAGTATTGCTACTCCAGCTTTCTTTTGATTTGCATTTTCATGGAATATCTTTTTTCCATCCCCTCACTTTCAGTCTGTATGTGTCCCTAGGTCTGAAGTGGGTCTCTTGTAGACACTATATATATGGGTCTTGTCTTTTTATCCATTCAGCGAGGCCTGTGTCTTTTGGTTGGAGCATTTAATCCATTCACATTTAAGGTAATTATCGATATGTATGTTTCTATTACCATTTTCTTAATTGTTATGGGTTTGTTTTTATAGGTCCTTTTCTTCTCTTGTGTTTCCCACTTGGAGAGGTTCCTTTAGCATTTGTTGTAGAGCTGGTTTGGTGGTGCTCAATTCTCTTAGCTTTTGCTTGTCTGTAAAGCTTTTGATTTCTGCATCGAGAAATTTTACTCTACCCAGCAAATTATGAATGAGATCCTTGCTGGGCAGAGTAATTCTGGTTGTAGGTTTTTCCCTTACATCACTTTAAATATGTCCTACCACTCCCTTCTGGCTTGTAGAGTTTTTGCTGAGAAATTTGCTGTTAACCTTATGGGAGTTCCCTTGTATGTTGTCATTTTTCCCTTGTTGCTTTCAATAATTTTTCTTTGTCTTTAATTTTTGTCAATTTGATTACTATGTGTTTCGGCATGTTTCTCCTTCAGTTTATCCTGCCTGGGACTCTCTGCACTTCCTGGACTTGGGTGGCTATTTCCCGTGTTAGGGAATTTTTCGAGTATAATCTCTTCAAATATTTTCTCAGGTCCTTTCTCTCTCTCTCCTCCTTCTGGGACCCCTATATTGCGAATGTTATTGCCTTTAATGTTGTCTCAGAGGTCTCTTAGGCTGTCTTCATTTCTTTTCATTCTTTTTTCTTTATTTTGTTCCACGACAGTAAATTCCAGCATTCTGTCTTCCCGGTCACTTACTCGTTCTTTTGCCCCAGTTATTCTGCTATTGATTCTTTCTAGTGTATTTTTCATTTCAGTTATTGTAATGCTTATCTCTGTTTGTTCTTTAATTCTTCTGGGTCTTTGTTAAACATTTCTTGCATCTTCTTGATCTTTGCCTCCGTTCTTTTTCTGAGGTCCTCTATCATCTTCACTATCATTGTTCTGAATTCTTTTTCTGGAAGGTTGCCTATCTCCACTTCATTTAGTTGTTTTTCTGGGGTTTTATCTTGTTTCTTCATCTGGAACATAGTCCTCTGCCTTTTCATTTTGTTTATCTTTCTGTGAATGTGGTTTTCATTCCACAGGCTGCACAATTGTAGTTCTTCTTCCTTCTGCTGTCTGCCCTCTGGTGGATGAGGCTATCTAAGAAGCAAGCTTCCTGATGGGAGGGACTGGTGGTGGGTAGAGCTGGGTGTTGATCTGGTCGGCAGAGCTCAGTAAAACTTTAATCCCCTTGTGTGCTGATGGGTGGAGCTGGGTTCGCTCCCTGTTGGTTGTTTGGCCTGAGGCGACCCAGTACTGGAGCCTGCCTGGCTCTTTTGTGGGGCTAATGGCGGACTCCAGGAGGGCCCACGCAAGGGCTACTTCCCAGAACTTCTGCTGCCAGTGTCCTTGTCTCTGAGGTGAGCCACAGCCTCCCCCCGCCTCTGCAGGAGACCCTCCAACACTAGCAGCTAGGTCTGGTTCTGTCTCCTGTGGGGTCACTGCTCCTTCCCCTGGGTCCCGATGTGCACACTGCTTTGGGTGTGCCCTCCAAGAGTGGAGTCTCTGTTTCCCCCAGTCCTGTCGAAGTCCTGCAATCAAATCCCCCTAGCCTTCCAAGTCTGATTCTCTAGGAATTCCGCCTCCCATTGCCAGACCCCCAGCTTGGGAAGCTAAACGTGGGGCTCAGAACCTTCACTCTAGTGGGTGGACTTCTGTAATACGTGTTCTCCAGTTTGTGAGTCACCCACCCAGTGATTATGGGATTTGATTTTATTGTGATTGCGCCCCTCCTACCATCTCATTGCGGCTTCTCCTTTATCTTTGGATGTGGGGTATCTTTTTTGGTGAGTTCGAGTGTCTTCCTGTCGATGATTGTTTAGCAGTTAGTTGTGATTCTGGTGCTCTCGCAAGAGGGAGTGAGCACACGTGGAAATTTTTCTTTTTATTAATTTTTATCTTTTAAAATTTATGTTTTTGTATATACTCATTAATTTATACTAAATTAGTATAGTAGCTCTAATAAAAAATATCAACAGATATCTTAACATATATTGAAGTTGTATACCTAAACATTTTTTACTGATTGGGGTGCATGATCAAAAAAGTTTGGGTGTCACTGGCCTAGGCTAAAGGAATTTCTGTGCTGGATCATACGCCAGTTGAAAAGAAGACTACTTTGTAGATGGAGGTAAAGGCCTTATAGGAATAGGGTGTGGGTTTTCCTTGCCTTTTCCTTGCCCTTTGTACTTTCCTTTGAGGATGTAGAAGGTAGTATTGCAGAGAAGAATTTGGGATTATGTCATGTGTGCCATGCATCTAAATATTATATCCCATGATATGTTGGAGCTGGCTCATGCTTGTTCTGAGAGCTGATTGTTAAATTTCCAAGAATTTTGCAAACCAGTTGATATCATGTTGTTAGCTTGAAATAGGCCATGGTGGGAGTATTTAAACCATAGAAATCGGAAAATACTGAAAATTAGACTCCCCTCCTCACCTTGGGCCATTGTTAAACATTTACTGGCATACCCACTGGTCATACATATTGACAGTCACATATTTTAGTTTTTCTTTTTTCTGTCTTCTTAACCACCTTTATTATGGATCTCATTTTTCTACAGTATAAATTTAATAAACAGTGAGAAGTGCGCTGAAGCTGGAGAGAGAAAGGTAAAGGTCACCAGAAACTACTGATAAATTCTGTGAGATTCCTAAGTCAATTTATTTCTGTTCGTTTTAGTTCAACAGACATTTATTGAGCGCCTGTAACACTCATTGCCAGACACCCTGGGTATAAAGAAAAGTAAACATGCCTACTAAGACTACATTCACAAAACAGTGTTTTGTGTGTGTATATATAATTATATGTGTATATATCTCTGTGTATGTCTGTGTTTGTGTATTTTGGTGGTTTATAGCTGAATTAGGTTTAATAATAGTTTTTCCTGTGGGTAAGTGTAAATTAAAGTAACACTTAATAAGGTTTTATTGTGCTTTATAACAGAGTAGACACACTGTGTACTCTTAAAGTTTTTATAATCTAGTAAAGACAAGGGGAAGATAAATGTCTTAAAATGATGAGCTGTGTTCAAGGTCAAATGTAATAGTGTTTCTGTCTAAGGTGACTAACTTTTATTCCAGAGAAAAGCAGTCTTTTTTCATAGAGCATGTTCGTGAACATAATTGTATTTGCCTCTCACAGAACCCTGTAATGCAGTGCACTTAGTATTTATCAGTTTTACAGTCTTATTGATTCTGCCCTAATCCTTGTCACATTTCATCAGCCAGCAAATAAACTTTTTTAGTCTCTGCAATATTTTTCCAATATGTATCTTTCTATTTTCACTGTTCCCACTCTAATTAAGGGTCACATTACTTCTTTTTGGCTCATTCATTGACTTATACCTCAGACAGTTATTGAGTGCCTGCTCCTTCCCAAGCACTTTGCTACTTTGGAGGATTTAGAAATGAATAAGACATAGAAATGAATAAGCCCCTTTGAGGGACTCACAGACCAGCAGACCACTGCAATGACCTCTTACCTGCTCAAGCTCAAATCCATTCAGTACATAATGCCAGATTACTCTTACTTAAGCACCACTGGAACCTCATTTTCTCCCCACTCAGAGTCACTGCTGAATGCCTTTGCTGGGATTCAAGATCCTCTATGATCTGGCTCCCATCCACATTTCTGGGTTTATCTTCAGCTCTTCTAAATGGTCCCTGTGCTCTAGCAAGTCAGGGTTACTTGCTGTTGCCAGTTTGGGCTTGGATATATTATGTTCTTGATAGCTCACAGCCTTTCTTCTATGTTTCTACTGGAGCGTTCTCTACTTCTTCTTCAGCTTTACACGTCCTATCCTCCAGGCTGCCATGTATGGCTATGCTGGTTATATCCTGCCCAAGAGTACTTGTCAAGGGAATCGAGTGATGACAGAAATCCGGGCTACCCTCCTCTTCATGTGCACCCACAGACTGCTTTCTAATTCACACAGAGGCACTGTATGAGCTAGCCTTACCCTGAGAGGCAGCTTAGTGAAGTGCTCCCCTGAATTCCCTCCAAGTGAGGGTCTTTTTTCCATCTTGTGAAATCCAATAGCACTATTTATTGTTACTATTATTATGTACCCATGTAGCCATTCTGGCCATTTTTATAATAACAAATAATAAAACTAACATTTATTGAACATTTATAATATGTCAAGCACTGTTCCTCATGACATGGTTCTTAATTCATTTATTCTTCATAGCAACCATATAGGAATAGATACTATTATGATCCCTGTCGTAGATAAGAAGCAGAAGCACCTGGAGGCTAAGTATTTTGCCCAAGCTTACCCAGGAAGTAAATGGCAGAGCCAGGTTTGAATGCAGCCTAGATCCTGTGCTATTAACCTACTTGTTATACCGCTCCTATGTTGTCTAGATTCTTATGATTCAGAGCTGTGTCGTCTTTATTCTTGGCTATCCTTAGCAGCTAGCACAGTGATTTATGACTTAGGAAATAGACAACAAATGTTTGCTACATGGATGATTTGTGTGCATAGATGGGTTTAATAGTATGTGAGTGCAAAGTTTTGTTTTGTTTTGCTTTGGTTTTTGAGGAGTGCTGTGGGATGCGAGGGCTCTTGTGGCTTGGTGGCCTGCACGCTGTTCTTTTCCTGTTTCTTAAAAGATGGTGTGCTCCATGATTCTCCTTGGCCCTTTTCTCATTTTAAACTCTATCCAGTAATCTCATCTTTTCCCACTGCCCCAGTTACTACCCATGTGCCCTGGATTCCAAATGCATCAGCAGCCTGGATATCTTTCCTGGGTGCCAGACCTGGCTCTCTCATCTACTGTAGATGTACACTTGAATGCTTTACAAACATTCAAACTCAGCATGTGTAAAACCAATCTCTTCTTTCCTATAACTGTCTTTGTCCTATGAGGGTCATGTGGTTCCCTCCCATCTCTAAATCAGTCACCTGTTACTGCTGCTTCTACCACTCAAAGCTTTCTAGAATATGTCTTCTCATTTAATTCCTTAATGCCACTGTTTTATTCAGACCCTTATTATGGATCTTCTGTGAGGTGATTCCTGCTCTCCATTTTCTCTGCTATGATGCTTTGAGGAAAGGGCTAGTACTTCCCACATTATTTCAGAGGTTTGTTTACTTGTTTAACTCCTGTGCTAGTCTGTGAACCTTTTAGGGCCAGTGCTGTTGGTCTCGTTCCCTTTTTTTATCCTCAGTGTCTAGTCCAGTGATGGTATATAGTAGGCTCTTGGTAAATGTTGGTAATGAGAGTGGAATGTGTTAAGTGAAGAGTGGTTGTGAATATATATACTTATATATTTCATATATGTGGTAGATTCTAAGTGTTGGATAAGCTATCTATCGTTTGTTCAATGCTAAATTATGTCTTTTTTTCCCCTGAGCAAGTGAAATTAAAATCTAAGTGGGATAATGTGAAGTGCTTAGCACAATGGCTGATACATAGTAAGTTCTAAGTCACTTTTAGTATTGTAGCTAAATAAAATCTTTTTGTAAGTAATATCTCAAAAGTTGATAGGCATTTTACTTACTTGACTATTTTAACAAAAACTTATTTTAAGTTTTTACTTATTTTCCTTTGCTAGAATGCATCATTAAGTAGAATTTTAATTGGACTGAAAGATGGAAAAGAAAGTAGTATTACCTTTAAAGAGTTTGTGTTTCTTTGGTTAGTTTTTTCCATTGATGTTTATCTCAAAATATTTATTTTTTCCCCATGATCACATAATGTCTCTATACTTATTCTTTGCAGATGTACTGCTCTTTTTCACAAATTATTATGAATGGCTCTTTAAACATAATTAAGATTATCTTAAGCCTTTGAAGTTCTGTGATCGTGTTAGGAAAAACTGGGAAGTTTTAGTTCAAGATTTAGGTTTTGGTTTTTGAAAAGTTCAGTGATCTTGGGAACAGAACATGTTATGTACCGCCACTTAAAACACTGTGATTAAACAAACAAACAAACAAAAAGCCCCCCCAAAAAACACTGTGATTTTCTTCATTAATAGTTATGTGTACAGCAGTTAACATTCTAGCTTTTTGGTATCAAACAGACCTGGGCTTGATTCTGGCTCTGCCTTTTGCAAACCGTATAACTTTTGCCTGTACCTACCTCTTAAGGCTGTGAGTATTAAAGGAGATAGTGCATGTAAAGCACTTAGCACAGTGTCTGGCACATAGTAAGTGCCAATAAGAGCTCTTCTTATTAAGCTGGTACTCCAAATGCCAGCCTGGACACATTATTATAATCTGGAATATTAGTTATGATGTGAATTTGGGTTAAATATGGATGAAACTGTTTCTCACAATTAATGGGAAATCCTGATGAATACTATTTAGCTCAAGTTTGTAAGATTGGGCTCATATTTCTTTAATGCCAGTGTTGTAGAGGAATTACTCTATATTTAAGCAACCTGTTCTTAATGTTTTTTTATCATAGCTTGATAGTATTATACATTTCTTATGAAAAAATATTTTGTTATTATGGTTAGCCATTTTGGAGGAAGGGTACACCATTAGTGTTTAAAGTATAGCTATTTTAAAGCTAGAGGGGAAACTAGGGCGAGAGATCCAGAAGGAACAATTGCAAAATCATTATTTTTGCTCCTTTTTGTTCTTCAGTTCAAAAGTAATTCTTGGTAAGAAGTGTGTTTTATAAGTGAATTTGAATTCACAAATTTTGACATTTACTGAGGAGAGAGACTCAGAAGATACATTTGTAACTAGAGCAAAAGTCTTTATTAAAACTAAGAATTTCTTTTAGGATAAGAAATGGATTTATTTATAACAGTTATAAATAAATTTATGTATAATGACTTTTCTTGCAAATATTTGATAATTGTAATAGCTACACATATTCATACATACATTCGTGGGGGATTATCAGTTTGTAATCAATGAAAAGAATGAATAGATTTCCAATGAAGTACTTTTATCTTATTCCTTCATATATAGGTTTGCTCATTCATTCATTCATCAAACATTTGTTGAGGGCCTGTCATCTCCTAGGTGCTTTGCTTGACATGGGGATACAGAGCTGAAAAAGCCCTGCCCCTGTCCTCATCTTAGTTAATTTACAGCCTGAGTGCTTGTTTGGGAGACTGTCATTTCAGTTGGAGGCAGGATCTCTGTATGCCTTGACTTGTCTCCAGTCTGCTTCTCTTCTCATTTACCACAGATGCTCGTCCAAATCTTTCGCATTTTCAAGCTGTCTACCACATTCCAGTTTCTTCACTCCCAGCACATGGTCTTGCTTCCTATTCAAGGTGAAAAATGGACTTTTCATTGGTAACTTATTTACTATTCTCTCCCTCTATCAAGTGTATCTTTCTATGGTCATCATGACCTCCTTCCCCTCCTGCATCAGAGAAAGAGATTTCAGACCCAAAACTTCTACCTGAACTCTTGATCCTAGGATTTGACTCATTCATTCCTTTTGGTTATCTTCAGTTTATCATTACTAATTCCTTCCCCTTGGTCTAGAGGTCTACTCATCTTACTCGTACACATTGAGAAATATAAATGTGTCTTTGTTGGGTGAGTGAATGAATCAGCAGATCTTCTTTAGCCCCTGGGTCCCCTCAAGCTTCTGCCCCCTCTGACTTTCCCATTACAGCCATATTTGAGAGGGTAGTCTACACTGGCTGTGTCAGTTTACCCAATTCTCATTTATTTCTAGACTTCTGTAATTTGACTTCTTATTACCATGCTGTTGAATTTCCTCTTGTAGTTACCAACTATCCACCAAATATATATTCTCTGTCCAAATTGCTTGATTCTACTTGATTTCCTCCCACATTTGATACTGCTGACCACAGGGGCTGACATCTTAGAGAATCTTTGTCTGGCTTTTACATCATTCTCTTGATTCTTCTCTCTTTCTCTGACCCTTTCAGTTTCCTCTCGAACTTTGCATATTGTTCCGTTCCTATATTTAAAAATTTTTTCCCTCATACTTACATGTCTTCCCTTTGTCTTCATATACTGCTTCATCATCTATCTCTTTTTAAAGATCCAGACCCTTATTTTCAGTAGTTTGCTCAACATCTCCATTTGGTGTTCTACAGATATGTCAGATTTAAATCATCGAAATGGAAACACATAATTTTCTTCCTCTTCTAAACCTCCTGTTCCTGTATTCTTTGATAATTCACTTATATGTTACCATTACCCATTTCAGTTATCTATTGATGTGTAGCAAACTACCCTAAACTTAGTCATATAAAGCAACAACCATTTTATTTTGGTCACAGATTCTGTGGGACAAGATTCTGGACAGAGCACAGCTGGGATGGCTTGTCTTTGTTCTATGATGTTTGGGGCTTCACCAGGAAAGATAGAAATGGCTAAGAACTGGAATTATCTGGGGCTCCTCACTCACATGCTTGGTACTTGGACTG
The DNA here is from genome assembly GCF_011762595.2 of Tursiops truncatus. Classification (NCBI taxonomy): domain Eukaryota; kingdom Metazoa; phylum Chordata; class Mammalia; order Artiodactyla; family Delphinidae; genus Tursiops; species Tursiops truncatus. The sequence continues at coordinate 66,832,867 of NC_047035.1, read as the reverse complement.
GGATGATTTGAAGGCTGAGCTTAGCTGGGATTGTTAATTGGAGTGCCTTTACATGGCCTCTCCATATTGCAAGGGCTTCTTCACAGCGTTCCTCACCTCAGTGCAGTTGGACTTCTTACATGGTGGCTCAGGGCTTCGAGAGTTAATGTCCCATTGAATAAGGAGGAAGCTGTATGGCCTTTTGTGACCTAGCCTTGGTAGTCAGGCTGGGTTCTGGATTGAAGGACTCACGTGCCTTCCCAGGGGGAGGAGACATAGACCTCACTTCATAATGGGAGGGGTATTAGTTAATATGTGGCCGTGTTTTAAAAACATCACACCAGATCTGTTGGTGTCCTACTTAAAAACCTTGATATTATCCTTTTCTTTCATTTCTCCAAACCCCACTCACTTTTATATATCAGTTACTAAGTGCTGGCCTTTTTAAATTTGAGAAATGTCTCCTTTTCTCCATTATCATGAACTTAGGTAAGAATTTTATTACCTTTCATTTAGAGTTTTCTGTAACCTCTTAATTGGTCTATATAATCTCTCCCACCTTGAATTAAATAATGATTCCTTACATTGATTGTAGGATAGTTCTTAATGCATACAGGTCTATGTCCAAATTGCTTAATTTATTTCTTAAAGGTTGGGTCTACCTAAATTTCCACTCTGCAGTTGGCTTTGCTTCAGCTGCTCCTTTGCATTAACTGTCTTCCTTGCTTTCTTTGCCCAGTTCCTTTCATTCTTCAGGTCTCATGTTGGCAATCACTTCCTCTCTGAAGCCTTCTTAGTGGCTTCAAATAATGTCACTTCTTCCTCATTAGTTCATATGTTTATCTCCTGCCATTAGAATGACCATAGCTTCCACAAGGTCAGGGACTATGTCTTAAATCATCTGCCACTATTGCTTGGCCTATCATATACTCAGTAAATGCTTGCTAGGTGATTGAAAACAGATTACACTTTGGTGGAATTCTCTAAAGGTTTGAATGAGTACTGGGCTTTCTAAAATGTTTATAAAATTACCAGGGAGACATTTTTGCCTTGGGAGAGTTATGCTTAGAGAAGCTTTGAAGTGAGGGAGTTTACATTCTGTGTATCGACATTTTATTTCAGTTAAAACATATACAACAAAACCAAAAAACTTATACTTGAAATATTATTATTGTGTGCCAGAAAATTTAGGGAAGTGAGCAAGGATTAGATTTAAAAGAAGCTTTGATGAGGTTAAAAACTATGAGAACAAAGTTGAAATCAGAACAGTATTGTTTTCGATTGTGGCATTCAGTTTCAGTTTTGGCCTTTCAATATTTCACATTACAGATTTTTTCCAGCCTATTTCTTTTTGGTCAGGAACGTGTGATAGTTCACTTTTGGCAGTTGCACTGTGTGAAAGGGCTGGGGTTAGCACTGCTGTGCAGAAATGGGTCAATGAGCATTCAGATGAAAGGGAAAAACTTTTAAAGAGTCTTTATTTATTGTTGGTGTAATAAGACAAAATAATTACAAGCTTGAACCTCTCACTGTGTTCTTGCTTCCTCCTTCATCTCTCAAATGCCTTGCCAAATTAACCACATCAATCAATTTTACAGAAAATGGATTGCTGTTTTAAATAGTTCTTTAGCTGTTATCCTTAAGAAGCTTCTTCAGAAAGTCTCTCTCCTCTCTTGTCTTCCAAAAGGACATAAGTCTCTTTTGTACGTCTATAAACGTCTGAAATGGCCGCTTAAAGAGAGCAGGCAGCATTTTCTACTTGAGTAATAAAGTACAACCACCTATTTTTCAACTGAGCTGGAAGGAAGAACTCTATCCTACTGTTCCTTTAAAAGATGATTTTATTATTGTCAGGACAGATAACAAGCTGGGATTTTGTAAGAGCAATAAATGACTAGTTGGTTTACTGCCTGTGGCTCTTAAACAATGTAACATTCTGAAATTAAGGTAGGAAAGTACTCAGGTAGTCTTGGAAGGCAGCCTAGATGCCCTGCATGGAGATAGGGTTGCTTTCTGTTTAGATTTTTCCTGAGTAGAATAAGAGACATAAGGTTTCTCCAAACACTGGAACAGTCTTGCTCTCAAATTTGTGCTGGAATGTTATCTGGAATGTGATGGGCTCTTTGCCAGTCACCATGGAAACTGACCAAAGCTCTATCTAGTCCTATCCTTTGGGCTATTTGGGGTGGCTTAAATAAAAGATAACCAACAAATGTAATCCTATTCTCCACATATGTATTTTCTTTAAAAATGATTAAAAATACAGCTTACTAAAGGGAGAATAGGGTATCTGTATCCTATTTCTATTAGGCTATTTAAAACATTCTATGTAGCTGAAGAGTATTCTGGCCAAGAAACATTAATGAAAATTCTCATTTTGGATGGGCATAATTCCATTGGTTTGTGATTTTGTCTTCTGGCCTCTATGCTTATATATGCAATAGAACAAGAAATGCTAAATTTCCATTTACCTGCTTAGTGATGGAGAGGGACTTGTATGAGTATTATTATATCATACCATTGCCAAGTGAAATGTGGTTTAAGTTACGGTGTCAGAGACATAAAAGTTAAAAGCATCTGTGAGCAATTAAGGTAATTAAGTATTCAGATATTATAGACATGTAATACATCATCTGAAATGATCAATATGTAGCTAAATTTAGGGAGAGCTTTATATTTAGGATAATCTTTAGAAGTCTGAGCTTTGACAGTCATATTTCCTCAGTGGGGGACTGGTGAACAGAGGAGGAAGATCTGAGCAGAAACTGTCTGGGGACTTACCTAATGCTAATAGAAGAGCCTTTAAAAAAAAATCAGTTAATTTTAGAAACTGAGGTGAAATTCACATTGATAGAAGAGTTTTGTGTTGTGAGCCACACTGACTGCATTGTTCCATTTTCAAGGTCTGATTCCGATCAAAAATGTAAAATGGGAACTTGGATGGTTGAGGCTCCTCTTGATTGTTTCAAATAACATGATTTCCTTTAATGTTCAATAAAGTCTATCTGTATGATATGAAAATGAGGGGTAGGGACTTCTCTGGTGGTCCCGTGGCTAGGACTCCGAGCTCCCAGTGCAGGGGGCCCGGGTTTGATCCCTGGTGGGGAAACGAGATTCTACATGCTGCAACTAAGATCCTGCATGCTGCAACTAAAAGATCCTGCATGCTGCAACTAAAGATCCCACATGGTGCAACGAAGATCCTACATGTGGCAACGAAGATCTTGTGTGCTGCAACTAAGACCTGGTGCAGCCAAATAAATAAATATTTTTAAAAAAAGAAAATGAGGGATATAATACTCGGTGCTTCTACAAATAGAGATACTTTCATTCATTTGCTCAAGTATTTACTAAGTACTTATCATGTACTAGGTACTTTTCTGGGTCCTGGAGATATAATGGTAAAAAAGTCCAAGTTTCTGAGTTTAAGGAGTTTACAGTCTGGTGGAAGAGGTATAATAAATAAACATATACTTTTAGGTAGTAGTAAGAGTTATGAAACACTACACAGCAGTGTAAGGAAATAGAAAGTGATGGGAGGTGCTGTTTTAGATAGGGTTGTCAGGAAGAGGCTTTCTGAAGATGTTAGAGCAGAGACCACAATGAATTGAGAAATTGGGCCAGGGGAAGATCAAAAACCCTGAGGTGGATTCAACTTGGATTGTTTAAAGAATAGAAGGAAGGTCAGTGTGACTAGAGTGGACCAGGGGAGAGGTAGGCAGGGGCATGCCATGCAGCCTTATAAGCCATGGTGGAAATTTGGACTTTTTTTCTGGGTATGATGTGGATTTTTAAACCAGGGTAGTTATGTGATCTTACTTAATTTTTAGAAGGATATGGCTGCACTGTAGAGCCTAGACTGTAGGGGAATAACAGTGGAAGCAGGGAGACTTGCTAGTAGCTAATGCAGGAGTTTAGGCTAAAGACAGTAACTTGGACTGGCATCTACGTTGGTGGTGGAGGTAGTGATATAAATACTTAGGTTCCAGGGCTTCCCTGGTGGCGTAGTGGTTGAGAGTCCGCCTGCCGATGTAGAGGACACAGGTTCGTGCCCTGGTCCAGGAAGATCCCACATGCCGCGGAGCGGCTGGGCCCGTGAGCCATGGCCGCTGAGCCTGCGTGTCCAGAGCCTGTGCTCCGCAACGGGAGAGGCCACAACAGTGAGAGGCCCGCATACCGCAAAAAAAAAAAAAAAAAAAAAAAGGTTCCAAACCGATCCCCAGAACTATTTCATCATCCCAAACCAAAACTGCATCCATTAAACAATAACTCCCCGTTCCCCGCCACGCCCCCTCCCCCCACAATCGCTAGTGCATGGCAACTACCATTCTACTTAAAAAAAAAAAATTAATTTATTTTTGGCTGTGTTGGGTCTTTGTTGCTGTGCGGGCTTTCTCTAGTTGTGGCGAGTGAGGGCTACTCTTAGTTGCGGTGCGTGGGGTTCTCATCGTGGGGGCTTCTCTTGTTGCACAGCACGGGCTCTAGGCACGCGGACTTCAGTAGTTGTGGCACATGGGCTTCAGTAGTTGTGGCTCGCGGGCTCTAGAGTACAGACTCAGTAGTTGTGGCACACAGGTTTAGTTGCTCCGCGGCATGTGGGATCTTCCCGGACCAGGGCTCGAACCTGTGTCCCCTGCATTGGCAGGCGGATTGTTAACCACTGAGGCACCAGGGAAGCCCATACCATTCTACTTTGGTTTTCTGTTTGACTATTCTAAGTATCTCATATAGGTAGAGTCCTACAATATTTGTCCTCTTATCTCTGACTTATTTCACTTAGCATAATATTTTCAAGGTTAATCCATATTATAGCATGTATCAGAATTTTATTTCTTTTTTTATTTTTTAAATATAGAAACCTTTATTTATGTGCTTTTTTTTCTTAAGCTGCACCGTGCAGCATGTGGGATCTTATTAGTTTCCTGACCAGGGATCGAACCCACACCCCCTGCAGTGGAGGCATGGAGTCTTAACCACTGGACCGCCAGGGAAGTCCCAGAATTATATTTCTTTTTAGGTTCCTTGGTTTTGGTTTAGCAACTGTGTGGATGGTAGTGATATTTCCTGAGTTGGAGACTTTTTTTTTTTAACATCTTTATTGCAGTATAATTGCTTTACAATGGGGTATTAGTTTCTGCTGTATAACAAAGTGAATCAGCTATACATATACGTATATCCCCATATCTCCTCCCTTTTGCATCTCCCTCCCACCCTCCCTATACCACCCCTTTAGGTGGTCACAAAGCACCAAGCTGATCTCCATGTGCTATATGGCTGCTTCCCACTAGCTATCTATTTTACATTTGGTAGTGTATATATGTCCATGCCACTCTCTCACTTTGTCCCAGCTTACCCTTCCCACTCTGCGTGTCCTCAAGTCCATTCTCTATGTCTGCATCTTTATTCCTGTCCTGCCCCTAGGTTTTTCAGAACCATTTTGTTTTTTTAGATTCCATATATATGTGTTAGCATAAAGTATTTGTTTTTCTCTTTCTGACATACTTCACTCTGTATGACAGACTCTATGTCCATCCAACTCACTAATAACTCAATTTCGTTTCCTTCAGTGGTTGTGTAATATTCCATTGTATATATGTGCCACATCTTCTTTATCCATTCAGCTGATGATGGACACTTAGGTTGCTTCCACATCCTGGCTATTGTAAATAGAGCTGCAATGAACATTGTGGTGCATGACTTTTTTTGAATTATGGTTTTCTCAGGGTATATGCCCAGTAGTAGGATTGCTGAGTAGTATGGTAGTCCTATTTTTAGTTTTTTAAGGAACCTCCATACTGGTCTCCATAGTGGCTGTATCAATTTACATCCCCACCAACAGTGCAAGAGGGTTCCCTTTTCTCCACACCCTCTCCAGCATTTACTGTTTGTAGATGGTGGCCATTCTGACTGGTGTGAGGTGACACCTCATTGTAGTTTTGATTTGCATTTCTCTAATGATTAGTGATGCTGAGCATCCTTTCATGTGTTTGTTGGCAATCTGTATATCTTCTCTGGAGAAATGTCTATTTAGGTCTTCTGCCCATTTTTGGATTAGGTTGGTAGTTTTTTTGATATTGAGCTGCATGAACTGCTTGTAAATTTTGGAGATTAGTCCTTTGTCAGTTGCTTCATTTGCAGATATTTTCTCCCATTCTGAGCATTGTCTTTTTGTCTTGAAACGTTTAAATTTCATTAGGTCCCCTTTGTTTATTTTTGTTTTTATTTCCGTTTCTCTAGGAGACGGGTCAAAAAGGATCTTGCTGTGATTTATGTCATAGAGTATTCTGCCTATGTTTTCCTCTAAGAGTTTTATAGTGTATGGCCTTACATTTAGGTCTTTAATCCATTTTCAGTTTATCTTTATGTATGGTGTTAGGGAGTGTTCTAATTTCATTGTTTTACATGTACCTGTCCAGTTTTCCCAGCACCACTTATTAAACAGGCTCTCTTTTCTCCATTGTATATTCTTGCCTCCTTTATCAAAGATAAGGTGACCATAGATGCATGGATTTATCTCTGGGCTTTCTATCCTGTTCCATTGATCTATATTACCGTTTTTGTGCCAGTACCATACTGTCTTGATTACTGTAGCTTTGCAGTATAGTCTGAAGTCAGGGAGCCTGATTCCTCTAGCTCCGTTTTTCTTTCTCAAGATTGCTTTGCCTATTTGGGGTCTTTTGTGTTTCTATATGTATTGTGAAATTTTTTGTTCTAGTTCTGTGAAAAATGCCATTGATAGTTTGATAAGGGATTGCACTGAATGTGTAGATTGCTTTGGGTAGTATAGTCATTTTCACAGTTTGATTCTTCCAATCCAAGAACATGGTATATCTCTCCATCTGTTTGTATCATCTTTAATTTCTTTCATCAGTGTCTTATAGTTTTCTGCATACAGGTCTTTTGTCTCCTTAGGTAGGTTTATTCCTAGGTATTTTATTCTATTTGTTGCAGTGGTAAATGGGAGTGTTTTCTTAATTTCTCTTTTAGGTTTTTCATCATTAGTGTATAGGAATGCAAGAGATTTCTGTGCATTAATTTTGTATCCTGCTACTTTACCAAGTTCATTGATAAGCTCTAGCAGTTTTCTGGTAGCATCTTTAGGATTCTCTATGTATAGTATCATGTCATCTGCAAACAGTGACAGCTTTACTTCTTTCCCGATTTTGATTCCTTTTATTTCTTTTCCTTCTCTGAATGCTGTGGTTAAAACTTCCAAAACTATGTTGAATAATAGTGGTGCGAGTGGACAGCCTTTTCTTGTTCTTGATCTTAGTGGAAATGGTTTCATTTTTTCACCATTGAGGAAGATGTTGGCTGTGGCTTTGTCATATATGGCCTTTATTATGTTGAGGTAAGTTCCCTTTATGCCTACTTTCTGGAGGGTTTTTATCATAAATCGGTGTTGAATTTTGTCGAAAGCTGTTTCTGCATCTATTGAGATGATCATTGGTTTTTTTCCTTCAATTTGTTGATATGGTGTATCACATTGATTGTTTTGCATATATTGAAGAATCCTTGCATTCCTGGAATAAACCCCACTTGATCATGGTGTATGATCCTTTTAATGTGCTGTTGGATTCTGTTTGCTGATATTTTGTTGAGGATTTTTGCATCTATGTTCATAAGTGATATTGGCCTGCAGTTCTCTTTTTTTGTGACATCTTTGTCTGGTTTTGGTATCATGGTGATGGTGGCCTCGTAGAATGAGTTTGAGAGTGTTCCTCCCTCTGCTATATTTTAGAAGAGTTCGAGAAGGATAGGTGTTAGCTGTTCTGTAAATGTTTGATAGAATTCGCCTGTGAAGCCATCTGGTCCTGGGCTTTTATGTGTTGGAAGATTTTTAATCACAGTCTCAATGTCATGCTTGTGATTGGTCTGTTTATATTTTCTGTTACTTCCTGGTTCAGTCTCGGAAGGTTGTGCTTTTCTAAGAATTTGTCCATTTCTTCCAGGTTGTCCATTTTATTGGCATACAGTTGCTTCTAGTAGTCTCTCATGATCTTTGTATTTCTGCAGTATCGGTTGTTGCTTCTCTTTATTCATTTCTAATTCTGTTGATTTGGGTCTTCTCCCTTTTTTTCTTGATGAGTCTGGGTAATGGTTTATCAATTTTGTTTATATTCTTAAAGAACCAGCTTTTAGTTTTATTGATCTTTGCTATTGTTTCCTTTATTTTTTTTCATTTATTTCTGATCTGATCTTTAAGATTTCTTTCCTTCTGCTAACTTTGAGGTTTTTTTGTTTCTTCCTTCTCTTAATTACTTTAGGTGTAAGGTTAAGTTGTTTATTTGAGATGTTTCTTGTTTCTTGAGGTAGGATTGTATTGCTATAGACTTCCCTTTAGAACTGCTTTTGCTGCATCCCATAGGTTTTGAGTCATCAAGTTTTCATTGTCGTTTGTTTCTAGGTATTTTTTGATCTCCTCTTTCATTTCTTCAGTGATCTCTTGGTTATTTAGTAGTGTATTATTTAGCCCCCATGTGTTTGCATTTTTTCCAGATTTTTTCCTGTAATTGATATCTAGTCTCATAGTGTGGTTGGAAAAGATACTTAATATGATTTCAATTTTTTTAAATTTAACAAGACTTGATTTGTGACCCAAGATATGATATGTCCTGGAGAATGTTCCATGAGCACTTGAGAAGAAAGTGTATTCTGTTGTTTTTAGATGGAATGTCCTATAAATATCAATTAAGTCCATCTTGTTTAATGTATCATTTAAAACTTGTGTTTCCTTATTTATTTTCATTTTGGATGATCTGTCCATTGGTGAAAGTGGGGGGTTAACATCCCCTACTATGATTGTGTTACTGTCGATTTCCCCTTTTATGGCTGTTAGCATTTGCCTTATGTATTGAGGTGCTCCTATGTTGGGTGCATAAATATTTACAATTGTTATATCTTCTTCTTGGATTGATCCCTTGATCATTAGGTAGTGTCCTTCTTTGTCTCTTGTAATAGTCTTTATTTTAAAGTCTATTTTGTCTGATACGAGAATAGCTCCTCCAGCTTTCTTTTGATTTCCATTTGCATGGAATATCTTTTTCCATTCCCTCATTTTCAGTCTGGATGTGTCCCTAGGTCTAAAGTGGGTCTCTTGTAGACAGCATATATACAGGTCTTGTTTTTGTATCCATTCAGCCAGTCTGTGTGTTTTGGTTGGAGCATTTAAACCAATTACATTTAAGGTAGTTATCAATATGTATGTTCTTATTACCATTTTATTAATTGTTTTGGGTTTGTTTCTGTACGTCTTTTCCCTCTCTTGTGTTTCCTGCATAGAGAAGTTCCTTTAGCATTTGTTGTAAAGCTGGTTTTGTGGTGCTGAACTCTCTCAGCTTTTGCTTGTCTGTAAAGCTTTTAATTTCTCTGTCGACTGAATGAGATCCTTGCTGGGTAGAGTAGTGTTGCTTGTAGGTTTTTCCCTTTCATCACTTTAAATATGTCCTGCCACTCCCTTCTGGCTTGCAGAGTTTCTGCTGAAAGATCAGCTGTTAACCTTATGGAGCTTCCCTTGTATGTTATTTGTTGTTTTTCCCTTGCCTCTTTTAATATTTTTTCTTTGTATTTAATTTTTGATAGTTCGATTAATATGTGTCTTGGCATGTTTCTCCTTGGATTATCCTGTATGGGACTCTCTGCTCTTACTGGACTTGATTGACTATTTCCTTTCCATATTAGGGAAGTTTTCTACTATAATCTCTTCAAATATTTTCTCAGTCCCTTTCTTTTTTTCGTCTTCTTCTGGGATCCCTATAATTCGTATGTTGGTGCGTTTAATGTTGTCCCAGAGGTCTCTGAGACTGTCCTCAATTCTTTTCATTCTGTTTTCTTTATTTTGTTCTGCAATAGTTATTTCCACTATTTTATCTTCCAGGTCACTTATCCATTCTTCTGCCTCAGTTATTCTGCTATTAATTCCTTCTAAAGAGTTTTTAATTTCATTTATGTTGTTCATCATTGTTTGTTTGCTCTTTAGTTCTTCTAGGTCCTTGTTAAACGTTTCTTGTATTTCCTCCATTTTATTGCCAAGATTTTGGATCATCTTTACTATCATTACTCTGAATTCTTTTTCAGGTAGACTATCTATTTCCTCTTCATTTGTTTGGTCTGGTGAGTTTTTACCCTGCTCCTTCATCTGCTTTGTGTTTCTCTGTCTTCTCATTTTGCTTAACTTACTGTGTTTGAGGTCTCCTTTTCGCAGGCTGCAGATTTGTAGTTCCTGTTGTTTTTGGTGTCTTCCCCCAGTGGGTAAGGTTGGTTCAGTGGGTTTTGTAGGCTTCCTGGTGGAGGGGACTGGTGCCTGTGTTCTGTTGGATGAGGCTGGATCTTGTCTTTCTGGTGGGTTGGACTGTATCCAGTGGTGTGTTTTGGGGTGTCTGTGACCTTACTATGATTTTAGGCAGCCTCTCTGCTAATGGGTGGGGTTATGTTCCTGTCTTGCTAGTTGTTTGGCATAGGGTGTCCAGCACTGTAGCTTGCTGGTAGTTGAGTGGAGCTGGGTCTTATTGTTGAGACGGAGATCTCTGGGAGTGGTCTTGCCGAGTGGTATTACATGGGGCCAGGAAGTCTGTGTTGGTCTAGTGTCCTGAACTCGGCTCTCCCACTTCTGAGGCTCAGCCTTGATACCTGGCGAGAGCACCGAGACCCTGTCAGCCACACAGCTCAGAAGAAAAGGGAGAAAAAAAGAAAGAGGGAAAGAAAGAAAATAGTAAAATTAAGTTATTAAAATAAAAAATAAAGCAATAGAGAAAAGAGAAAAAGAAAGAAAGGAAGAAGAGAGCAACCAAACCGGAAAAGAAATCCAGCAATGATAACCAGCTCTAAAAACTATACTAAAAGAAAACAAAACAAAACAAAAGCAAAACATACATACAGAAGCCTAGGACAGATTGTGAAGGGGAAACTGTACAGACAAAATCACCCAAAGAAGCATGCACATATACTCAGAAAAAGAGAAAAATGAAAAAAAATCTATATATAAAAAACAAAAGGAAGAGAGCAACGAAATCAATAAAAAAATCTACCAGTGATAATCAACTCTAAATCCTAAGTTAAGATAAACATAAAACCAAAAAAAAATGAGATGCAGAAAGCAAACCCCAAGTCTATAGTTGCTCCCAAAGTCCACTGCCTCTATTTTGGGATGATTCGTTGTCAATTCAGGTATTCCACAGATGCAGGGTAGATCAAGTTGACTGTGGGGATTTAATCCACTGCTTCTGAGGCTGCTGGGAGAGATTTCCCTTTCTCTTGTTCGTACAGATCCTGGGGTTCAGCTTTGCATTTGCCCTCGCCTGTGCATGTAGGTTGCCTGAAGGCATCTGTTCTCTGCTCAGACAGGACGGGGTTAAAGTAGCAGCTGTTTAGGGGGCTCTGGCTCACTCAGGCCGGGGGTGGGGGGGAGAGGGGTTACGGAATGTGGGGCGAGCCTGCAGCGGCAGAGGTTGTCGTTATGCTGCAATAGCCTGAGGCACGCCATGTGTTCTCCTGGGGAATTTGTCCCTGGGTCACGGGACCCTGGCAGTGGCAGGTTGCACAGGCTCCCAGGAGGGGAGGTATGGTTAGTGACCTGTGCTTGCACAAGGGATTGTTGGTGGCGGCTGCAGCAGCAGCCTTAGCATTTCACGTCTCTGGTGTCCGTGCTGATAGCCATGGCTCGCATCCATCTCTGGAGCTCGTTTAGGTGGTGCTCTGAATCCCCTCTCCTTGTACACCCCGAGACAATGGTCTCTTGCCTCTTAGGCAGGTCTAGACTTTGGGATCCTAGACTCCCTCCCGGCTAGTTGTGGCACACTAGCCTGCTTCAGGCTGTGTTCATGCCGCCAACCCCAGTCCTCTCCCTGAGATCTGACCTCTGAAGCCTGAGCCTCAGCTCCCAGGCCCCACCCATCCTGGCGGGTGAGCGGACAAGCCTCTTGGGCTGGTGAGTGCTGGTCGGCACTGATCCTCTGTTTGGAATCTCTCTGCTTTGCCCTCTGCACCCCTGTTGCTGTGCTCTCCTCCGTGGCTCCGGAGCTTCCCCCCTCGGCCACCCGCAGTCTCCGCCCACGAAGGGGCTTCTAGTGTGTGGAAACCTTTCCTCCTTCTCAGCTCTCTCCCACTGGTGCAGGTCCTGTCCCTATTCTTTTGTCTCTGTTTTTTCTTGTTTCTTTTGCCCTTCCCAGGTACATGGGGAGTTTCTTGCCTTTTGGGATTAGGTCTTCTGCCAGCGTTCAGTAGGTGTTCTGTAGGAGTTGTTCCACATGTAGATGTATTTCTGATATATTTGTGGGGAGAAAGGTGATCTCCATGTCTTACTCCTCCGCCATCTTGAAGATCTCCCATACAAAGCACTTTTAGTAGATTTTACATCCTCTATATGGGCGGCCAGTCATATTTACTTCTTGCGGAAGCTGTCAAATACTAAAGGAATTTCTTTTTTTAGTTCTGGAGGCTGGAAGTCTGAAATCAAGGTGCCAAGCATGATCAGTTCTGCTGAGAACTCTCTTCAGGTTACAGACTACCTACTTAACCTCAAGTATGGCCAGGAGCAAAGCCTGAGTTGGAGACTTCTGAAGGAGAGATTAGGGGTTAAAATCAGTTCTCTCTACATATGTTAAATTTAAAATGCTTTGTAGACACCTGAAAGGATACACTGAGGAATACAGCGCTCAGAAGAGTAGTTGATAGGTGGTAGTTAAGGCTATGAAACTGAATAAGATCATCTGGGAAGTAAGAGTAGATTTGGGAAAATGGCCTTTTAACAAGTAGTACGTTTTAAGGTTGTGATAGTGGAATGCATGTATTTTAAGACTTATCTAAGTTGCTAAACCTCTAGAAAGTTTAAAAAATTGACTTTGGTTTTAAATGTCCTAATTGGTATTGCACATTGCTTTTAAACAGTTGTCTACTTGTTATTTTATTAGCCAATTCCCGTAATCTGTTTGGCTTATAATAGTGGTAAGCTTCATTCTTTAAGGATTTCTCTGAGGAATTAAAAAAAAATGTGTCAGGATGAATTGGGTACTGGTTATTTCCAAAAGCTACATAGCATAGAAATTTTATCATGGTAGAGACAATTTGAAAATTAATAGTTGCTAGTGATAATAGGATAGAGGGGGCTTGTTTCTGAATGGAGTATTTTAGTGAGCAAACACCAGCTGTGCATGACTAAGGGTGGCACTCATCCAGGGGAAGGACATTTGGGGGAAAATTTGTGTAGTTTTTTTTTTTAAACAGCAGAGAGGCTTTTTAGTTAGACTACTGATCTCTTTTCTTTTAAAAGGATTAAGTTTCAAAGGAAGGATCAGCCCACTCTGGTGGGGTGAGGTTGGGGTGGAGGACATATTTGGAATAAGAGGAATGTTTGCAACAGTATGTGGCTAGAACTTTCCCTAAACACTGTGGTTCGTAGGCATTTGACCAAGCACTCAAGGGCCAAATCTTAATATTACTTGTTTTTCTCCATTTAATGAGAACCACTGAGCTTAATTAGCTCCCAATTTTGTCTTTACAGTGGTCACACCAGAGAGCTGTGAATACCAATCTTTTAAAAAAATTTTTCCCCATTATAAGTAATATATGTTTTGAGCATCAGATTTTTGCAAAAGTAGTTTGGTAGTAGAAATTGTTTTCATAATGGAGAGAAAGGGGTTTGATTTCATGTTACTAAAGGATGTTATAAGTAATCAAAAGAAAAAGGGAAATTTGGGAGTCTATGAAATGTCATTTTTAAAGGAGGAAATTTAAGTCAGGAAAGAATAGACTTGCTTGGAAGCAAGTCCTATAATTGGAACTTGAGTAGCTAACATCTGCCTTTGACAAAGTCCCCTGCAAAGCTGCTACCTCTGCTTGTAGTCGTTGAATTAGGGCTCTGACATTTTCATATTTCCCGTGGAAATGACTGTGATAATATAAATGTTTTATTTTTATACCTGATTAGATAGGGAAGATGGAAGCCAGATGTTCTTTAAGTGTGTGTCTTATGAATCACTGCAGGGACTATAACACAGGCAATAGTAAATCAAAGGTTGCAGAGAGGGTATTGCTGAGGCTCCTGGAGTAGAGGTGGGGCAGATAACCTCTCGATTTTCTTGGTAACTCTTTGTTTTGGTTCTGCCAGAGTTGGCTAGGTTAACTGATTACATCACATGGTCTGCGGTTTTATGATTCAGTTTGTGAAACTGGAGAGCCCAAGGCATTCCTTTAAAGTGTGTTTACTAACTATCTGCTATATGTCAGACACTGTGGTAGGTATTTTGGATAGAGTGGTGAATAAAACAGTCCACCTTGTTTATTTACATCTGTGATAAGTACTGCAAAGGAGAAATTCTGTTTTTTGGAAAGCATACAACAGGATACTGATTCTAATCTGAGGGTTGAGGGAAGACTTCCCTGAGGGAGTAACATCAGTCATATCTGCTTTCCAACAACCACCATTACTCTCTGTCCCATTACTGTTTTATTTTTTTCATGGCAATAATTGTTATTGCCACAAATTCTAATTTATCTTATTCCTTCTTGTCTCCTCCTCTGACTCCCCTATGCGCCCCTGCCCCCCACATTAGAATGGAAACTCCTGGAGAGCAAGGACCTTTGTGCCAGAAAACTCTGAATGGAAAGGAGCATGGGGAGCTGGAGGAACCGAAAGAAGGCCAGTGAGGTGGTGCTTAGTATGAGAAGGAGAGTAGCAGCCTTGGAGACCATGTCAGGAATTTTAGAATTTATCCTAAGGACAATGGGAAGCAATTTTAAGCAGGGGATGGACATGATCAGATTTGCTTAAAAATTACTTCAGTGTTGCATGGAGAATGGAGGAGATGTTAGAATGGGCACAAGAGAACAATTTAGGCTATTATGGTAACCTAAGTAGGAGAGCATGGTGATGTCTTGGACTAGTGTTTTGGTGGTGGAAATGGAGGAGAAGGTAAAATTGGTAGGTCTTGACAATGGATTGGATATGAGAGAGGAGAGGAAGAAGTCGGATGACCTCCATTCCAGGTTTCTTGATTGTACAACTGAGTTGATGTCAGATACATTTTCCCAATGCATTTGAAAAACAACGTGCGCATTTTCAAGTTTGATATACAGTAGAATTGCCCCGATTGTGAAAATTCAGCAAATATATTGAACTTTTCCAGTCAACTTTTGGTCAAGATAGAAATGCACATACTTTTTTTTTAGTCTTTACTGTTTTACCTACTAAGGAGTAACCTTTGTTTCAGGCTTGCTAATTGTTATAACTGACTGGAGTCCTAGGATTTTTTAATGGTTTTATTGAAGTATGATTCACATACCATACAATTCATCTATTTGAAGTTTACTTTTCAGTGGCTCTTAATATATTCACAGAATTGTGCATCCTTCACCATCAATTTTAGAAAATTTTCATTATCCCAAAAAGAAACCCTATACTGCTTAGCCATTATTCAGTCTCCCCATGTACCCCAGCCTTAGGCAACCACTAATTTACTTTCTATCTATATAGGTTTGCCTATTTTGGACATTGCATATAAATACAATCATACAATATATGGTCTTTTGTGACTGACTTCTTTTACTTAGCATAATGTGTTCAAGGTTCATCCATGTCATAGCATGTTTCATTTCCTTATTTCTTTTTATTGCTGAGTAATTGTCCATTGTATGCATATAACACGTTTTAGTTATCTGTTTCATCAGTTGATGGACATTTGGGTTGTTTCCACTTTTTGGCTATTATGAATAATGCTGCTGTGAATATTTGTGTATAAGTTTTTTTTTGTGTGTGTGTGTATGTAAGTTTTTTATGTGGACATATATTTTCAGTTCTCTTGGGGATATTCCCAGCAGTGGAATTGCTGGGTCATGTGACAACTCTGTTTAACCATTTGAGGAACTGCCAGACTGTTTTCCAGAGTGGTATACCATTTTACATTCTTACCAGCAGTGTACAAAGGTTCCAGTTTTTCTACATCCTCACCAATACTTACTTATTTTCTGTCATCCTCGGCTGTGAAGTGGTTTCTCATTGTGATTTTGAATTGCGTTTCCCAACAGTGTTTCTGTTGGACTAAAATGATAATGAGATAGAAGCAGGGCAATTTACTGGCTGGCATAGAATTTAAGAGAGTAGAGATGAATTGGCATATACAAGTAATTATTTTAAGCATTTTCTAAGGCTTTGCATTGTCTTTCTGGTTCTCATTTAGCAGTTAACAGTTAAAACATTTTATTTTGTACCTTAGGTTCAAAACAGTTTTCAGGTTACACAAAAATAATTTTCACAAATACCTAAATATTTTTGTGATAGTTTTTCTTTCTCTTTAAAATACAGTCTTCATCCCTTTTGGCTCCTAAGCAGCGTAGTTGAGAACGTCTGACTGATTTTGGACAAATTCAAAATTGAACAATCCAAGGACCATCTTGTACCAGACACTGTGTTTACTGTGTTTACATGGGGGCTACCTTCACAAAGGCTTCTAGCCTTGTGGGGGAGACAGATACACATATTTATTTACATATAAAGAAGAATGTGGCAAGTGTAGCAGTTGGTGAGTATAAACAGAGTACGTTAATACCAGAGTGGAGAGAAATTAATTCCCGTTTTAAGCAGAGGCAGTAATTTGAAGGCTAGGTAGAATTTTGGCAGGTAGAAAAATAGCAGAAAAGAAGAAAATTTTAGATAGAAGGAACTATGTGAGCAAAGTCATGGAAGCAGGAATTATAGTTTGGAATGAGAAGTAGTCTGTATGGTTATAGTTTAGGGTATATTGGGACGAGAGGGCTCATGGGGGATCCAGCTGAAGATAGACTGGATGCATATGACATGTAAAGGACTTTGGATTTTGTCCTGTAGTCAGTGGGATACTTTAGAAAGTTATCTGCTAGTGTACAGTTCATGATAAAATCTGCGCTGTAAGATTTATAGTGATGGTGAAGAACAAATTAGAGACATATTGGAGGTAAGGGAGGCATTTGCAATAGCAAGGGTGAGAACAGACTTATCAACTTAAATTGGCTTAAAAATAGGGGTTTATTATTTCACATAAAAGAAATCTGGAAGTTAAAGAGTTGGTTAGAAAGCTGCCCAACTATATCAGGGCTCTGGGGTGGCATTTCTGCATTTCTCTTGGTTTAATCTTTATGGTCACAAAATGGTCTTATTCATTCACAAACAGGAAGAAAAAGAGTGGGTTCTCTTATTGTTTTTTGTTGTTGTTAGAGAAGAAAACTTTGACCAGGCACTCCTAGCTTCACCGATCAGGATTGGATCTCATGACTGTGACTTAGCTGCAAAGGAGACTGGGAAAGTGGGGAGTCTGATATTTTCCACCTTTACAGTGGCAGGTGAGCTCTGCCTATGAAAACAGCAGGTGGGAGTAGGAGTTCTCAGGGGTTAGCAATGAGTAGTGTTTGGAGATGTTAATATCCTCCATTTAGTAGTAAAAAGGCAAAGGAACAGACAGATTTAAGAGACAGATTAGAAGGGAAGGAAGAATTAAAGATTGGCTGTAGGTTTGGTGGTGAATGAAGAGATTGAAATGCCATTTACCAAAATGTATTTCCCTATCTAAAATTGAGTTGACTCCTTAATCTATTAATACCTAGGCCTAGTATCCTGATATCTTACCTTGTAATCACCAACCTAATGGGCTGGGGAGGAGTAGTTCGGTGCTTTTTTTTCTTTTTTAACATCTTTTTTGGAGTATAATTGCTTTACAATGATGTGTTAGTTTCTGCTTTATAACAAAGTGAATCAGTTATACATATACATATGTTCCCATATCTCTTACCTCTTGCGTCTCCCTCCCTCCCACCCTCCCTATCCCACCCCTCTAGGTGGTCACAAAGCACTGAGCTGATCTCCCTGTGCTATGCGGCTGCTTCCCACTAGCTATCTATTTTACATTTGGTAGTGTAGATATGTCCATGCCACTCTCTCACTTTGTCAAAGCTTACCCTTCCCCCTCCCCATGTCCTCAAGTCCATTCTCTAGTAGGTCTGTGTCTTTATTCCCGTCTTACCCCTAGGTTCTTCATGACATTTTTTTTTCTTAGATTCCATATATATGTGTTAGCATACGGTATTTGTGTTTCTCTTTCTGACTTACTTCACTCTGACAGACTCTAGGTCCATCCACCTCACTACAAATAACTCAATTTCGTTTCTTTTTATGGCTGAGTAATATTCCATTGTATATATGTGCCACATCTTCTTTATCCATTCATCTGATGATGGACACTTAGGTTGCTTCCATGTCCTGGCTATTGTAAATAGAGCTGCTATGAACATTTTGGTACATGACTCTTTTTGAATTATGGTTTTCTCCGGGTATATGCCCAATAGTGGGATTGTTGGAAAAAATCTAGAAACAATAAATGCTTGAGAGGGTGTGGAGAAAAGGGAACACTCTTGCACTGCTGGTGGGAATGTGAATTGGTACAGCCACTATGGAGAACAGTATGGAGGTT
Source organism: Tursiops truncatus (assembly GCF_011762595.2). NCBI lineage: Eukaryota > Metazoa > Chordata > Mammalia > Artiodactyla > Delphinidae > Tursiops > Tursiops truncatus. The sequence continues at coordinate 66,814,454 of NC_047035.1, read as the reverse complement.
CCTTAAAAAACTACAAATAGAACTACCATACAACCCAGTTCAGTGGTTTTTAAGGGCTACTCCTTGGACCAGTGCCAGCTTGCTGCATGAGAATCACCTGGGGAGCTTGTTAAATAAATCAGAATCTCTGAGAATTTGATTATTTTAGGTCTGGGATTTGACCATCAATTTTGTTAACAAGCTCCCCAGGTAATTCTGATGCACAGCTAGGTTTACCTATATTTGGTAGGAAAAATGTGGACTTTGGTTTTAGGCAAACCTGAATTTAAATCCCAACTCTTCGCTTACTAACTGTGTGAACTTGGGCAAGGCACTTGACCTCACAGAGCTCAGGTCCCTCATCTGTGAAATGTGTAACAACAACAATAATAGCTACTTTACATAGCTTTTGTGAAATATACAGTATATATGTAATGTATCTAGCATAAATGCTGGCATATAGTAAGGATTCAGTAACTGGCTATTTTTATATGTCTTAGCCTGTAGTAAGTACTGGGTATTTGATTTAGCAAAGAAACAAATTTCTGTAAAGCTACAGCAAAAAGAAAATAAGAAGCAAATATCATAAATTGCTTTTCTTGTTGCTTAGTATCCATTGTAATCAATAGCTGATTTTTTTTTGGCCCAGCCAAACATCTTCTAAGCTTGAGCATATAAACTTTGTTTATTTTCTTAACTGCATTTTTGGCTGTGTCTGTTCTGTGTAATCTATATACGTATATAATTTGAAAATCAGCGAGTATACCAAAATCTCTAATCCAATTTCTGTGAAATATATTACTTAATATTTAGTAGAGCCTGTTTTTCACAGTAATCTCATATAAAACCTTAAACTAGGCAGGATTCTTTCTCTTATAAAACAAAAAACAGACAATTTGGATAAAAGCAGTAAGTGCACATTAAGGATCATTTTGTTACTCTCAAAGCTTGTTGCCTGGGTTAATAATTAGAATGTTATTGTGGATGATTGTCTTGTGTGATAAATTACTACTCACTGAGAATGAATGCTCATTTTTCCTGTTTCAGTGCATAAAGAGGTCTTGGTGAAAGGGAGAAAAGACACTAACATTGGGTATTTACTTTGTGCTAGGAAGTTGACTTAATATGTCTTGTAAGAGAGGGGCACCATGCTGTAGGGGTACCTGTGGACTCTGAAGGCATGCTGCCTGGGTTCCTATCGCAGCTCCTGCACTACAGCTGTGTGACTTTAGGTAAATTACTAATCTTTGCTGTGTCTTGACATTATAGTGTACACCTGCCTCATGAAGTAGTTGTGAGGATTACATAAGCTAACATACCTACAGTATTTAGGAAGTATGTGGCTTATAGTTCTATATAACTGTTAACTGTTCTTTAAGTTTCACAAATTCACACTGTTCTGCAGTCTCACAAAAATCCTGTAATGTATGTATCTTTTTAATCTTTATTTTGTAGGTAAGAAAACTGAGGTTTGGTGAGGTTAGTAACTTAGCTAAATTGCCCATCTATTTAGTGATGCAAATCCCAGATAGCTTTTTTGTGCATTCTACTATGCCTTTAATAAATTAGTTATTTAAAAAAAATCCTAAAAATAATAATTACTTATGTGAGTCATATGGTATTTAAACAAAAATATTTATTTATCTGGCTGAGGCATGTGGGATCTTTAGTTGTGGCATGTGGGATCTAGTTCCCTGACTAGGGATTGAACCCAGGCCACCTGCATTGGGAGCGTGGAGTCTTAGCCACTGGACCATCAGGGAAGTCCCCATATGGTATTAAGTAACATTGTTTTTCATTTATGAAAAAAACATTTTTGCTACTTGGGAATAGAATTAATAGATTAACCATTTTTGAACTTCAAGTTAGGTGTTAATATTTTGAAAAACATTTTTCATTGATCCTCACTTAAAAATATTGCATCAGGCTTCCCTGGTGGCGCAGTGGTTGAGAGTCCACCTGCTGATGCAGAGGATGCGGGTTCATGCCCTCGTCTGGGAAGATCCCACATGCTGTGGAGTGGCTAGGCCCGTGAGCCTTGGCCACTGAGCCTGGGCGTCTGGAGCCTGTGCTCCGCAACGGGAGAGGCCACAACAGTGAGAGGCCCGCGTACCGCAAAAAAAAAAAAAAAAAAAAAAAAAAAATTTGCATCAAGGGTTGTGGAGAAAAGGGAACCCTTGCACATTGTTGGTGGGAATGTAAATTGGTGCAGCCACTGTGGAAAACAGTATGAAGTTTCCTCAAAAAACTAAAAATAGAACTATCATATGATCCAGCAATTTCACTGCTGGGCATATATTCCAAGAAAACAAAAACACTAATTTGAAAAAATGTGCACACCCCAGTGTTCATAGCAGCGTTATTTACAAAAGCCAAGATATGGAAGCGACCTAAGTATCCATTAATATCAATAGATGAATAGATAAAGAAGATATATATCCAATGGAATACTACTCAGCCACAAAAAAATAATGAAAAAAATATATACTGTAAAAAACATATAAAGTATACTGTATATTACAGTAGGTATTTAATTGTAATTAATTATATAAAAATAACTTACTTGGGTTTAGGTAATACATCATTTTATACTTGATGATCATAATGGTACCTTGAGGGTTTTCCATAGTTTTTGAACTTTATTTTTATTTGTTGTGTAGTAATATAAATATTTGAATACAATACAATTGTTTATTTCACTCATGATATGGATGCATCTGTGATTAACTGAATTATCTAAATCCTCAAGGTTCATACATTTTATGGAATATATAAACAGTTTTGCTTGCTAACAGATCACCACTGATGTATATAAATAGTATTAATTGACTTGAGACGTGTGTGTCTACTTCTCTGGTATCTTTTATAAGAATAATTCAGTGTACTGAGTAAGAAACTTAATGTCAAATATTAAAGTGAAAGATAAAGCCGTGTGTTTTTTTTTTTTAATTAATTGTGCAACAGAGTGTTGGGAGTGTGTAACTAGACTCTAAAGCCCATCTTGTGTTCGGAATTTTTCCTTACTTACTCTTCCTCCTCCTGCATAAGCACACAGACACACGCACCGCACTTACCAAGCACAATAAAATAACAGTACGGTTTTATAAGGTAATTTTCAGAAGGTAGGAGCCCCAAACTGCTTTTCCCCTCTATTTTCTGTATGGTTTTAGGTAGAAAGCATTATGCACAATGTGCTTTGACATTTCCCATTAGAAGCAGTAGCAATTTTGTTTTGAATAGCTCTTAAGAAGCTGTTGGCTGTGTGTTTCCTTCTCAGCACCCTTTGGCCTACCTTTTAAATTTCTTTTGGTAAAGTGCAACTTGCTGCCAGTAATTCATTATCTCACTTTGGGATGGAATGGAAGTTGCTGAATTTGTTGTGAGTTAGAAAGAGAACAGTTACCCAAATTTTACATTTAGTATACTCTTCCTTAGTTTCCTTTAGTTTGTAACATATTGGTGGCAAAACTGGTACACATCCTTTGAATTTCATGACCTGATTCTGTACAATAAGAAGTTATCCAGATCTTTCTTACAGAACAGTCTGTCCTTTTTTCTTAATTATTCTCCCCTTCCTCCCTAACTTGGCTCTCACCAATTCATTTTTCCTTTCTCAATTTTTTTTTCTCAGTAATTTATTTCCCCCATCACATCTCCTTGAGGAATAAGGAGGCCCCTAAATCCTCAGTAGGGCAGTGTTAGAAGGGTAGCTGAGAAGAGAGCAGAGGGCACATGAAGACATGGGTTTTAAAACCAGCTGCTTGGCTCCTGTGATTTTGAGTCTGGAGGGTATATCATGTGCTCTGTTTACATCTGATTCCTATGGTTGCTGCATTGCTTTTATTTGCAAGAGCTGCTATCAGAATTGTGAATGCTCTTCCCTGCACTGCAGTTTAGTTAAGGATATTCTGAAGGAATCGATGTTGGTTTTCAGTGCTTTTGCTGCAGTACCTTATCTGATTTGGGAAAGGTTCTTGTTTGGTTAGGTTTCTAGGTCTTAAGGCTTAGATTCTGTCAAAAAAGTGGCTGGTTGATGTTGCAGATAAGATGACTATTATTTTTAGGGGTTAGTATCTAGAAGTATCTTTTTCTGCATTTGTATTACCATGGTCATAGAAGGCTTCCTAATTTTTCTCTGATTTTGAAGACTGCTTACTAAGAGCATCAATACTTTTTTTCCCCCTTTAATTAGAAGGCCAAGGATTCAAGGTTTTTCTTTTCTTAATCTTAGTTGTTTTACTCCTCATTTACTTTCTCTGTTACTTACTAGATGAAAATATGGGACTTAAGGTAGTTGCTTCTTGTTAAAGAAGACGTTGCTTGTCTGCTCTGGAAAGGAAAATACACACACACACACACACACACACACACACACACACACACACACCCCAAAACTCCTATGCAGCCATTTTATGTTTAAAACCCTGGATTGAACCTAAACTTGGTAGTGAGCGGTTTTAAAAATTGCCCTCTTTTTAATGAGCCCTTTCATACCGGATTGTGTCTTTAGTTTTCAAAGATTTAGGTAGTGTACTTTTTTTTTTTAAGGTACTGTACTCTTATCATTTTTTTTTTTTTTACAAGAGCTTAAGAGGGGCCGTAGGGATCATATAGTAATCAACCCTGATACTCTACAGAGGAACAAATGGAAGTTTGTTTATTCATTCATTAGTTCATCCATTCATCCATCTATTCATTAAATGGATATTTATCTTATGATTACTGTTTAAGGTGCTTGGAGATATCCTTACCCTTATGGAGTTTACAATAAATAGATGTTAGACATCATAAGTAAGTTAAATATTATGTTAGAAAGTGATAAAAGTAGTCTGAAATAAGGGGGAGGGAAAATGCTTGTGGGTGAGGGGGGGTTCGCACTTTAACATAGGGTAAGCTCCACTGAAAATATGACATTTGAGCAGAAACGTGAAGAAGGTGAGAGTGTAGTCTGTGTGACTATCTGTGGGAAGATTGTGTCAGGCAAAAGGAACAGCCAGTTCCAAGGCTACTATGTGGGAGCATGTCTAGCTTATTATTCAAGGAATAGTGAAAAGCCCACTGTGGCCCTTGGAGTAAGAAGTGGACTGGAGTAATAACAGGTGAGGAAAGTGAACAGGGCTGGGAGGCACGGGTATGGGGAGCTGGATAGATTATGTGGGGTCTGGTGAATTGTCGTAAGGACTTTGGCTTTTCATGAGTGAAATGCAGGAGGGGGTGTCAGTGAAGGGTTTTGAGCAGACACGATCTGACTTATGTTTCAACTCTGAATCATTCTCACTGCACTGTTGAGAAGAGATGCCAGGGTAGGGTTGCTAGATTTAGCAAATAAAAATATAGGACACCCACTCAATTAAATTTGAATTTTAGATAAACAACGAATAATTTTTTATATGCATATGTCCCATGCAATATGTGACTGACTATTTACCCATATGGCAGAATGTGAACTACTTTTTTATAGTTAAAAAAAAAAACCCTCTTCATTGTTACTGTTGACTACTGTAGATCACTGTTACTCTGATCCTGCTGGTCCCAAGATGTGGGGCCTTATAGCAAATTTTCATCTTTGCCTTTCCATACTATCTATATTACTGTTTTTCACATTGTGGTCATCTTATACCCCAGAGTGTTACAATGCAGTTTATTGGACCCCAGCCCAGACCTACTGAATCAGAATTTCTTGAGATAGAACAGAGTCTCTCCACAACTGCCTATTGTTCTAGATTCTAGGTACAGCAGTGAATAAAACATACAAAATTCCTTACCCTAGTGAAATTAACATTCGAGTGGGGAGACACAATAAACAAGATAAATAAGTAAATATATAGTATGTTAAATATTGATATAGGTGCTAAGAAGAAAGAAAAAGCAGGAAGGGGAGTAGGAAATATGCACGGTTATGATGAGGGAGTTGGAGTTTTAGATAGAGTGACGAGTGAAGGCCTCACTACATGGTGATGTTTGAATCAAGACTTGAAAGAAGTGATGGAGAGAACCACGTGCACCTAAAGCAGGTGCATACCTGGTGTGTTAAATACACTGCAGGGAGCAGTGTGTCTGGAGTGGAGTGAAAAGGGGAAAAATAGTAGGGGATGAGATGAGAGAGACAAAGGGGAATGGTTAGTGATTGTTAGCAGTTAAGCTTTATGGTATGTTGGAAAGAGATTTGGAAGCTAGATCCAGCTATGACATTTATCTCTGGGCCTGTTTCTTCTTCACTAAAAAGGTCAGAAGACTACGATGATCTCTTAGGTGTTTTTTTGTTTGTTTGTTTTTGTTGTTCTAAAATAGTCTTTAATTCGATACTCTTCCATTTCTACTTTTCCAGCTTGTTTACAAACAGTTTATCATTTGGGATTCTTCTGTACTTTTCATGAGCTCATCTCTGCCCTCTGTCCAGCCATGTGAACTTTTTCCTTTATGTTACCCTTGTTCCTCTTTCTTTCTTGACTGAAATTGAAGATTTAGACAGTCCTTTGATAAGTAGTAGGAAATTGTTCTCTCATCACTGTACAACCATTACTTCTTCTGACATTCAAATTCTTATTAAATGTTAGTTAATAGAATTAAGAAACATATTTTTCTCTACTGAGAGATTAAAATTCTTGTGAATGGCAGCTTGATTTAAAGCTAGGTAGAGAGAGAAGAAAGTAGAGGCTTGATTCAACTTTAAATTGAATAAATCCTAGTTACCAGTCCAAGTTTAAGTGTAATGTAATGTGTAGAGACTCATGTGATTCTTAACTGGATACATCTATGGAAAGGACACATTTGAGTAGGTCTTAATATATATATTTTTTAATTATTGAGGTTTTTTTTTTTACATCTTTATTGGAGTATAATTGCTCTACAATGGTGTGTTAGTTTCTGCTTTATAGCAAAGTGAATCAGTTATACATATACATATGTTCCCATATCTCTTCCCTCTTGCGTCTCCCTCCCTCCTACACTCCCTATCCCACCCCTCTAGGTGGTCACAAAGCACCAAGCTGATCTCCCTGTGCTATGCGGCTGCTTCCCGCTAGCTATCTGTTTTACATTTGGTAGTATATATAAGTCCATGCCACTCTCTCACTTTGTCCCAGCTTACCGTTCCCCCTCCCCGTGTCTTCAAGTCAGTTCTCTACGTCTGAGACTTTATTCCTGTCCTGCCCCTAGGTTCTTCAGAACCATTTTTTTTTCTTAGATTCCATATATATATGTTAGCATATGCTATTTAGTTTTCTCTTTCTGACTCACTTCACTCTGTATGGCAGTCTCTAGGTCCATCCACCTCACTACAAATAACTCAATTTCGTTTCTTTTTATGGGTGAGTACTATTCCATTGTATATATGTGCCACATCTTCTTTATCCATTCATCTGTCAATGGACAGTTAAGTTGCTTCCACGTCCTGGCTATTGTAAATAGAGCTGCAGTGAACATTGTGGTACATGACTCTTTTTACATTATGTTTTCCTCAGGGTATATGCCCAGTAGTGGGATTGCTGGATCATTTGGTAGTTCTATTTTTAGTTTTTTAAGAAACCTCCATACTGGTCTCCATAGTGGCTGTATCAATTTACATTCCCACCAACAGTGCAAGAGGGTTCCCTTTTCTCCACACCCTCTCCAGCATTTATTGTTTCTAGATTTTTGATGATGGCCATTCTGACTGGTGTGAGATGATATCTCATTGTAGTTTTGAGTTGCATTTCTCTAATGATTAATGATGTTGAGCATTCTTTCATGTGTTTGTTGGCAATCTGTATATCTTCTTTGGAGAAATGTCTATTTAGGTCTTCTGCCCATTTTTGGATTCGGTTGTTTGTTTTTTTGTTATTGAGCTGCATGAGCTGCTTGTAAATTTTGGAGATTAATCCTTTGTCAGTTGCTTCGTTTGCAAATATTTTCTCCCATTCTGAGGGTTGTCTTTTAGTCTTGTTTATGGTTTCTTTTGCTGTACAAAAGCTTTGAAATTTCATTAGGTCCCATTTGTTTATTTTTTAAAATTTTTTTTGCAGTACGCGGGCCTCTCACTGCTGTGGCCTCTCCTACTGCGGAGCACAGGCTCCGGACCCACAGGCTTAGCAACCATGGCTCACGGGACCAGCCGCACGGGCCCAGCCGCATGGGCCCAGCCGCTCCACGGCATGTGGGATCCCCCCAGACCGGGGCACAAACCCGTGTCCCCTGCATTGGCAGGCGAACTCTCAACCACTGTGCCACCAGGGAAGCCACCCATTTGTTTATTTTTGTTTTTATTTCCATTTCTCTAGGAGGTGGGTCAAAAAGGATCTTGCTGTGATTTATGTCATAAGAGTGTTCTGCCTATGTTTTCCTCTAAGACTTTGATAGTTTCTGACCTTACATTTAGGTCTTTAATCCATTTTGAGCTTATGTTTGTGTATGGTGTTAGGGAGTGATCTAATCTTATACTTTTACATGTACCTGTCCAGTTTCCCTAGCCCCACTTATTGAAGAGGCTGTCCATTCTCCACTGTACATTCCTGCCTCCTTTATCAAAGATAAGGTGACCATATGTGCTTGGGTTTATCTCTGGGCTTTCTATCCTGTTCCATTGATCTATATTTCTGATTTTGTGCCAGTACCATACTGTCTTGATTACTGTAGCTTTGTAGTATAGTCTGAAGTCAGGGAGCCTGATTCCTCCAGCTCCGTTTTTCGTTCTCAAGATTGCTTTGGCTATTCGGGGTCTTTTGTGTTTCCATACAAATTGTGAAATATTTTGTTCTAGTTCTGTGAAAAATGCCAGTGGTAGTTTGATAGGGATTGCATTGAATCTGTAGATTGCTTTGGGTAGTAGAGTCATTTTCACAATGTTGATTCTTCCAATCCAAGAACATGGTATATCTCTCCATCTATTTGTATCATCTTTAATTTCTTTCATCAGTGTCTTATAATTTTCTGCATACAGGTCTTTTGTCTCCATAGGTAGGTTTATTCCTAGATATTTTGTTCTTTTTATTGCAATGGTAAATGAGAGTGTTTTCTTGATTTCACTTTCAGATTTTTCATTAGTGTGTAGGAATGCCAGAGATTTCTGTGCATTGTTTGTATCCTGCACTTTACCAAATTCATTGATTAGCTCTAGTAGTTTTCTGGTAGCATCTTTAGGATTCTCTATGTATAGTATCATGTCATCTGCAAACAGTGACAGCTTTACTTCTTCTTTTCTGATTTGGATTCCTTTTTTTTTTTTTTTTTTGCGGTACGCGGGCCTCTCACTGTTGTGGCCTCTCCCGTCGCGGAGCACAGGCTCCGGACGCGCAAGCTCAGCGGCCATGGCTCATGGGCCCAGCTGCTCCATGGCATGTGGGGTCTTCCCGGACCAGGGCATGAACCCATGTCCCCTGCATCGGCAGGCGGACTCTCAACCACTGTGCCACCAGGGAAGCCCTGGATTCTTTTATTTCCTTTTCTTCTCTGATTGCTGTGGCTAAGACTTCCAAAACTGTGTTGCATAACAGTGGTGAGAGTGGGCAACCTTGTCTTGTTCCTGATCTTAGTGGAAATGCTTTCAGTTTTTCGCCATTGAGGATGATGTTGTCTGTGGGTTTGTCATATATGGCCTTTATTATGTTGAAGAAAGTTCCCTCTATGCCTACTTTCTGGAGGGTTTTTATCATAAATGGGTGTTGAATTTTGTCAAAAGCTTTTTCTGCATCTATTGAGATGACCATATGGTTTTTCTCCTTTAATTTGTTAATACGGTGTATCACATTGATTGATTTGTGTATATTGAAGAATCCTTGCATTCCTGGAATAAACCCCACTTGATCATGGTGTATGATCGATTTAATGTGCTGTTGGATTCTGTTTGCTAGTATTTTGCTGAGGATTTTTGCATCTATGTTCATCAGTGATATTGGCCTGTAGCTCTCTTTCCTTGTGACAGCCTTGTGTGGTTTTGGTATCAGGATGATGGTGGCTTTGTAGAATGAGTTTTCCTCCCTCTGCTATATTTTGGAAGAGTTTGAGAAGGACAGGTGTTAGCTGTTCTCTAAATGTTTTATAGAATTCGCCTATGAAGCCATCTGGTCCTGGGCTTTTGTTTGTTGGAAGATTTTAAGAACTTTTTATTTTTTTTATTTTTTTTTTGCGGTATGCAGGCCTCTCACTGTTGTGTCCTCTCCCATTGCGTAGCACAGGCTCCGGACGCGCAGGCTTAGCGGCCATGGCTCACGGGCCCAGCCGCTCCGCGGCATGTGGGATCCTCCTGGACCGGGGCATGAACCCGTGTCCTATACATTGGCAGGTGGACTCTCAACCACTGCGCCACCAGGGAAGCCCTGTTGGCAGATTTTTAATCACAGTTTCAATTTCAGTGCTTGTGGTTGGTCTGCTCATGTTTTCTATTTCTTCCTGATTCACTCTTGGCAGATTGTGCATTTCTAAGAATTGGTCCATTTCTTCCAGGTTGTCCATTTTATTAGCATAGAGTTGCTTGCAGTAATCTCTCATGATCTTTTGTATTTCTGCTGTGTCAGTTGTTACTTCTCCTTTTTCATTTCTAATTCTATTGATTTGAGTCTTCTCCCTTTTTTTCTTGATGAGTCTGGCTAATGGTTTATTAATTTTGTTTATCTTCTCAAAGAACCAGCTTTTAGTTTTATTGATCTTTGCTATCGTTTCCTTCATTTCTTTTTCATTTATTTCTGATCTCATCTTTATGATTTCTTTCCTTCTGCTAACTTTGGGTTTTTTTTTGTTCTTCTTTCTCTAATTGCTTTTACGTGCAAGGTTAGGTTGTTTATTTCAGATGTTTCCTGTTTCTTTAGGTAGGATTGTATTGCTGTAAACTTCCCTCTTAGAACTGCTTTCACTGCATCCCATAGGTTTTGGGTCGTCCTGTCTCCATTTTCATGTGTTTCTAGGTATTTTTTGATTTTCTCTTTGATTTCTTCAGCGATTTCTTGGTTATTAAGTAGTGTATTGTTTAGCCTCCATGTGTTTGTATTTTTTCCTGTAACTGGTATCTAGTCTCATAGCGTTGTGGTTGGAAAAGATGCTTGATACGATTTCAGTTTTCTTAAATTTACCAAGGCTTGATTTGTGACCCAAGATATGATCTATCCTGGAGAATGTTCCATGAGCACTTGAGAAGAATGTGTATTCTGTTGTTTTTGGTTGGAATGTCCTGTAAATATCAATTAAGTCCATCTTGTTTAATGTATCATTTAAGGCTTGTGTTTCCTTATTTATTTTCATTTTGGATGATCTTTCCATTGGTGAAAGTGGGGTGTTAAAGTCCCCTAGTATGTTTGTGTGACTGTCAATTTCCCCTTTTATGGTGGTTAGCATTTGCCTTATGTATAGAGGTTCTATGTTGGGTGCATAAATATTTCCAATTCTTATATTTTCTTCTTGGATTGTCCCTTGATCATTACATAGTGTCCTTCTTTGTCTCTTATAATAGTCTTTATTTGAGGTCTATTTTGTCTGATACGAGAATGGCTCCTCCAGCTTTCTTTTGATTTCCATTTGCATGGAATATCTTTTTGCATCCCCTCACTTTCAGTTTGTATGTGTCCCTAGGTCTGAAGTTGGTCTGTTGTAGACAGCATATATACAGGCCTTGTTTTTGTATCCATTCAGCTAGTCTGTTGTCTTTTGGTGGGCGCATTTAATCCATTTACATTTAAGGTAATTATCGATATGTATGTTCCTATGACTATTTTCTTAATTGTTTAGGGTTTGTTATAGTAGATATTTTCCTTCTCTTGTGTTTCCTGCCTAGAGAAGTTCCTTTAGCATTTGTTGTACAGCTGGTTTTGTGGTGCTGCATTCTCTTAGCTTTTGCTTGTCTATAAAGCTTTACTTTCTCTGTCGAATCTGAATGAGATACTTGCTGGGTAGAGTAATCTTGGTTGTAGGTTTTTCCCTTTCATCACTTTAAATATGTCCTGCCACTCCCTTCTGGTTTGCAGAGTTTCTGCTGAAAGATCAGCTGTTAACCTTATGGGGATTCCCTTGTAGGTGGTTTGTTGTTTTTCCCTTGCTGATTTTAATATTTTTTATTTGTATTTAATTTTTGATAATTTGATTAATACATGTCTTGGCATCTTTCTCCATGGATTTATCCTGCATGGGACTCTCTGTGCTTCCTGGACTTGATTAACTATTTCCTTTCCCATATTAGGGAAGTTTTCAACTATAATCTCTTCAAATATTTTCTCAGTCCCTTTCTTTTTCTCTTCTTCTTCTGGGACCCCTATAATTCAAATGTTGGTGCATTTAATGTTGTCCCAGAGGTCTCTGAGACTGTCCTCAGTTCTTTTCCTTCTATTTTCTTTATTCTGCTTTGCAGTAGTTATTTCCACTATTTTATCTTCCAGGTCACTTGTTCGTTCTTCTGCCTCAGTTATTCTGCTATTGATCCCTTCTAGAGTATTTTTAATTTCATTTATTGTGTTGTTCATCGTTGCTTGTTTCATCTTTATTTCTTCTAGGTCCTTGTTAAATGTTTCTTGCATTTTGTCTATTCTATTTCCAAGATTTTGGATCATCTTTACTATCATTATTCTGAATTCTTTTTCAGGTAGACTGCCTATTTCCTCTTCATTTGTTAGGTCTGGTGGGTTTTTATCTTGCTCTTTCATCTGCTGTGTGTTTTTCTGTCTTCTCATTTTGCTTATCTTGCTGTGTTTGGGGTCTCCTTTTTGCAGGCTGCAAGTTTGTAGTTCCTGTTGTTTTTGGTGTCTGTCCCCAGTGGCTAAAGTTGGTTCAGTGGGTTGTGTAGGCTTCGTTATGGAGGGGACTAGTGCCTGTGTTCTGGTGGATGAGGCTGGATCTTGTCTTTCTGGTGGGCAGGTCCATGTCTGGTGGTGTGTTTTGGGGTGTCTGTGGACTAATGATTTTAGGCAGCCTCTCTGCTAATGGGGGGGTTGTGTTCCTGTCTTGCTAGTTGTTTGGCATAGGGTGGCCAGCACTATAGCTTGCTGGTCGTCGAGATAAGCTGGGTGTTGGTGTTGAGATGGAGATCTCTGCGAGATTTTCACTGTTTGATATTATATGGAGTTGGGAGGCCTCTTGTGGACCAGTGTCCCGAACTTGGCTCTCCCACCTCAGAGGCACAGCACTGACTCCTGGCTGCAGCACCAAGAGCCTTTCATCCAGAGCCTTTCATCCACACGGCTCAGAATAAAAGGGAGAAAATGTAGAAAGAAAGAATGAAAGAGGATAAAAGAAAATAGAGTAAGGCAAAATAAAATAAAGTTATTAAAATAAAAAAATAATTATTAAGAAAACATTTTTTTAAAAAGTAAAAAAACAAAAAAAACGGACAGATAGAACCCTAGGACAAATGGTGAAAGCAAAGCTATACAGACAAAATCTCACACAGAAGCATACACATACATACTCACAAAAAGAGGAAAAGGGGAAAAAATAATAAATCTTGCTCTCAAAGTCCACCTCCTCAATTTGGGATGATTCATTGTCTATTCAGGTATTCCACAGATGCAGGATACATCAAGTTGATTGTGGAGATTTAATCCGCTGCTTCTGAGGCTGCTGGGAGAGATTTCCCTTTCTCTTCTTTGTTCGCACAGCTACCGGGTTTCAGCTTTGGATTTGGCCCCGCCTCCATTTGTAGGTCGCTGGAAGGCGTCTGTTCTTCGCTCAGACAGGACGGGGTTAAAGGAGCTACTGATTTGGGGGCTCCGGCTCACTCAGGCCGGGGGGAGGGAAGGGCACGTTGTGCGGGGTGAGCCTGCAGTGGCAGAGGCCGGCGTGACGTTGCACCAGCCTGAGGCGCGCCGTGCGTTCTCCCGGGGAAGTTGTCCTTGGATCTCGGGACCCTGGCAGTGGCGGGCTGCACAGGCTCCTTGGAGGGAGGTGTGGATAGTGACCTGTGCTCGCACACAGGCTTCTTGGTGGCGGCAGCAGCAGCCTTAGCGCCCCATGCCTGTCTCTGGGTTCTGCGTTGATAGCCGCAGCTCGCGCCGGTCTCTGGAGCTCGTTTAAGCAGCGCTCTTAATCTCCTCTCCTCGAGCACCCAGAAACAGAGGGAAGAAAAAGTCTCTTACCTCTTCGGCAGGTCCAGACTTTTCCCCTGGATTCCCTCCCGGCTAGCCGCGGTGCACTAACCCCTTCTGGCTGTGTTCACGCCGCCAGCCGCCAGTCCTCTCCCTGCGCTCCGAGCCTCAGCTCCCAGCCCCCGCCCTCCCCTGCGGGTGAGCAGACAAGCCCCTCGGGCTGGTGAGTGCTGGTCGGCACTGCTCCTCTGTGCGGAAATCTCTCCGCTTTGCCCTCCGCACCCCTGTTGCTGTGCTCTCGTCCGCGGCGCCGAAGCTCCCCCTCTCCACCACCCACAGTCTTCGCCCGCGAAGGGGCTTCTAGTGTGTGGAAACCTTTTCTCCTTCACGGCTTCCTCCCACTGGTGCAGGTCCCGTCCCTATTCTTTTGTCTCTGTGTATTCTTTTTTCTTTTGCCTTACCCAGGTATGTGGGGAGTTTCTTGCCTTTTGGGAGGTCTGAGGTCTTCCTGCAGCGTTCAGTAGGTGTTCTGTAGTTGTTCCACATGTAGATGTATTTCTGATGTATCTGTGGGGAGGAAGGTGATCTCTGCCTCTTACTCTTCCGACATCTTACCCCCAGATCCAGGTCTTAATCTTAAATTAATGTTTACTTACAAACGTTGGGGTGGGCCACTCTAAAACGTTGTTTTGATGGGTTCTATTAGCACATGACATGGATAAAAAGAACATCATGAAGCTTTACAATCTTCTTTAGTGTATATTCTGTTGGAAGAACAAAGCAGTATCAAAACTCTTGTCAGTGCCTTTGAAATCCAACACACAAAAAATAGGACTTGTAGGCTCTCAAATTGCAGCTTTCGTGCAGTGGTAATGAAACAGTATAATCACTCTGAATAATTCTGCCACCTTTTACAGGTCTCACAGGGTATTATGAATTATAAAGAGACAAATCCCAAAATCTAGTGTGTTGGGGTTTGATCTGTCTTGTTTTTGTCATCTGTTAGACTTTGCATACTGCAGGAGGGTCAGAAAAAAGCGTACCAACACATTAGGTTAAGTTTATGGTGACATTAAAGATGGCAATCCTACTTTACAGTAGTACATGTATAGTTATATTTGCTAATAATCATTTTCTTTATCTGTTGTGTATTTGGTGAGGCTTTTGTGGTGATTATTCTTTTGGGCCTGGCTGAAATTAATGATAAGGAAAACCCTGATTGGAGTTTTCTTGACTAAATATAATTATTTTAGGTGAAATAAGTTGGAAAGGATTCACAAAACTTAGTTAGTTGGACACCCCGCTGCATATGTTTATTTATAGCCTCTACCTTGCTCATTTATTTTCCTACAATATAAAAGTGTTTGAAAATTTAAATTGAGAAACTGTTTATACACTTAAAATAGGAGCCTGTGGGCTTCTCTGGTGGCGCAGTGGTTGGGAGTCTGTCTGCCGATGCAGGGGACGCAGGTTTGTGCCCCGGTCCAGGAGGATCCCACATGCTGCGGAGCGGCTGGGCCCGTGAGCCATGGCCGCTGGGCCTGCATGTCCAGAGCCTGTGCTCCGCAGCGGTAGAGGCCACAGTGGTGAGAGGCCCGCGTACCGCAAAAAAAAAAAAAAAAAAAAGGAGCCGATTTAAAAACAATGGAGTAAATTATGAAAAACAAATGAGGTTTATTTGGCATCTTTTGAACATTACTGAATTCTAGACTTGAAAATATGTGTAGGCTGCTTTTGTGATTGTGGTAATTTTATCAGTCAGTAGCTGTGCCAAATCAAAGTACAGTATTCTTTAATTAATACAGGGTTTGGTGTTTCTACTTAATGGACACTGATTTTATTCACAATATATAAAATTAAAGCAAGGCATGCTAACTTAGTTCCAGTGAAACAGCCTGAAAAGAGTGCTCTTTATTATTTTTGAAAACTAGCCAATTAAGGATGAGGAAGTAGATCTTTACTGAGGTAGCTCCTCTGACACTAAAAGAGATGATTGTGTCCTGTCTGCTCTTGGCTTTACAAAAATTACATTGTTGGGTGATTGAATAACTTTGTCATGGAAAAGCTTATTTTCTAAATCAGCGTTGGCAAACTGTGACCTGTGGACTAAATCCTGCCTGTATTTGTAAATAAAGTTTTATTGGAACATAGCCATGCTCATTCATCTACATGTTGTCTATGGCTGCTTTGGTGATACAACGGCAGTGTTGAATAGTTGCAGATCAAATGATCCACAAGGCTTAAAATATTTCCTTTTTCTTTTTATTTGACATCTTTATTGGAGTATAAGTGCTTTACATTGTTGTGTTAGTTGCTGCTGTATAACAAAGTGAATCAGCTATATGTATACATATATCCCCATATCCCCTCCCTCTTGCATCTTCCTCCCTCACTCCCTATCCCACCCCTCTAGGTGCTCACAGAGCACTGAGCTGATCTCCCTGTGCTATGTGGCTGCTTCCCACTAGCTATCTGTTTTACATTTAGTAGTGTGTATATGTCAGTGCCACTCTCTCACTCAGTCCTTGCTTACCCTTCCCACTCCGTGTGTCCTGAAGTCTCTCTTTACGTCTGTGTCTTTATTTCTGTCCTGCCCCCAGGTTCATCAGAACCACTGTTTTTTTTTTTTTTTTAGATTCCATATATATGTGTTAACATACGGTATTTGTTTTTCTCTTCTTGACTTACTTCACTCTGTATGACAGACTCTAGGTCCATCCACCTCACTACAAATAACTCAATTTCGTTTCTTTTTATGGCTGAGTAATATTCCATTATATATATGCGCCACATCTTCTTTATCCATTCATCTGTCAATGGACAGTTAAGTTGCTTCCACGTCCTGGCTATTGTAAATAGAGCTGCAGTGAACATTGTGGTACATGACTCTTTTTACATTATGTTTTCCTCAGGGTATATGCCCAGTAGTGGGATTGCTGGATCATTTGGTAGTTCTATTTTTAGTTTTTTAAGGAACCTCCATACTGGTCTCCATAGTGGCTGTATCAATTTACATCCCCACCAACAGTGCAAGAGGGTTCCCTTTTCTCCACACCCTCTCCAGCATTTACTGTTTGTAGATTTTTTGATGGTGGCCATTCTGACTGGTATGAGGTGATACCTCATTGCAGTTTTGATTTGCATTTCTCTAATGATTAGTGATGTTGAGCATCCTTTTATGTGTTTGTTGGCCATCTGTATATCTTCTTTGGAGAAATGTCTATTTAGGTCTTCTGCCCATTTTTGGATTGGGTTGTTTGTTTTTTTGATATTCAGCACATGAGCTGCTTGTATATTTTGGAGATTAATCCTTTGTCAGTTGCTTCGTTTGCAAATATTTTCTCCCATTCTGAGGGTTGTCTTTTTGTCTTGTTTTCCAAGATTTTGGATCATCTTTACTATCATTACTCTGAATTCTTTTTCAGGTAGACTGCCTATTTCCTCTTCATTTGTTTGGTCTGGTGGGTTTTTACCTTGCTCCTTCAGCTGCTGCATATTTCTCTGTCTTCTCATTTTGCTTAACTTACTGTGTTTGGGGTCTCCTTTTCGCAGGCTGCAGGTTCGCAGTTCCCGTTGTTTTTGGTGTGTGCCCCCAGTGGGTAAGGTTGGTTCAGTGGGTTGTGTAGGCTTCCTGGTAGAGGGGACTGGCTCCTGTGTTCTGGTGGATGAGGCTGGATCTTGTGTTTCTGGTGGGCAGGACCACATCTGGTGGTGTGTTTTGGGGTGTCTGTGACCTTATTATGATTTTAGGCGGCCTCTCTGCTAATGGGTGGGGTTGTGTTCCTATCTTGCTAGTTGTTTGGCATGGGGTGTCCAGCACTGGAGCTTGCTGGTCATTGAGTGGAGCTGGGTCTTATTGTTGAGATGGAGATCTCTGGGAGAGCTTTCACCGATTGATAATTACATGGGGCCAGGAGGTCTCTGGTGGTCCGGTGTCCTGAACTCAGCTCTCTCACCTCCAAGGCTTAGGCCTGACACCTGGCCGGAGCACCAAGACCCTGTCAGCCACACAGCTCAGAAGAAAAGGGAGAAATAAAAGAAAGAAAGAAAAATAAAATAAAATAAAATAAAGTTATTAAAATAAAAATATAAAAAAATGTTAAAATAAAACAATTAAAAAACGTAGTTAAAAAAGAGAAGAGAGCAACCAAACCAATAAAGAAATCCATGAGTGATAACAAGTGCTAAAAACTAAACTAGGATAACCATATAAATCAGAAACTAGTCAGTCACATACAGCAAACCCCAAGTCTACAGTTGCTCCCAAAGTCCACTGCCTCAATTTTGGGATGATTCGTTGTCTATTCAGGTATTCCACAGATGCAGGGTACATAAAGTTGATTGTGGAGATTTAATCCGTTGCTTCTGAGGCTGCTGGGAGAGATTTCCCTTTCTCTTCTTTGTTTGCACAGCTCCTGGGGTTCAGGTTTGGATTTGGACCCGCTTCTGCATGTAGGTCACCTGAGGGACGTCTGTTCCCGCCCAGATAGGACCGGGTTAAAGTAGCAGCTGATTAGAGGGCTCTGGCTCACTCAGGTCTAGGGGAGGAAGGGGTACAGAATGTGGGGCGAGCCTGCCGTGCCGGCAGAAGCTGGTGTGACACTGCGCCAGCCTGAGGTGTGCCGTGTATTCTACCGGGGAAGTTGTCCCTGGATCACGGGACCCTGGCAGTGGTGGGCTGCATGGGCTCCTGGGAGGGGAGGTGTGGATAGTGACCTGTGGTTGCACACAGGCTTCTTGGTGGCGGCAGCAGCTGCTTTAGTGTCTCATGCCCATCTCTGGGGTCTGCGCTGATAGCCGCGGCTTGCGCCTGTCTCTGGAGCTCGTTTAGGCGGTGCTCTGATTCCCCTCTCTTCGGCACCCCGAAACAATGGTCTCTTGCCTCGCTGGCAGCTCCAGACTTTTTCCCAGACTCCCTCCCGGCTAGCTGTGGCTCACTAGCCCCCTTCAGGCTGTGTTCACGCAGCCAACCCCAGTCCTCTCCCTGTGATCCAACCTCCAAAGCCGGAGCCTCAGCTCCCAGTCCCCGCCCGCCCTGGCGGGTGAGCAGACAAGCCCCTTGGGCTGGTGAGTGCTGGTCGGCACCACTCCTCTGTGCGGGAATCTCTCCGCTTTGCCCTCCGCACCCCTGTTGCAGTGCTCTCCTCCGCAGCCTCGAAGCTCCCCCCCTCCGCCACCCTCAGTCTCCGCCTGTGAAGGGGCTTCCTAGTGTGTGGGAACCTTTCCTCCTTCACAGCTACCTCCCACTGGTGCAGGTCCCGTCCCTATTCTTTTGTCTGTTTTTTCTTTTTACTTTTGCTCTACCCAGGTGCGTGGGGAGTTTCTTGCCTTTTGGGAGGTCTGAGGTCTTCTGCCAGTGTTCAGTAGGTGTTCTGTAGGAGTTGTTCCACATGTAGATGTATTTCTGATGTATTTTTGAGGAGGTAGGTGATCTCCGCGTCTTACTCCTCTGCCATCTTGAAGGTCCTCTCAAAATATTTCCTATTATTTGGCCCTTTAGGGAGAATCATGCTGACTCTTGCTTTTTATCTAAGTCTTTTGTAGACAGATCATGTTCAAGTTATGGTGGAGGTTTATGTGGTTGGTATTTTTGTGTTTAATTTTCCATTCTGCTTCATTCTAAGAAAGAAAACTTGAAATCATTTTGAGTGTTAGTTTTCAGCTTTCTCATCAAAAGTAGGTATAATACCACCTTACAGGGTTACTATGAGGAGTCAATGAGAAATGTAAATAAAATCCTTACCAGAGTGCCTGGCATCCCGGAGGAATTCAAGTGGTGGGGAGATATAATCAGGGAAAGTCTAGGTGTCTATTTGGGTGATTCAGGATGGCATGTTTTTAGAGATTCTGATTTGTCCACAGAGCTGGCTGTGGAAGCCTAGTGTATCCAGGTTTTTAATATAACATTGCTGATTAACTTCCCTCCATCCTTTTCTTCCTTCCTCCTTTCCTGTGTCCCTCTTTCCCTTTCTCTTTCCCCTCCTCCTGCTGACCTTTGTATGTTGCAGGAAAAATGGGGTGTGAGAGCTTGGTCATGTCCCAGCTCTTGGGTGAGTACCTGGGCTGGGCCACCAAGTGAGAGTCCTTGACTTTGTGCAGGAAAAAGTTCAAGAGCAAACGAGCCATAGTAAAATGAAAGCAGGTTTATTTAGAGAGAGACACACTCCATCTTAGAAGGTGAAAGATGGCCGCAGGACATGGAGTCCTCTTGAAAAGTGAGCGGTGCTGGGCTGTGGTGGGTGGTTAGTTTTTGTGGGCTGGGTAATTTTGTATGCTAATGAGTGGGAGGAATATTCTAATTTCCAGGAATTGGGACACCACCTACTTTTTGGCCTTTTACAATTGGCCTGGGAACTCTCATGGCACCTGTGGGTGTGTCATTTAGCATATGCTAATGTATTACAATGAGTGCATAATGAGGCTCAAGGTATACTGGAAGTCAAATCTTCTGCTATCTTGGGCCTAGTAGGTTCTAGTCAGTTTTGGTCATATCCTTTTCTTCTTAATGGTTGTGTAATTCTTTTAATGGTTGTGCCCTGTCCCCTTTCCTTCAAGTCTCAATACCTTTCTCTTCTCTGTTTCCTTTTTGGTATATGTAAGCATTGGTACTAAATTTAGTTGGTCAGTAGAGACTTGTAGAGAGTATGCAGAGAACCTAACACATAGAGGATTTTCCATTATTCTTAGTTCCATTCTCCAGGAAAAAAGAGGAACTCTATCATGTTGTGATTTCCCTCCCTGCCCTCTTTATTCTTATGTGATAATGTGTATTAGCAGCTATGTAGGTATATGTAAAATCCATTCCTACCACAGCAAATTTTAGGGCAGATCTTCAGTTTTGTCTTATTCCATGATGCCAAGGACTCACTTTTAGACAAGCATGGTTTTCTTCTAGAAGACAGAACAGATAGATGATAGCTAAATTCTCCCTAACATTTTGAAGGAAACTTGAAGATCTAGTGATGATAAAATTGACCCTAGCAGTCTTACACTGCAAGCACTCACTTAGTTGTTTTCTTGTTTCATGAAAACATAAATTTAATTTTACTTGACAGGTATTTTTAGAAGATTAATTTGAAAACTGAGACCTAACCCTTTCAAGTTATTCTAAAACAACATTAATATAAATGAGAGCAAGGAAAAAGAATCTTAGAATATTTTTTGTTTGCATTATTATTATTTTATGGTTGCATTAATTTTGTATGTGTCACAAGAAAACATATGGAAAAGAGGTGTTAGTTATAGCATTAGCAGACCCATAGGTAATAGTTAACAATTATCCACATTTCTTAAGGTTTTAGGCCCCCTCATTTGAAAATGTTTTTATCTGTAGTGAATTTAATTCTATTTTTAATTCAACTTAATTCTTTTGTTTGTGGTTTGAAAAGGAGTTAAAATCAGTGAGAATTTCTCAATGAATTTCTCAATGAATGTTCCTTTTTAAAGCTACTGACTGACCTAAATTTAGTTCCAGTGCTTAGATACATCAGAAAGGAAACAGGAGAGAATGGTATGAAGATCAGTAGGAAGAGAGGAAAGAGAAAGGGAAAGAGGGACACAGGAAAGGAGAGAGGAAGAAAAGGATGGAGGGAAGTTAATCAGCAATGTTATATTAAGAAACTGGAAACACTAGGCTTCCACAGCCAGCTCTGTGGACAAATCAGAATCTCTAAAAACATGCCATCCTAAATCACCCAAATAGACACCTAGACTTTCCCTGATTATATCTCCCCACCACTTGAATTCCTCTGGGGTGCCAGGCACTCTGGTAAGGATTTTATTTACATTTCTCATTGACTCCTCATAGCAACCCTGTAAGGTATTATTATACCTACTTTTGATGAGAAAGCTGGAAACTAACACTACAAATGATTTTTTTTAAAGTATTAAACCCAAATTTTATATATCACCATTCCATTAAAGGTAATGTGTCCTTCCTCCTTTCTCATTTATTTTACAATAAGCTGAGATTTTTGGTAGAGGGAGATATTAATCCCAATCCTCTGTGAGTCACACAGGGACATTAAACGATTTTCTTAGAATTGCAGTTTGAGTCACTGTAAAGTTAGGAACATAAATTTGAATGTACCTTGTTTTGTCTATTTATAGGAACCAGACAGTGGGGTTTAACAAGTGATTTTGTGTCTGGAAATAGGTAGATAACGTGGAAGATGAGAGATTGTTTAGTTTAAAAAAATTTTTTTTGAGAGGTTAAGAGTTTTATCTTGCCAGGATACAGGGAGAGAGGGCGGAGAGTTGTATGTCTTGGGGAAACATAACTCAAAGGCATATAGTTAGTATTAGCATTCTGTTTGCTTGTATATGAGAAAAACCAATAGCATTGATTTAATCTGTGAAAGAAGAAAGAGCAGGGGGTGGTGGGGGGAGAAGAAAAAAAGACATATTTGGGAATAGTGAATTTTGTTTGTCTTCCTTTGTTAACCTGCTGATGAACTGTCAGCTAGTGAAGAGACCAGTCGGGATATTCTGCCCTTGGGCAGCTGGGTGGATCATCAAGGAAAACAGTTTTAGTTGTTTATGAATTCTCTGGAAGACTTCGGGTTTTTAACAGTGACTGGCACGTAAGAGGTTGTCTCTGTACTATGTCTGCTGCCATCCTCGTTAGCATTTCCATGCCAGATTTGCATCAGCATTTCTCACTTGCTTTAATTATGGTCTTGTTTCTATGCTTTTTCCCTTCATTTTGTATTCTTTGGTGTGTTAGATGGTCTTTCCAAAAGTTAGTGCTCCTTCTTGCTGGGGTTATGTTTGCTGTTGTAAACCATTATTTTAACATTGTGTGCAAGTAGTTTGTTAGTTTTCAGATCAAAAGGTTTTAGTCTGTTTGTGAGTGTATGGGAGATCTGAACCACAATGTTTAAAGTGGATGCAGTGGCTTTCTTTAGTCAGTTATCTAGAAGGGATTAGTAAACCAACAAACGATATTTACCCTGAGCAGTTTATGTTCTTTTACCTTACTGTTGCTTTGAAAGTTTATGTTATGATTTTGGAGTATTTTGCAAATTGTCTTTTCTGTAGTCAGACCTGCTGTTTCTGTGCACTTTATCTTTGATGAAGGGTGGGGAAAAGTCTGACGGTAAATTCTGTTTTCTTACAGTCAAAGGCCGTTGGTTTGCTAGATGTGGATGTGTATGGCCCTTCTATTCCGAAGATGATGAATCTGAAAGGAGATCCAGAATTATCACAGAGTAAGTGAAGAAGAGAGAAGCAGTATGACAACAGTTACACTTCTGTTTAGTGCCTGCGGAGTGTCAGGCATTGTGTCACGCACCATGTGTACCTTATACACACTATAATATAATTACGAAATCAGATGCGGGGCCAGACTGTCTGGGTTTAAATTCTAACTCTGTCACTGATTAACTGTGTCGCTTTGAATTGTTCAACCTCTTCGTGCCTCAACACCCCCATGTGTACATAGCGTTAACAGTTGTACTTACCAGACAGAATTGCTGTACATAATCGCTCAATTACAAAGTTGCCGTAAGTGTAGTGCATTCAAAGCACAGTGCTTGGCACACCATAAGTGGTCAGATTCAGCTCATCATCCTCTCTGTATGTAAAAATGTGTGAATGTATGGGGGTATTTGAATAGAAAGTATCTAATATATTTGTGTTAGAAGAGCTGAAAATTATTTTCTCTAATCAGATATTTGTTATATTTGTCTTAAAGTGTTTTTGAAAAAACCATAGAACTTTAATTTCTCTCCCCAGTCTTCACTGCCATCAATAGGACAGAGTAATTTTTTGAGTAAATCTTTAATATTTATTTAATATTAATATTATTTATAATTAACATAGTAAATAATATATTATTTTATATTTATTTATATATTTAATATATATTTATATATTTTATATACATTTAATATTTTATGTATATTTATTTAATATTATATATAAATATATATTATATATTATATAAAATATATAAAAAACTAAATATATATATAATTGTGTATATATTTAATATTAATATAAATTAATATTTATATTATTTAATATTAATATACTAAATCTTTAATATTTTGAGTAAATCTTTAATATTACAAGATTATTTAATAATCTTGTTATATTTTCTTACAAAGCTATTAAATATAAAGCATTAAGAACAAGGAAATTCTATGATCAAAAAATGAAAAATTGGAACAACTGGTAACTCTTCTTGAAAAATAGTTTTCAGTGAAATTAGTTTATTAAAATTTATTTCTAATTATAGTAAGAGTATAGAATTGAATAATTTCTTTTGTTTCTTATTAGACCTTTTATTGTCCATGAATCTAGGACAAAATGCCTGTATTTAATGCAGGGTATTTATTGGATTTTCTGTGTACATAATAGAAGTTTTTTTTTTTTTATCATTGTCATTAAAAGTTAGGTAATTAGACATTGTCTGCTATTTAAGGTGCTTTTGTTTGTGCTGTAGTTGTTGAAATCAGTTATGTTAAGTTCTGAATAACCATTTATCAGATAATAAGGATTCTCCCTAT
Source organism: Tursiops truncatus (assembly GCF_011762595.2). Lineage (NCBI taxonomy): Eukaryota > Metazoa > Chordata > Mammalia > Artiodactyla > Delphinidae > Tursiops > Tursiops truncatus. The sequence goes on along the minus strand of NC_047035.1, from coordinate 66,789,985 downwards.
CACTTTGAAGGAAACTTGAGGCTCTAGTGATGATAAAATTGACCCTAGCAGTCCTACATTACAAGCACCCACTTAGTTGTTTTCTTGTTTCGTTATAATATAAACTTAAGGAAGCTAAGTTATTCTAGTTTCTTTGTTCTTTGCCCTTTTAGTGGAGTGTATACTTAGTTTGCAAATATGTGCCATGAGCCAAAATGTCAAACTTACATAAAGGAGTAATGAATTTGTGTACTTTAAATGATAGACTTGTTATATCTATCTCTTGATTAAAGTAATGTGAAAACTAGTGCATGTAGCACATTGAGTGATAGCAAAATGGAGCCCTTGGTGTCAGTTTTTTCTTAAGTAGTCTGTTCAGTCTATGCCAATGTAAATACTTGAAGTGAACTTTGATGTCTTTCTTCTTGTTTTACAGAAGCTGTAATCTTAAATTTGATGTTTGCAAATTGGCTGCCATTAAATAGGCTTTCTGGTAAAAATGAGCTACTGGAAATCTTGGAAAGCCTGAAAATAATACTTTTTTGTGTGTTGACAAGCTGATCTTAAGTCCCCCAAGAAATAAACTGAACGATTAAGGCATTCACTTAAAAGAATGTGGATTCTTGAAAGCCCATCTTTTAAATTGGTTTTTGAATCTTAGATAAACCAGCCACCATTATACTAATTGGCATCATTTTGATATTTTTACATTTTTGTCAAGTTAATTTATCCTGTATTACTCTCTATTATAGAAAACACAATGCACCGTGGAATTATCTAATTAACAATAAGAAAAAAGATTTATTTTCAGCAGTTCAGATTTTGCAGAGATAGAATGGGTGAGCAGAATCTTAGCTTTATAAATGTTCCTCTGTTCCTGGACTTAGCTAGACAACCATAGGGGCAGTGGGACTTCAGGATTGTCTTTTTGTCTTCATTATTTAAGCAGACATATGGTAATGTAGTTTTGGTCAACTTGTTCATTTTAAAACTCCATGTTAAGGTTGACAGATTCATTCTCTTATATATTTTTTCTTTTTGAGGAGACTATAGAGAAACCACACTTCTTGTACTTAGGATATTTTAGCCTGATTACCAAGTGAAATTTTACATATGATTCTAGAGAAGTGAATTCAGTAATTGAAGAAAAATTTAAGTTTGTAATAGTTTTGGATTTCTTAGGTTGGGAATATTTCTATCAGCTTAAAATGACAATAGTGTTTTGTCTATGTTAGTATGCAAAATTATGGTAATGGAAAGTCTAGCCAGTTTGTAGAAAGAGTATTGTACAGAAACCTCAACAGGTTGACATTATAGTGGCTGCAAGTGAACAGTTGCTTTGGGAACCTAATGGAATTTAGAATAAAATCCATGTGTAGTTTGAGAAATTATCATCTAAGTGTGGATTAACTTTTTTTTTTAAAGAACAAATACCAGTCATTTTTCTCTTTTTTAACTTTCTAAATAACATAATATGCAGATTTCATATTACAGTATAGCCAAAGTACAGTCCTAGAAATTATTGACTAGAAAGGTTTTAAACTGAAATTGCAAGTGAATATTAAATGGTGGTTGCACACAGAAATGTATTGTTAATTCATTAATGTAATATTCTTTTTTGTTGAGGATTTTTCACTGAGTTTTCTCAAGTGACTTTTACTGGTAGGAATCTGCTTTCTTTCACAGTTTCGTGATGATAAATCACCTTCAGAATTCTTGTGAATTTTTTACTACTTAGTTTTACTAAAGAATGTCTTTTAGTGTACTTAGCTAATAAAGTAGGAAAACGTTAAGGCCTGTGGAGAGAGGTTACTAAAATTGAAATGTCAAGTAATTTTATTGAGGATGACACAGTGATCATTAATGATTGACTATGAGACTTTTTTTTGAGTAGGATTCACTTTTCTTTTGTTGTGGGCTAGAAATTTTGCACTCATGTCACAGTATTCTGCTCTCTCTGTCCTAAGGTATTAAGCATTTTCCAAGTTTAGGATTGAATGTGTGTATGGGCTTATGAGACAGAGAAAATGTGGAAAATCAGCTTGGGCAAATGACCTTTAATAATAGCACTTATCTCCGGTAAGAACTACCAGGAAGTGACTAAGATTTCTTTAAGATAATTTAAGCGCATAAAGAATGAGAGTGAATTCTACTCATTCCTGAAATTACCTTGTTTCCTTCCAAGGCAGAGAGTTAGGGGTTTACTGAAGTTATTGACATAGATGATTAAATTCTGATCCAGTGGTTGGAGCTCCCAAAGCTTCTCATTAATAATTTGCTTCTTCTGGTCATTGTCTTGTGGACCCTTGGGTTTCATCTGATGCTAGAGTTCCTCTGATTATCTTTGGGAAAGATTCTGGGATGTAGTCCATAATCACAGTGTTATAGAAATGACTTTTTTCTTGCTGGCTTCCTGGATTTTGTTTACAACCTCTTTTATACCTAGAATATTAAGGCAAAGAGTAAATCAGGGTTGAAGGATCCTTAAAAAGTTGTTTTGGTTTGTTCTGGCTTTAGGCACTTTTATCTTTAAAATATCTCAGAGATGAGATCTATGTTCTTTGAAGAATCCTATCACCCTACTTTATCAAGACAAAAGTCCATCCTTTGCTTGGCTTATTGTTTCTTGCACAGGTCACTGAATAGGCTGAACTAAATACCTTTTTAGTATGGTAAAACCCTTTTCCTTTTTTCTTTGACAGTCCTGAGCTGAAGAATAGGCAGCCTCTTTTTGGAGTTCTGCTTGCTCTGCTGCAAACCGTCTTAGCCAGGGGCTGCAGCAGATGAAGTCATTGAAGAATGCTTTATTTATCTACAGAACAACTAAGTGTATTTTAGTAGCTATTGCCTGTTAATTTTTGTTTTCTTTCACAGGATGGCAGCAAATGGTGTTGACCGGATATATCTGTGTATATGTCAAATAGTCCTTACATCTTTGAGTTTCTGATTAGCACCTGCCCCACGACAAGATTGGTGTCCTTTTATGCCTCCTTCATTTTTTGAGTTATATCAGAGGGCTGCCCTTAAGATGTGTAGATTAATAGGACGGTACATTTGTAATGTGGCTATATCTTTTAAGGCTATTTATACTTCATATTATCTTTTCCAGTCTAATCCCAGACTGGAAAAAATGTTTGTTTGTTTTTTTTCTTATTTCCTAATCTTTTGATCATTTTTAATGTTTCTCAACATTATCAGCACATTTTCAATATCTTCTCTCAGATGAGAAAAAAGAAGCTTACTACTGTTAGGTATTGTGAGGGGAGATAGCTTGCAATTTTATTTATAATATTCTATTTTTACTTATGTAGTCTCTGAAATTTTTGCATTTTAAAATAGAACCCATCATTGCTGATTCATAGTTACAGGAATATTTTAATAAAACATATGCTGCTTCCTCCCCCCCCCTTTTTTTTTTTTTTTTTTTGGGTTAACAGGAAAGTAAAGCATTTAAAAAGGAAAGTAGTTCGGTGAAAGCAGGATGTAAAATGACTTTTGAAGGTGGAAGATTTGGGGAATATTCATCCGTGAATTGGGAACTCCATGGGAAAAGGCAAGAGGTCATTAATAATGAAATTATACTAAGAGGCATGAAAAGTTTTGATCGTCTAGATTTGGTGAGGCTAGCAAGAGAGAAGAGAAATTAGACACACTACCAAAAGAAAAAAGCGATGAAATAAGGCATCTTTTTCACTTTCCTTTTGGACTTCTATTCTAGATTTTGTCTATGTGGTATGCATTTATACAGGGTAATGGATTGAAATGACATCTTGTTCATCAAGATTGGATAGATTTTGTACACCCATGTTTATAGCAGCATTCTTCACAGTAGCTAAAATGTGGAAGCTACCCACGTGTCTATCAGTGGATGAATAGTTAAACAAAATGTGGTATATACATACAATGTAGTATTATTCAGCCTTAAAAAGGTAATTCTGACATAGGCTGCAACATGGATGAACCATGAGGATGTTATGCTAAGTGAAATAAAGCCAGTCACAAGAAGAGAAATACTGTATGATTTCCCTTATATGAGGTACTTAGAGTAGTCAACTTCATAAAGACAGAAAGTAGAATGGTAGTTGCCAGGAGCTTGGGGGAGGGGGAAATGGGGAGTTATTGTTTGATAGATATAGAATTTCAGTTTTATAAGATGAAAACAGTTATGGAGAGGGATGGTGGTGATGGTTGGGCAACATTATATTTAATACCACTGAACTGTACACTTAATAATTAAGATGGTAAATTTTATGTTATGTATGTTTTACCACAATTTTAAAAAATGGGAAAAAAATTGGGAAGATTTGTTCTGGCAATATTATCAGTACTGGACATAACAATACAGGGTTTCTTCAATAAGTGTCTGTGGTATCGACCCAGTGAATCAATCTGTTCTTTAAAAGAGCAATCATTACAGAACTGGGAGAAAATACAATAGTGATGTTTCATTGGGAGACTTAACAAGCTTAGCTATAAACCTCTGATTTTCAGTTTGGAAACTTCACTAGCCTACAAGTTGTTAGGAATTGTAGCCCAAAGTTACATTTTCATGTCACGAAAAGTGATAGAGCTTATTATATTCAAAATTCTTAATGTTATTGTTACCTATATTACCATTTGTAACATTACCAATGTTATAAAGCTCTCTGATCTGGTTTCTGCCTTCTCTCTACTTCTACAGGCTCAATTCCAATAAGTTGCCTTGTTGTTTAGTGAACACCAGTCACAGTGGCCTCTGTTGCTCAAAAATGCCACGCTCCGTGCTGAGGACCCTCGTGTGTTTTATTTTCTCTGCCTGAGACACCTTCCATCTCTGTTGTCTTCCACCCCTGGCCCACAACAAGTTTCTACTATCAGGTCCCAGTTTTAATGTTTCTTCTTCCATGACTCCTTCTCTGACTCATCACTCTCCTTATTGCAATTGCAAGGGTAGTTTTTGAATTATCTGGCTTAATTTTTAATTTATTTATTTTTAGAAATTTATTATTTATTTATTTATTTAGGGCTGGGTTGGGTCTTCGTTGCTGTGCGTGGGCTTTCTCTAGCTGCTGCGAGCAGGGGCTACTCTTCATTGCGGTGTGCGGGCTTCTTATTGCGGTGGCTTCTCTTATTGTGGAGCACGGGCTCTCGGTGTGCGGGCTTCAGTACTTGTGGCATGTGGGCTCAGTAGTTGTGGCTCACAGGCTCTAGAGCGCAGGCTCAGTAGTTGTGGTGCACGGGCTTCATTGCTCGGCAGCATGTGGGATCTTCCCAGACCAGGGCTCGAACCTGTATCCCCTGCGTTGGCAGGTGGATTCTTAACCACTGCACCACCAGGGAAGTCCCCTGTTTAATTTTTTAAATCTCTTCTACTAGGCAATACAACATGCACAGAGCAGAGGCCTTCTGGCTTGGTTTGTTTCGCTTATGCTTGGTTATATAGTAGATGCTCAGTAAATCTTACTTGTTTAGATGAAGAAGTTTCCTGCTAAATTTATTGTACATTAGCTGCATATTTTAGTTTCTGCTTTGGTTATATTAGTAACTTAATTTGCAATCATAATATATATTTTTTAATGAACAATATGGACAGTTTTAAGATATTATCTTAGCAGTTAATCGTTGTGATATATGAGTGGCTGTCTTATACTACTTTTTTCCATTTTTAGGAAAAGAGAAAGAACCTATATGGTTAAGGTATTTGACTTTTGAGAATTATGTTACGTGGAGTGAAATGGTTGCTCACATTGTTTCAGTGTGGTAGGACAGTGCCAGTCTTGCCTCACATTTTAGTTTTGATATGTTGAGTACAGATCTGCTTACTCATAAGGGGTAGAGTCTTGTGGGCCATGATGGAAAGGACAGTGTCCAGAATGCCAGCTCTAAGACTAAGAACAACCTGAAAAAAGAGAAGGAACTAGTGTCTCAGCGTACACCATCATTCTTTTCCTCAGACCATCCACATTGCCAGGCTAAAATAATGCATGGACAGAGATTATTATTTGAGTGTATTAATGTAAAGATCTTATTTGAGACTGTTTATTCTGGAGATTGGTATTTGTAATAGGTGTGGAGAAATGGTGAGTGAGGAAGCAGTGATGGTAGGTTTTGATTTTATTCTGCTGTCTCTGAGGTCTTTCAGTTAAGGAAAAGAAAGCAGAAATAGCAGCTTGCGGTTTAATGGGCTTTGGGATCTCCCTTGCAGTGTAAAAACCACAAACTTTTCTTGAAGTGGTGGAATGTCTTAAACGGGGCTCCCCAGAAAGCAGAGCCCTGTAGAGTAATAATTTATTAGGGAGTACCAGACCGGACTGAGGAAGGAGAAAGGGAGGGAGAGCCAATATGAAAATGCGCTATCTAGTTGGCTGTCGCTAACCGTGACAGCTTGCTTGATTGCATGGGATTGTGTAGACTCCATCTCAAGACAGTCTATCTGGGAGAAGAGGGGAACAATTTATCTAATGTTATCCATCTTCCAGTGACCAAAGGCTCACCTCAGGAGGTATTAATTCACCTGCATTTCTGAGCTCTGTATGAGTAAGTCCTGGCAGAGACCTATGGTGTCTGGCGATGTCTTGTCCTTCAACACAAAAGTTTTGGGGTGGCAGGTGAGAGGCACACAGTGTATAGGCTTGAAGCAAGGTACTGTCAGATAGTTCCTCTGTGACACTGGTCAGAGTCCAAGCAGAGCTGGTTGCCATAGTGCTGGCTGGAATGAGAGATGAGTGAGGCTAAGAGGACCTGGGGTGATGCATGTGGGGCTTCTAAAAATTGGGGATGGAGGCGGAAAGCTGAGTATCAAAGTCTAGATCTGAAAATTTGGCTTCTTTATGCTTAGGGTTTATGGGGGACATGTAATGCTGGTTTGTTTTAAGCATAGTAGTATTACGGGGATTGGTATTCTATTAGAAGGGCTAATAGGGCTAAGTTTTAACTCTTGGTTATAAGACAAAGATAGATCCAGCTGTAAGCCACTTTCTTCTTTCAAACAAACAGTTGCACAATTTGATACTGTGTGTTGTACACTTGATCCAGAAGCCTCACGTAAGCAAGAATGTTCTGTCAGACTGGACAAGAACAGAAACTAAAAATTGAGATACCAGTCTTAGTCATCAGGAGGATGTGAGTTCAGATGGCTCCGTTTGAATATTTTAGTGGGCACCATCGTCATTAGAGGAACAGTTGGGTTTTTTTTCTTATCACAGATCCTGTGGCTAAAAAAGCATACACACGCACATATCTATATACATATATATATTTAAGTAAAGCATCCCTAAAATTTTTGTTACTTGTAGCTTAACTAGCACTGGCTTAAAATAAAAATGTTTGCTCTTAAACTATGCTTATTTTAGACCTACTTTTAAAATTTGCAATTGTATCAAAAGTGAAATGTTGAAGGAGACATTATTTCCGTTCATTTAGCAAACATTTATTGGGTATCTTCTATGTAGTTAGTAGACATGAGAAATACTTGGTTCTTTGGCTATCGGCTCAGATAAGATTTGATCCTTGCTCTCAGGAGCTTAGAGTAAGACATTAGCTAGTGATCGTAAGCATCATAAGCATAAGTAAATGCTGTTATAGAAGTATAAGCCCTTTTTTTGTGAACCCAGAGATGGTGACTCTAAAGTGGGAATTTAGGGAAAACTTCCTGGAGGAGGTGATTTTGAGCTAACTTTTGAAAAATGGATGAACCAGGAGTTCGTTGTAAGAAGGGGTTGAGGATTGAAGGTGAGAAGGACAGTCCAGGCAGAGGGACTATAATGTGTTAACAGAATGCAAGTTGTTTGGCATGGCAGAAGTGAAGAGTGTCCGTGGGTGAGTTGCAAGAATAAGCCAAAACGGTAAGTCAGGGTACTATCATAAATTCCTTCTTGTGCTTGTTTGAGGAGCTGAAGTGCAATTCTAAGGCTATGAGAAGCTATCATGAATTTTAGGGGAGTGACACTGTCAGTTTTGAATTCTAGGATGATCACTTTGGCAGGATTGTGGAGGAACAGTAATAGGACTAGATGAGAGGTAGAGCCAATTAAGATGCTATTATATTGATCCAGGTGAGATGTAATGAGGCCTGATTTAAGTCTGTGTTAGAAATGGAGAGAGGGGGATCCAACTAAGGTATTAAAGAGATTGAATGAATAGGGTTTGGTAATTCATTGAATATGAATGAGAAAAAGGCCTTTAGGATGGCTTCAGGATTTCTGGGTTGAGTGACTGGATAGATAGTTGTGTCACTCATCAAGATGGAACAGATAGGAAAAAGGAATAAATTTAAGGAAAACAGTGATGAGTTAAGGTTTATGTTGAATTTGATGTCCAAAGAGTTAGTCATCAGGTGACTGGAATGTGTTGAGAGTTAAGGAGAGAGGTTTGGGCTAGAGATACAGATCTGGGAGTTGGTGGTGTATATATATAGGTGATAGTTGAAGTTGTTAGTTTAGATCAGTGATTCTCAACCAGGAGTGATTTTGCCTCTCCACCCGCGCCCCCCCCCACTCCCCAGAGGCATTTGGCAATGACTAGAGACATTTTTGATTGTCACAACTGGGGGATCTAGTAGGTAGACACCAGAGATACTGCTAAATAGCCTGTAATGTACAAGACATCCCCTCACAACAAATTATTATCTGGTCCAAAATGTCAGTTCTGCTGGGGTTGAGAAATCCTGATTTAGATAAGGTAACGCAAAAGAGTTTTAGAGAGAGTCAAGTACGGTATAGGACTGAGGATAGAATTTGGGGGAGATAACCTAAGGTGATCAGAGAAAAACTGAGAAGGAGTGGCCAGAGAAGTAGGAAGAAGACAAGGAAAAAACTGCACCCCGGAAACCAAGGGGGAGTTTTAGGGTGAAGTGGTCAACATTTTCAGAGAGGCTAAATAAGAATTAAAAATTATGTTTTAAATTTGACAGTATATCCAAGTTTTCAGTTTACTAAACTACTATTTTGAAGACGTCCATGTACAACTTGTGTTGTGCTTCTTGAAGAAATATATTTTATAAAGTATTTATATTTGGCCTTTGGGAAATCAGTCATTTGGGAATCATTTATTGAGTATGTCTATAATGGTACTGTGCTGTGCTCCAGGGAAAAAAGGATGAGTAAGACGTAAACTATTCTTGAGGCGCTCACAGTGGGAGTGATGGGAAATGTCAGCACACTAAGTACCGTATGAAGCTATGAACAGAGAACCATACAAACAGAGAGGACCTTCTAATATTTCTGTGATGTAGTCCAGACAACCCTGGATCCTGATAAGGCTTGAAAGAGCAAAAGACTTGGGCATATTAAAAAAATTAATGAAAAGATTATGTTTATCTTTTTTTTTTTTTTTTTTTTTGCGGTATGTGGGCCTCTCACTGTTGTGGCCTCTCCCATTGTGGAGCACAGGCTCCGGACGCGCAGGCTCAGCAGCCATGGCTCACGGGCCTAGCCGCTCCGTGGCATGTGGGATCTTCCCGGACCAGGGCACGAACCCGTGTCCCCTGCATCGGCAGGCAGACTCTCAACCACTGCGCCACCAGGGAAGCCCCTATCTTTTTTATTTTCGTGTTAAAAAATGGACATTGAGACTATGGGTGATATCTTCTATCTGTCATAAGCAAAATACGTATGGGATGTTTCATTTATAAATCACAACATAATCTACCACCTTCTACTACCTCTACCCCAAAATAGCCCTTTATGTTTCAAATGTGCCTGAGGCTTGTCTCATTTCTGTAACCTTCCTCCTTCCTGTCTACTACCCACTTCTGTTTCTTTGTAATTCCAGGCAGAGATAGTAAATGGTAGCTGTAACAGAGGGCTGTGGGGACTTGGGGGTTTTCTGGAGAACCTGCTATTAAGACAGTGTGCTGTGGTGGGAAGATCTTGGGCTTTGGAGTCTCACTGACCCAACCGCCATTTCTGATGGCACCACTTACTGCTGTGTGTGCATGGGCAAGGTCTACAACTTTGAAGGCTGTATGAAAAATAAGTGAGATAATAAATTTAAAGGTTCTCAGTAAATGCTCACCCCCTTTCACCATTATTGCAAGTAGTCAGTAGCAACAGAGGATGCTTCAATTAAGATGATAGCATGCTCTGATGAAATTTTCAGTTAGATGGGGATAGCAAAAGAATTATTACAAGGGAGGCAGTAAGATATAGTTGTTACCATAGATTTTAGCGTCTGAGAGACTTGGAGTCAACTCCTGACTGCAAGCTATGTTATTACCTTTGTTTACTTTGAGCAAGTTGACTTAAACTCACCAAGACTTAGTTTATTTATACAATAAATGGGATTGGCTTTAGGAAGATAGTCAGCAAAGCCCACCTAAGTATTTGTGTCTTCTTTAATTGAAAGTGATTTTATTCAGCCTCAGTTGTCATGAATATCTTGACACACTCTGCCCAGTTCAGGAGGTCCATCCATAGAAAAAAGACTAAAATATTTATTGTCTGGTTCTTTACAGAAAGAGTTTGCCAGTTCCTGTTATATGCATTTAAGTTACTTGGAATCAGTTTGATTCTTTTGAGGACAGCTTTTAAACTTCGAGTGGGTCCAGAGCAGCCTTTAGTCTAGGGCTAGCTTACCCCAGAACTGCTATGATTCCTTTCAGAGGACTCTTACCATGTATTAGGAGATCTTTCCTCTCTGGTTGGTGGGAGCATAGAAACTGTTTCCAGCTGCATGTGATCTTTGGGAATTGCAGCTCTCTGCTGATTCTTTCCTCAGTCCCAGGGAATTTCCTCTCACTCACAGATGAATACCCAGCTAGAGACTCCTCAGGTCCCCTGTGCAGTTCTCTGTGTTGCTCTCTCCTCTCGGATACATTGCCCCGTAAATTCTCGCTGCCTTGGCTTCACCTGACTCTGAATAGTTCAGCAATGTTACTGGGCTTTGTTTGGATTCCCCCATCCTGTGTTGCAACCTGGAAACTGCCTCTAGGGCAGTAAACTGGGGCAGTCGTAGGACTCATCTTCTTGTTTCCCTTCTTTCAAGGATTGTGGTCTTCCTGCCTGTGGTCCCGTGTCTGAACACGTAGTTTTATATGTTTTGGTCCAGTTTTCTAGTTTTTCAAAGTGTGCTGGTGTTGGTGGGGCAGGGGGGTGGAGTGCTATGGGAGGTAGTTACAGGGTAAATCCTGCTTTTTACTTTTTCATGGCCAGAAGCAAAGTTATGTTCATAGCTTTTCTTTTTTCTTTTTTCTTCCTGTATACTCCCTAGGAAGTCAGATGAGTCCACAATCTTTACAGTCACCTTTTTTTCATAGCAATTAAGTGCCGTGGCCATTTGTATTAGTCTGGCCTCTTCAGAGAAGCAGAACCAATAGGAGGTACAGATAGATAGATGGATAATAAGGAGTTAGTTTATGTGGTTAAGGAGGCTGAGAAGTCCCAGGATCTGCAGTCAGCACGCTGGAGACCCGGCAGAGCTGATGGTATATTCTTGTCCAGGTCTAAAGGTGTGAGAACCAGGAGAGCTGGTGGTGTAAATTCCAGGCTGAGTCTGGAGGCAGGAGAAGACTGATGTTCCAGCTTGAAGCCTGGCAGGGAGGGTATATTCTCCCTTACTCTGCCTTTTTGTTCTGTTCAGGCCTTCAATGGATTGGATGAGGCCCACCTACACTGGGGAGGGTAATCTGCTTTACTCAGTCTATTGATTCAAATGTTAATCTCATCCAGAAACACCCTCACAGGCACACCCAGAATAATGTTAAACCAAATATCTGGGTACCCTGTGACTCAGTCAGATTGCCCTAAAATTAACCATCACACCACAGGATCTCCCAGTTTTGCCCTTCATCTGATTTGTATAATCATGAATCTTGATAACACTAAATGCATTCCCTTTGGTCCCATTTTCTCCTGCTATGGAGATTATTCCTGAGTTTCTAGAGTAATCTCAATCTAATTTCAAAGATCTATTTCCTGGGGTCACTTTCCAACAAAAATGCAGAAGCACTTTTCAAATTATTTGAGAGGGACTGTTTATAAATATGTGGAAGAAATGTGGGAAAACCACAAGAGGTAGGATAATACCTGTTGATAACAGTTGAGCAGTTACCTCTAGGCCTGAAGAGGGGAGGGGAGGGAGCATATCAAACCTGGAAGGAGACAGTCCTTGTAGAGATGGTTGTCTTGGGAGGAGCAGTGACACTCGGTAGAGGCACCCAGCCAGCCCAAGATCACCCCACAGAGAGAAAACCAGGAAATGAAATACCCAAACCAACACCCCCCGCCCCCACACTTCCTCTTTCTGATCTGCTTTTGATGCAATCCATAGAAGAACCCCTGGGTCAGAGAGAGGGTGAACTGGGGGGGCAAATGACAGATAATCAGCAGAGTCAGGGGAGCTGGGTTATAGTAACCGCCTGGCCCCTCTCCCTCAGAAACAGAGGTGTTTCAAGATGCAAACCTAGGATTTGAAATGAGAGGAAATCCAACTTACAGATTGTCAGCTTTCTGCCTTTCTGTATATATAGTCACTCCCAAGTTATTTCCTCTGCGTGCACTGGAGAATTGATGAAAGCAGGGAAGGAGAAATAATGTTAGATTACCTAATTTGATTAAGGGCATCAGCAGGTCTCTGTTATTTTACAGATAAGGAGGGTGATATAAAAAATTAATAAAGTTTGGGCTTCCCTGGTGGCGCAGTGGTTGAGAGTCCGCCTGCCGATGCAGGGGACACGGGTTCGTGCCCTGGTCCGGGAAGATCCCACATGCCGCGGAACGGCTGGGCCTGTGAGTCATGGCCACTGAGCCTGCGCGTCTGGAGCCTGTGCTCCTCAACGAGAGAGGCCACAACAGTGAGAGGTCTGTGTACCGCCAAAAAAAAAAATTAATAAAGTTTGCCCAGGGTAATAGGCCAGAATCTAGATACTCCGTAACCCATAATGTATTTGTGCATAAGAAAATTATCCAGAGAAAGAAGAAAATATTGATGTATATCAGAGTGTTTATTTGACTTTGAAGCATAATAGTGACATTTATGTAAGCTGTATTTATATGTAAGCTGTATGTTACATGCCTCTTTCACTTTTAACTCATTAATAGACATGGATGGATATTTTAGGTTTAATTCAGTCTTTCTATAAATCATTAAGAAAATCTTGGGGGAAGTGTGAGTCATTCCTTGTTACACAGAAAGAGAACATTTATTGGATGATATTTGGTAATTATCGGTGAATTTGGAACATTGGGGAAAGCGGCTGCTGCCTTGCATCTTTGGCTATGTGTGAAACTCTCAGTTTGTGAATTTGAAAATTAACAGAATCCACAAATGTGTGATAAGTGATGACCTAGCTTCTGTCAAACACCTCCAGTGAGGTAGATTTTGCTGTTTCACGATAGCTCTATTTATTATAATTTTGAACAAAAATCTGCCTTATTTTTTTAAATTAATTTTTATTGGAATATAGTTGCTTTACAATGTTGTGTTAGTTTCTGCTGTACAGTGAAGTGAATCAGCTGTTTGTATACATATATCCCCTTTTTTTTGGATTTCCTTCCCATTTAGGTCACCACAGAGCACTGAGTAGAGTTCCCTGTGCTAAACAGTAGGTTCTCATTAGTTATCTATTTTATACATAGTATCAATAATGTATATATGTCACTCCCAATATCCCAATTCATCCCACAAATCTGCCTTCTTATAACTTTCACATGCTTTTACGAGGTCTGCCCTCATGAGAACCAACTAATCTAATTCTTTTTCCTTTCATAACCTATGAAATATTTGTACACCATAATCAGTTTTTTCCCAGCTAAACAACTTCCGGCCTTCAGCTTTTTCTCATATGAGGCAGTTTTGAGTATGCTTATCATTCTTATTGTCTTCCTGGCCATGGGTCACTTTGTCAGTATCCCACTTAAATAAGGTTGCAGAATTTGAACATTATTTCTAGGCATATTCTGAAGTGATATTAGTGAATGGATTTTTAATCATCTGGTACAAAACAGTGAGCAATACAGTGGAAGAGGAAAAGCAGTGTAATCAGTTCTTTACACTTCCTTACTTCTTTATGCTTATGCTTACCTAATTCTCATGGTATGGAAAGAAAACAGCTGTGTTCATCAGATTCTCTTAATCTCTTTCCCTATTGCATGTCTGTGATTTTTTCCCTAAAATCTAAGTTCCTCAGCTCCAAGGAATAGACAAACTGCAGTCACTGTGAGATAGTTGAATTTACATACTGCACCTTCACTTAGACATACTCATTTTCAAAAACCCATTGAAAGTGTGGAATGTTTCTTGGCCTTACAAAGGTTACCCTTTGAAAAGATTACCTTTAACCTTTTATGGTAATAAATAAGGCTGTATAAGTAGCCAGCTGTGGAAGTCAAGTAATCAATAATGGTAGACATGTAAGGTTCTGTTTTACAGAGTTGATTTCTGTCATACCTAATTGTTGGTTATCATTTGTAAAAACAACAACAATAAACTAATTTCTCTGTTCCATCTTTTCTGCCAATAAAGTGAATGTAGCATTGTGGCATTGAGCCAGATGAGAAAGATAAGAAAAGAAAGCAGAATCCAATCAGTCAGAAAAGAGATTAGTTGAATCTGAGTATAGCGAACAGAATATCACCAATTTGAAATAGGCAATTAAATGACATGTTGGGAGGTTGCTTAAAAAAATTGAAGGAACGTATGATATAGAGTTGTAAGCAAAGCCATTGGCTTGAAAAGTCCTAGTACCGTTAAAACAACAACAACACAAGAAAACTTAGCATGCTAGCCAGGTAGAACTCTCCTGGAAGAAGCCCCTAGGTTCTGTGACCCTGTTTGACCCTGACTGATAATCTGTATCCCTCACCATATCTTGGTAAACGTGCTACTTTATGAAACAAATCAAATCCATTAGTATTAACATTTTTGTATTAAGTTTAGGAAGAAATTTTATAATCATTGTGATATTATATGTGTGTATTTGTTTTTAAAGGTGTTAGAAGCATTTAAGAGAATTAAACCTATTAGAGAATGTCATGTTAGCTTTGTAATTTTAATTTGAAATGTTTCTTTGACATTAAACATATTATGTATTAATTAGTATTATTTTTAGATATGAGTAAAAGAAAACCCAATGCAGTGTTAGCTTAAACAAGGTTTATTTCTCTTTCACATAAGATGACACAATCCATACAGGACTGATAAGACAGTTTTATTCCACAAGGTCTTCAGGAACCAGAGTTTTTTCCCAGTTTGCTGCTACACCATACCTAGGAGGATTTTAATTTAAAAGATGTAAAATATTTGGTAAGTTTCTAAGTAGTGTTAGAGCATTCAAGATAATTGGATTTATTTCATTTATTAGTTTTGTTTATTAAATTTACAATTGTTGCTTAGGTATTTAGAATGATTTTGGTAGGTGGTAAGGCTACCCCGTCAGGCATTTGTAAGGTTTGAGAGTATCCGATTTATTTGATTTGTAAATGTAGTTTTAAATGTTTTAGGCAACTTAATTTACCTAACTGTATAATTGGAGTTATTGAGGAGATCAAACACTATGCACCCGGAGTTGAGACAGCTGACATCTTTTTTTTTTTAAATGCTTTTAAGTATACATTTTATGTGGTCAAGGGGGAGTAAATAATCTCTTTAACATTCAGGAGACTTTGACAAGTTTAGCTCTTTGCTGTTAGGAGATTCAAATTAAAGCTTCACTTTTTCAGTAGTGATAGTGTTGTCAAAAATATTAGCCATGTATACAGAGGAAGTCTTTAAGACATGAACTAGTTGTCATTGGGGTCAGTCCAAGTAACTGCAAATGTGTGTAAAGAGAAAACCTAACAAAGCTTTTTATGCAGAATGCTGTCTTCATACTTCCTATCCATTGGCTATTTCTTTGAAGGCTAGATATCATAAAAATGCCTATGTCTAAAAACTTTTGAAATTTAATACTATTCCAGATTTTTGCATATTTGTTTGAAAACTAAATTATTTCTCAAATTTTAACTTAGCTTTTTTTTTTAGCATGAGTGACATTTTTGAGAAAGGGGCTATCTCAGGTATTGAGTAATACACATTTAAAGTTTCCTTTCTCTTTAGATAACTGATGGCATTTTTCCTGTCCAATAATAATATTTTCAATATCTGTGCCCTGATTTAAAAGATACCAATATATAAAAACTAAAATTTATAAAACTATCAAGTTTGTGGTGTGCTTCTTTGAATAATGAAGAAGTTTTCCTTTATACCAAAGATCTCTGCAACTAGGGAATTCTGTGCTCTCCTTTGTAAGAATTGTTTTGGTTAAAAGTTTACATTTGTCTAGTGATTGTGTGATTAGTGTCTGTCTGTCCCATAGACTTTATGTTTCATGGGGGAAGATACTGTGTCTATTTTTCTTCACCATTGTATCCCTAGTTTGAAACCTCATGCTTGGTATATAGTAGGTGCTCAGTAATACGTTGAATGAGAGAGTGAATGGAGAGAAATCTCTTATGTGGTGAGTGTTCATTGATACCTTAAAATAAAACTCATTTTTACAGAAATGTAATTTATATTTAATCTTTCTTAAGGTTATAGCTATTACATAAGTTAATTGCCTATAATTTTAAATGGCAGAGAATGGAATTTTTAAATCAGTTACTATTCTATAAATGCTTTAATGGTATCCCGTAACCAAAATAAAATACTAGCTAACATTGCAAAGGTTTATTACCCTTCTGAGTAGTCTTCAATTTACTGTGGGGTCACAGACATCAGTGACTGCTTCCTATTAATTCTTTTTTTCTGTTTTCTTATCTAGATAGTCTGATACATGGGCCATTCATATAAGTCCCCAGATCTCTAGCATAACTTAAATGGGTAATGCAGTAAGGCTTTTATTGTATATACAAAATGTTTATAGAAAGGAGTTGGCCCCTCAGTATTTGTAGATGTATTATCTTTTATTTGAAAATACTAATTTTTTTGGTAGTCTTCTTAAAATGGTTTTTCATTTTTATGCTTTGTATCTTTTCCTTTACTCTTAAAACAAATTGAGTTTAATGTTATTCTTTTGTGTAAAGACTGCACTGAAGCCAGAGTTTCCTCTTTTGCTGTACATCTCTTTATTTTCTCTATTGTATTCTGTATTCTTATTATTTTTTTTAATGCTGGCTGTCATAATTTTGTCTAATTTTTTAATGTTTAGACTTTTTTGTTGCTTCACAATATACACATTAATAGGTATTTTAGTTACTGTAAGAAGTACAGTTTTGTGCTAAGCCCTTGTCACATGGCTAAGATAACTTTTTCTTGTTCCAGTAGGTCACTCCTGTTTTGCTAATTTGCTGCTAAAGTGCTCTTGTTTTGCCTTGTGGGCATGTATTGCTAGTATGTTTCAAATTACAGCTCCTGAATCCCTTGTACTTGGAGCTCACTGTTTCTGCTTAAAAATGAATTTGAGATTTTTAGAAACTAGGTGGGCTAATAAAACCGGTGTTGTATGTCATGTAAATTTGATAAGAAGGCTGGAAATGTCACCATATAAACAAAAAGATAGGGATTACAGAAATTTAGTTAAAAGATATATCAAAATAACCAAACATAGTCCACTGCAATTTTACAGCTGTAACCCTAGCTATGACCTTTTTGTTGGCTTAAAAGATGATACACATTCATTACAGAATAATTTGGTGTATCAGAGCTTGTTAAATTATTTCAGGGAACTTGTCTGGGCATCATCAAGCAATAGAAGAAAAATCTGCTCCTATATTAGCTAACCTTCCAACTGTGTGTTATCTTTTGATCTCATGTATGTTGGCATGACCTTAAACCTGCTTCTTTGGAGATGTGTGTGGTAAGAATATGGGGCTTAGGATGAAACAGGCCTAGACTAAGATCCTTACTGATTTCGTTGCTAGCTGTATAACTTTGGGCAGTCTAGTTTTCTGATCTTTAACTACTTTATATGAAGTATGACATATAAACATGTCATATGTCATGTGAAGACAACTTTCCAAGGCCACAGCTAGAAGTGGGTAATTTCTTATAATAATATTTTACTGTACTAAAAATGCCTGGGTGACCAAATATAGAGTGTGCAGTTTTCTTTTAATATCTATTTACTTTCGACTGTTTGGCTATTTACAAAATTGTTTTGGCCATTATGTAAACATGTATTTTTGAGCACCATATAAGGAAGTAGTAAGGAAGGGGAATATGGTATTTAGTGGGGGAGGCAGGATAGAGACATGAAAAAGATAGATAATCATACAGTGTAACATTTGTTAAGTGTCAGATGCTGGAGGAGATTAGAAGAGGGGATGGCTATGGAGAGCTGGTTTGGAGGCTACCATGGAAGAAAGGGATTTAGATATTAGATAAGCAGAGGCTGGGGATAGCCTTCCACTTTCCTCAAGTGTGAAATGGAAATAGTACTGCCTCATAGGATTGTTATTAGGATTCAGTGAAATACAGTATCTTAAAAGTATCTATGCAGTGCTGTGTGACACATAACTGCTATTTTTGTCACTCTTCTAGACTGAATATAAGTGGTTCCTTCTGTCGTCTTAAATTTTCTTTCACAGATGCCTGACTACTCCTTTAACATGGAGATAACACATAGTTTTCATTTTAAATACCAACTGGTTATCTGGAACATAATGTTGAAAAAATTCTGATCCACACCTGGTTTCAGCAGGAAAGAATGTGATCAGTTAGTGCTCAATTAGTGATGCCGAGGGCAGGTGTAAAGCAGGATGGAGGCCAGGATGGTGGTGTATGGGTTGTTGGAGTATGTAAAGCAAGGATTTATCATCCTTACCTATAGTCCTGTTATCACCTATTTTTTTTTCTAGCCCCTCCGTTCACTTCTTCCTATTAAACTCTGCAGTATAAACTGACAAGGTTCAGAAGTAGGATGCCAAGTTTATCCCTATATTTCTAGATACTCAGTAAATATTTGCTGAATGGTTAACTAAATGAAGAAACTCCTAGCCCCAGATTAGACAAGAATTTGAGGTAATAACCATTGCTCAAAAAATCTCTTTATACATTATTCCATTATATTCTACGAAGCAGCTTCCATTTAAAAAATACTTATATCCTCAACAAAGCTTAAGTTCTCAACGTCGTTTACTCATATCCGGTTCTTTTCCTAATGGAAACCACCCACATGAGAAACCGAGAGTGTTACTTGGGGGAAGGGATGGGTTGGAAAAGAAAGGGGCAGTTTTCTAATTGGGAAAAAGGTTAGATTTTAAGAAAGATGTGCCTGAATGGCTTTCAGCTCTGAGATGAGTGGGTTTCTGGGATGATGTAGTAGGGTTGCAGGGTGGTACAAAAATGGAAAGTATGCTGAAGACAAACAAAATTTTAATATTGAGTGATAGGTATGCAATTGTAAAAACACTGAATAATTTTCTTTGTAGTCGTACTTTCTGCTCCCTTCTCTAATATTCTAGATCCCCCTCCTTTCCACTTCTATTTGCAGTATTATTGTCTATGGGCCCTCCAGGTTGGCACTTGAATTTTGACCCATTTCATTCTCATCTTTACTCACTTTCTCTCTAAATCCTCCTTTTCTTCGAGGTAAACGAGTAGGGTATTCTAAACCTTTCCTGGGTACTATTAATTGGTAGAACTACTTTGTCTCACCCAGCCACTTGATGTCCTCCTGAAAGAAAAATAGTGATTGCAACTCCTTTCTTACATCTGATTGCTCCTAAGAAAGGATCTTGGTTTCAGAAAGAAAAGAAGGAATAGGAAAGTAGATGTGAGAAAGTGAAATTGTAAAGTTTGTACTGGATGTCCTTTCTTACTTTCTGAAGGTTCTTGTACCTTTGAGTGTCTTCTCATTAATATGTGGATAAAGGCTTGTTTTTATAAAACTTTTATTATTTACTTGACTCTATGTTTAAATATTTCTTAAAACTCATGAAATGAGGTTGTATATTCTTGGCTGTACTGTCTGCATTTAAAAAATGGATTTAATGCCTTTAGTTATGATGCCAAGTTATAATTTTTTAAAGACATATATTCCTGACATTGGTGTTCAACTGTATTTAAAATGCTTCCTTTATTTTTGGAGCTAGGAAGCAGAGTAGAAGGTACAGAGATTTTTTCAGGCTTATTGCTAATACCAAGTAAATGGGAATGTCTACTATTTAGCTGATTCATGAACAATGGGATTGCTGCAGAAAGAAGACCTGATTCTAGATCAGAATTATCCTTGGAACATTTAATGATGTCAACTTTAATAGAAAAGTTTAAAACAGCTTTTCTTATGCCTATTTCTTTTTTACCTAGCTTTTCATTTTGACATGGTCACAGTGTCTATTCTAGCTTGACAATTAATTTATAATATAAAAGTAATCTCTAAATCCGTTTGAAATCCACTGGTGACATATAATCCATTAATTAAATTTGCACCTGTTAGAAATGATAGAACTTCGTTGTAGTAGAATGAGGAGGATGTGGCAGTGTGTCATTCATTCTGTGAGTGGCATTGTGGCAATTGAAATAGTTTGACTTATAGTAAGAATCTTTTGTGCTTCAATGCATGAGCTACTGTGAAGATATGAGGAAGTGGGAAATAATGATCTGTGTCATGGTAAGTTCTGCTAATGATGGTCTCTTCAAAATGCTGTTACTCATGGGGCAATGGATTCCAAAGAATCTATGTAAACTTTCAGTAGTACTTTGTTAGTTTTTCTATTAAGTTTATGTGGAGGAATGGCTGTACACATTTTCTTTAATTTAAAGTCTAGGGCAAATAAACTAATTTGTACTTGTAATCATGAGTTGTTGTTCAGAGTCTTTCTCTGTTAATTTAAAAGTATGGCTTCAGCCTATGCCAACATTCCATTCTGGTAATTTTATTAATTAGAGTAAAATGCTTTCCGGCAGTATCAATTTTGTTTACTGATACATAGGAGAAGATAGTGAAGAATGTGCCTTTAACTTTCTCTTTAATGTATATGCCCTACATGTTTAGGAGTTTCAGTATACATTATTCACTGGTGAATTTTGAAGTAACATGGTGATGAATCTGCTCACAGTGCTGAGCTTTTGGTTTACAATTGCTTACTCACTAAAGTACAAGAAATATTCAAAGTACATATTTTCTCTAGATTAGGATTTAACATACTAATAAAGTAGATTAAAGATTGTTCCTTTACAGTGTTAGAGGTTTTGATTTTCAATCTTGTGAAAAGACCTTTTTTTTTTTGGCTATGTTGGGTCTTTGTTGCTGTGCCCAGGCTTTCTCTAGTAGCGGCAAATGGGGGCTACTCTTTGTTGTGGTGCATGGCCTCCTCATTGCGGTGGCTTCTCTTGTTGCGGAGCACGGGCTCTAGGCGTGTGGGCTTCAGTAGTTACAGCACACGGGCTCGGTAGTTGCAGCACGCAGGCCCTAGAGCACGTGGGCTTCAGTAGTTGCAGTGCGTGGGCTCAGTAGTTGCGACGCATGGGCTCTAGGGCATGCGGGCTTCAGTAATTGTGGCTCACCGGCTTAGTTGCTCTGCAGCATGTGGGATCTTCCTGGACCAGGGATCGAACCTGTGTCCCCTGCACTGGCAGGTGGATTCTTAACCACTGTGCCACCAGGGAAGTACCGTGAAAAGGCTTTTGACTGACCCAGTGTCTTAGTCTATTCAGGCTACTGTAACAAAAATACCATACATTGGGTGGCTTAAATTACAGACATTCATTTCTCACAGTTCTTGAGGCTGGATAGCCCAAGAGCAAAGTGCCAGCAGATTCTGGTCTGGTGAGGTCCTGCCTCCTGGATCACAGATGACCATCTTCTCATTGTGTCCACTCGTGGTGGAAAGGGCAAGAGAACTCTCTGGGGTCTCTTTTATAAGGGCACTCACCCCATTCATGAGAGCTCCACTGTCATGACCTAATCACCCCACAGGCCCTACCTCCTAGTACCATCACATTGGGGGTTAGGATTGCAACATAAGAATTTTGGGGGGCCACAAACATTTAGTGCATATCACCTAGTTTCAATTTCTAATTCCAGTTTGAACTTTAAGCCCTTGTTTTGAATAGAGTCAAACATCTGTTTCAATGGAGGAGAAAGTCAATAGATGATACTCAGATTCTCTTAATTTATTTTGGTATAATCTTTTCCATGTTACATTAAAAACAAGATGAGGCTGCTATTGCTACTGCAGGTTTTAGCCAATGCACTAAAACAAGAAAAGGAAGTAAGGGTTATTAATGGTGGAAAGGAAAAGAGAGTTGTCGTGAATTCTTTGTAATATGTTTGTCTACCTAGAAAATTCAAAGATATGATCAGAAAATGTCTTGAAAAATAATGAGAATTCTGTAAGGTATCTTGGGGGATATAAGATCACTGAATAAAAGTCAGCAGCTTTCCACTTCTAGTTCTGGCAGTGTGGCAGACAATGTTTAGAAAAATGCTTCTTGTAACAATATACCTTAAAATATTACATGGAATATTAACAAAAAGTACTTTTCAATACATGACTGAGGTAGTAGGAAAGGAAGAGAATTTCTCAGAACTTAGAAATAATAAGAAAGTGTGAGCTAATTGGTATAGGTGAGCATTGGAATTGATGTTTACCTAGGTATTACCTGCTGATCCTTGGTGGCTTAGGGCCTATATTTTATAGGTCTGTTTATGAAGGAATGGAGATAAAGTTTGGCACCTAAGAAGGGAGTAAGTTTCAATGGAGAATCACCATACAAAAGCTGGGATGCCCAAAGGATGACATCCTTAGTAAATGACCATTGAAATAACTCTTCCTTACATTGGTGGCTACTGGGATATATGCTGGACTTGTCCTCGGCTCTGGTTAGAATGCAAAGAAAAGAAAAAAAGGACAGATAAAGCAGAAGATTAGACACAACTGAAGAGGACATTAGTTAACTAGAATGTAGATGAAAAGAAAATACCCAGAATATAACATATAGAGAAGATTGGGGAACAAAAAATGAAAGTTTGAGGGACATGGAGGACAGCATGGAAGGTCCCTCACAGGTCGAATCAGACTTCTAGAAGGAGATAATGGAGAAAATGTGACAGAGGCAATATTTAAAGAGAGAATGAGAGTTTTCCAAGAGAGAACTAAAATTTAGGAAAACAATAGCATTATAAATTGGCCTGGAAGGGAGAGTGATTAGATTTTAAGCATTCAAAGAAGAAAAGTTAGGGGTATTGATTACCTTTATGCTTTAAATATTTGTTTAAATAACTGGGTAATCATTTTAAGAATAGAAATGGAGTGTATGATTTCTATTTTAAAAGTGGGAAAAATGTAATGAGGGGAAGAATCACAATAAAAAAAATAAGGCTGCCCCCCAAAAAAGTTAATCAAAGAGAAGGTACAAAACAAAATAGTAGATATGAATTCAAATGTATCAGCAACATAAATATTAATATTTTACAACTCTTCAGTTAAAAGAATAATATTGTAAGACTGGAGAAAAGAAAACCAAAATAAAAACAAAATCCAGATAGGTTAAAGCTATTTAGAAGAGATATGCCTAAAACATAAAAATATACATAGGTTAAAAGTTAAAGGATTGGAAATGATAAATCAGGCAAAATGAAAGTGGGTGTAATGTTAATAGACAAAATAGACTTTAAAGACTTTCAAAGCAAAAGTATTACTGAAAGTAAGGAATTACTACCTATAAATAAGCTTGCTTCAATGGCTATATATAGACTCATCCTTTCAAATATACCTGGAACATTGGTAAAAATTGACCATGTGCTAGCCCATGAAACAGGTTTCAGTAAATTTCAAAGATTGGTATCATTCAGATCACGTTCTCTAATATCACACAATTAATTTTGAGGTTTATAACAAAATAGTAACTAAAAACATCTACACATTTGGAAATTAAAAACAATTTCTAAATAACTCATGGTTGAAAGAGGAAATAATGAAAATGAAAACGTGAGATAAAGCTAAAATAATATTTAGAGATAAATGGTCATTAAGTGTTTATATTTAAAAAGAAGAAAGGCTGAAAATAAGTAAGGTAACTATTTAACTTAAGAAGTTAGAATAATGCAATAAACCCAAAGAAAGTAGAAGGAAGGACATGATTAAGAGCAGAAATTAATGAATTTGAAAACAAAGATACAGTAGAGAGGACCAACAGAACCAAAAAAAAAAAAAAAAAACCTAAAAAATTAGACAAATGCCTGGCAAGGTAGACTTAAAAAAAAAAAAAAGGAGAGACAACCTATAAGTAAATTGGAACTAAAGATGGGACTTGACAAATGCAACCATTGGTTTCAAATATGAGAAAATGTTTGGACCGCTCTGTGACTATACATTTGAACATTTTCTTGAAATAGGTAATTCCTGGAAAAATGTATATCACCAAAACAGATTCAGAAATAAATAGAAAATCTAGATTATTCCATATTTATTAAAAATGGAATCAGTAGTTAAAAATTTTATTACCATGAAGATAGCAAGCCAACACAAACTAGTAATTCCAGTCTTAAACAAACTCACTCATAGAATAGAAAAATATATAATACTTTACAACTTAGTTTATGAGACGAGTTAAACCTTATAAGGCTAGAATGAAAAGGGAAAATTACAGGACAGTCTCCCTAATTATGTATGTAAAAAGACTTAAGTAAATATTAGGAAGCCAAATTCAGCATTGTATTAAACAACTATACTGTGATTAAACTGGATTTAATACAGGGAAGCAAGTTTGGTTCAACAGTAGAAAAAATGTGTTAATGTAACTCACCATTTTAGCAGCTTAAAGGAGAAAAAGTATATTATAATTCAGAAAGATGCCAAAAAAACATCCTACAAAACCCAACAACCACTTAGGATTAAAACTCTTCTCCAACTAGGAACAAAAGGGAATTTTATTTAACCTGATACAGTGTATCTCTAAAAACTATATAGCAAGAATCATACTCACTGGTGAACTATTAAAAACATTCCATTTAAAATTATGACTAAGAGAAGGAGGCTGGTTTCACAGCTTTTATTTAACATTATACAGGCACTCCTAATCTGCAAAATAAGTTCAAACACATAACATACATGAATAAGAAATTAAATAAAAGAAGCAAACTGTCATTATTTGAAGAAAATATAATTATTTACATATAAATTTAAAAAAACTATAGAACAGTTATTAAAATGAACACAGGAATTTAGCAGGGTGGCTAGATATAAGATTAATATACAAGAAAATTAAATTTCTATATACTAGCAGTAAAGAGAAAATGCAGTTTCAAAAAAGATACAACAGGGAACTCTACTCAATGCTCTGTGGTGACCTAAATGGAAAGGAAATCCAAAATAGTGGAGATATATGTATATGTATAGCAGATTCACTTTGCTGTACAGCAAAAAGTAACACAATATTGTAAAGCAACTATATTCCAAAAAAATTAATTTAAAAAAATTGTACAGAAATGGAAAAAAAAAGATTTAGCCTATTCCTTAAAGTGTCACCTCTTTCATAAGTTTGTCCCATTCTCTTTAATTGAAATTAAGCATTCCTCATTTTATTGGCCAAGAGTAGTTTGTTTACATATTTGTAAGATTATATCTTACAACAGTTATCTCATAATTGACTGTTTATTTGTCTCCGCCCACTTGACTTTAAATGTCATTCATAGAACAAATGACAATGAAAACACAACGGCCCAAAACCTATGGGATGCAGTAAAAGCAGTTCTAAGAGAGAAGTTTATAGCAATACAATCCTGCCTCCAGAAACAAGAAAAATCTCAAATAAACAACCCAACATTACACCTAAAGCAGGTAGAGAAAGAAGAAAAAAAAAAAAAAACCCCAAAGTTAGCAGAAGGAAAGAAATCATAAAGATCAGATCAGAAATAAATGAAAAAGAAATGAAGGAAATTATAGCAAAGGTCAATAAAACTATAAGCTGCTTTTTTTTTCTTTTTAACATCTTTATTGGAGAATAATTGCTTTACAATGGTGTGTTAGTTTCTGCTTTATAACAAAGTGAATCAGTTATACATATACGTATGTTCCCATATTTCTTCCCTCTTGCATCTCCCTCCCTCCCACCCTCCCTATCCCAACCCTCTAGGTGGTCACAAAGCACGGAGCTGATCTCCCTGTGCTATGCGGCTGCTTTCCACTAGCTATCTTTTTTTTTTCTTTTCTTTTTTTGCGGTACGCAGGCCTCTCACTGCTGTGGCCTCTCCCGTTGCGGAGCACAGGCTCTGGACGCGCAGGCTCAGCGGCCATGGCTCACAAACCCAGGCACTCCACGGCATGTGGGATCTTCCTGGGCTGGGGCACGAACCCGTGTCCCCTGCATCGGCAGGTGGACTCTCAACCACTGCGCCACCAGGGAAGCCCTAGTTACCTATTTTACGTTTGGTAGTGTATATATGTCCATGCCACTCTCTCACTTTGTCACAGCTTACCCTTCCCCCCCCATATCCTCAAGTCCATTCTCTAGTAGGTCTGTGTCTTTATTCCCGTCTGACCCCTAGGTTCTTCATGACCTTTTTTTTTTTTTTTCTTAGATTCTATATATATGTGTTGGCTTACGGTACTTGTTTTTCTCTTTTCTGACTTACTTCACTCTGTATGACAGACTCTAGGTCTATCCACCTCACTACAAATAACTCAATTTCGTTTCTTTTTAAGGCTGAGTAATATTCCATTGTATATGTGTGCAACATCTTCTTTATCCATTCATCTGTCAGTGGAAACTTAGGTTGCTTCCATGTCCTGGCTGTTGTAAATAGAGCTGCAAAGAACATTTTGGTACATGACTCTTTTTGAATTATGGTTTTCTCAGGGTATATGCCCAGTAGTGGGATTGCTGCGTTTATGGTAGTTCTATTTTTAGTCTTTTAAGAACTTCCATACTGTTCTCCATAAGGCTGTATCAATTTACATTCCCACCAACAGTGCAAGAGTGTTCCTTTTTCTCCACACCCTCTCCAGCATTTATTATATCTAGATTTTTTGAAGATGGCCATTCTGACCAGTGTGAGATGATATCTCATTGTAGTTTTGATTTGCATTTCTCTAATGATTACTGGTGTTGAACATTCTTTCATGTGTTTGTTGGCCATCTGTATATCTTCTTTGGAGAAATGTCTATTTAGGTCTTCTGCCCATTTTTGGATTGGGTTGTTTGTTTTTTTGTTATTGAGCTGCTTGTAAATTTTGGAGATTAATCCTTTGTCAATTGCTTCATTTGCAAATATTTTCTCCCATTCTGAGGGTTGTCTTTTGGTCTTATTTATGATTTCCTTTGCTGTGCAAAAGCTTTTAAGTTTCATTAGGTCCCATTTGTTTGTTTTTGTTTTTATTTCCATTTCTCTAGGAGGTTGGTCAAAAAGGATCTTGTTGTGACTTATGTCATAGAGTGCTCTGCCTATGTTTTCCTCTAAGAGTTTGATAGTGTCTGACCTTACATTTAGGTCTTTAATCCATTTTGAGTTTATTTTTGTGTACGGTGTTAGGGAGTGTTCTAATTTCATACTTTTACATGTAGCTGTCCAGCTGTCCCAGCACCACTTATTGAAGAA
Organism: Tursiops truncatus; assembly: GCF_011762595.2. NCBI lineage: Eukaryota > Metazoa > Chordata > Mammalia > Artiodactyla > Delphinidae > Tursiops > Tursiops truncatus. Next base: position 66,762,573 of record NC_047035.1, on the reverse strand, counting down.
GCTGTCTTTTCTCCACTGTATATTCTTGCCTCCTTTATCAAAGATAAGGTGACCATATGTGCGTGGGTTTATCTCTGGGCTTTCTATCCTGTTCCATTGATCTATATTACTGTTTTTGTGCCAGTGCCATGCTGTCTTGATTACTGTAATTTTGTAGTATAATCTGAAGTCAGGGAGCCTGATTCCTCCAGCTCCATTTTTCATTCTCAAGATTGCTTTGGCTATCCAGGGTCTTTTGTGTTTCCATACAAATTGTGAAATTTTTGTTCTAGTTTTGTGAAAAATGCCAGTGGTAGTTTGATAGGGATTGCATTGAATCTGTAGATTGCTTTGGGAAGTAGAGTCCTTTTCACAATGTTGATTCTTCCAATCCAAGAACATGGTATATCTCTGCATCTATTTGTATCATCTTTAATTTCTTTCATCAGTGTCTTATAATTTTCTGCATACAGGTCTTTTGTCTCCTTAGGTAGGTTTATTCCTAGATATTTAATTCTTTTTGTTACAGTGGTAAATGGGAGTATTTTCTTAATTTCACTTTCAGATTTTTCATCATTAGTGTATAGGAAGGCAAGAGATTTCTGTGCATTAATTTTGTATCCTGCTACTTTACCAAATTCATTGATTAGCTCTAATAGTTTTCTGGTGGCATCTTTAGGATTCTCTATGTATACTATCACATCACCTGAAGACAGTGACAGCTTTACTTCTTCTTTTCCGATTTGGATTCCTTTTATTTATTTTTCTTCTCTGATTGCTGTGGCTAAAACTTCCAAAACTATGTTGAATAATAGTGGTGAGAATGGGCAACCTTGTCTTGTTCCTGATCTTAGTGGAAATGCTTTCAGTTTTTCACCATTGAGGATGATGTTGGCTGTGGGTTTGTCATTTACAGCCTTTATTAGGTTGAGCTAAGCTACCTCTATGCCTACCGTCTAGAGGGTTTTTATCATACATGAGTGTTGAATTTTGTTGAAAGCTTTCTCTGCATCTATTGAGATGATCATATGGTTTTTCTCCTTCAATTTGTTAATATGGTCTATCACATTGACTGATTTGCGTATATTGAAGAATCCTTGCATTCCTTGAATAAACCCCACTTGATCATGGTGTATGATCCTTTTAATGTGCTGTTGGATTCTATTTGCTAGTATTTTGTTGAGGATTTTTGCATTTATGTTCATCAGTGTTATTGGCCTGTAGTTTTCTTTCTTTGTGACATCTTTGGTTTTGGTATCAGGGTGATGGTTGCCTCATAGAATGAGTTGGGCAGTGTTCCTCCCTCTGCTGTATTTTGGAAGAGTTTGAGAAGGATACGTGTTAGCTCTTCTCTAAATGTTTGATAGAATTGGCCTGTGAAGCCATCTGGTCCTGAGCTTTTGTTTGTTGGAAGATTTTTAATTACAGTTTCAATTTCAGTGCTTGTTATTGGTGTGTTCATATTTTCTGTTTCTTCCTGGTTCAGTCTTGGCAGGTTGTGCATTTCTACGAATTTGTCCATTTCTTCCAGATTGTCCATTTTATTGTCATAGAGTTGCTTGCAGTAATCTCTCGTGATCCTTTGTATTTCTGCAGTGTCAGTTGTTACTTCTCCTTTTTCATTTCTAATTCTATTGATTTGAGTCTTCTCCCTTTTTTTCCTGACGAGTCTGGCTAATGGTTTATTAATTTTATTTATCTTCTAAAGAACCAGCTTTCAATTTTATTCATGCTGTCATTTCCTTCACTTCTTTTTCATTTATTTCTGATCTGACCTTTATGATTTCTTTCCATCTGCTAACTTAGGGGTTTTTTTTGTTCTTCTTTCTCTACTTGGTTTAGGTGCAAGGTTAGGTTGTTTATTTGAGATGTGTCCTGTTTCTTAAGGTAGGATTGTATTGCTATAAACTTCCCTCTTAGAACTGCTTTTGCTGCATCCCATAGGTTTTGGGTCGTTGTGTTTCCATTGTCATTTGTGTCTAGGTATTTTTTGATTTCCCCTGTGATTTCTTCAGTGATCATTTGGTTATTAAGTAGTGTATTGTTTAGCCTCCATGTGTTTGTATTTTTACAGATCTTTTCCTGTAACTGATATCTAGTCTCATAGCATTGTGATAGGAAAAGATACTTGATACCATTTCAGTTTTTTTTAATTTACCAAGCCTTGCTTTGTGACGCAAGGTATAATCTATCCTGGAGAATGTTCCATGAGCATTTGAGAAAAATGTGTATTCTGTTGTTTTTGGGTGGAATGTCCTATAAATATCAATTAAGTCCATCTTGTTTAATGTATCATTTAAAGCTTGTGTTTCCTTATTTATTTTCATTTTGGTTGATCTGTCCATTGGTGAAAGTGGGGTGTTAAAGTCCCCTACTATGAATGTGTTACTGTCGATTTCCCGTTTTATGGCTGTTAGTATTAGCCTTATGTATTGAGGTGCTCCTAATTTGGGTGCATAAATATTTACAATTGTTATATCTTCTTCTTGGATCAATCCCTTGATCATTATGTAGTGTCCTTCTTTGTCTCTTCTAATAGTCTTTATTTTAAAGTCTATTTTGTCTGATATGAGAATTGCTACTCCAGCTTTTTTTTGATTTCCATTTGCATGGAATATCTTTTTCCATCCCCTCACTTTCAGTCTGTATGTGTCCCTAGGTCTGCAGTGGGTCTCTTGTAGACAGCATATATGTGGGTCTTGTTTTTGTATCCTGTCAGCCAGTCTGTGTCTTTTGGTGGGAGCCTTTAATCCATTTACATTTAAGGTAATTATTGATATGTATGTTCCTATTCCCATTTTCTTAATTGTTTTGGGTTTGTTATTGTAGGTCTTTTCCTTCTCTTGTGTTTCTTGCCTAGAGAAGTTCCTTTAGCATTTGTTGTTAAGCTGGCTTGGTGGTGCTGAACTCTCTCAGCTTTTGCTTTTCTGTAAAGGTTTTAATTTCTCTGTTGAATCTGAATGAGATCCTTGCTGGGTAGAGTAATCTTTGTTGTAAGTTTTTCTCCTTCATTACTTTAAATATGTCCTGCCAGTCCCTTCTGGCTTGCAGAGTTTCTGCTGAAAGATCAGCTGTTATGGGGATTCCCTTGTGTGTTATTTGTTGTTTTTCTCTTGCTGCTTTTAATATGTTTTCTTTATGTTTAATTTTTGATTGTTTGATTAATATGTCTTGGCATGTTTCTCCTGGGATTTATGCTGTATGGGACTCTCTGTGCTTCCAGGAGTTGATTAACTATTTCCTTTCCCATATTAGGGAAGTTTTCAACTATTATCTGTTCAAATATTTTCTCAGTCCCTTTCTTTTTCTCTCCTTCTTCCTGGACCCCTAAATTTGATTGTTGGTGTGTTTAATGTTGTCCCAGAGGTATCTGAGACAGTCCTCAGTTCTTTTCATTCTTTTTTCTTTATTCTGCTCTGCAGTAGTTATTTCCACAATTTTATCTTCCAGGTCACTTATCCGTTCTTCTGCCTCAGTTATTCTACTATTGATCCCTTCTAGAGTATTTTTAATTTCATTTATTGTGCTGTTCATCATTGCTTATTTCCTCTTTAGTTCTTCTAGGTCCTTGTTAGATGTTTCTTGCATTTTCTCTATTTTATTTCCAAGACTTTGTATCATCTTTACTATCATTATTCTGAATTCTTTTTCAGGTAGACTGCCTATTTCCTCTTCATTTGTTAGGTCTGGTGGGTGTTTACCTTGCTCCATCTGCTGTTTGTTTTTCTGTATTCTGATTTTGTTTATCTTAGTGTGTTGAGGTCTCCTTTTCACAGACCACAGGTTTTTAGTTCCTGTTGTTTTTGGTGTCTCTCCCCAGTGGTTAAGGCTGGTTCAGTGGGTTGTGTAGGCTTCCTGGTGGAGGGTACTAGTGCCTGTGTTCTAGTGGATGAGGCTCGATGTTTCTGGTGGGAAGTCCATGTCTGGTGGTGTGTTTTGGGGTGTCTGTGGACTTATTATGATTTTAGGCAGCCTCTCGGCTAATCGATTTGTCTGTGCTGTGTCTTGCTAGTTGTTTGGCATAGGATGTCCAGCACTGTGGCTTGCTGGTCATCGAGTGAAGGTGGGTCTTGGTGTTGAGATGGTGATCTCTGGGAGATTTTTGCCGTTTTATATTATGTGGAGCTCAGAGGTCTCTTGTGGACCAGTGTCCTGAACTTGGCTCTCTCACCACAGTGGCACGGCCCTGATGCCTGGCTGGAGCACCAAGAGCCTTTCATCCACACGGCTCAGAATAAAAGGGAGAAAAAATAGAAAGAGCATAAAATAAAGTAAGATAAAATAAAATAAAGTTATTAAAATAAAAAATACTTATTAAGAAAAAAATGTTTCAAAAGTAAAAGAAAAAAAAACGGACAAACAGAACCGTAGGACAAATGGTGAAATCAAAGCTATATAGACAAAACCTCACACAGAAGCATACACATACACACTCACAAAAAGAGGAAAAGGGGCAAAAATAATATATCTTGCCCCCAAAGTCCACCTCCTCAGTTTGGGATGATACGTTTTCTATTCAGGTATTCCACACATGCAGGTACATCAAGTTGATGGTGTAGCTTTAATCTGCTGCTTCTGAGGCTGCTGGGAGAAATTTCCCTTTCTCTTCTTTTTTCACACAGTTCCCAGGGTTCAGCTTTGGATTTGGACCCACCTCTGCATGTAGGTCACCTGAGGGCGTCTGTTCTTCACGTAGACAGGACGGGGTTCAAGGAACAGCTGATTCTGGGGCTCTGGCTCACTCAGGCGGGGGGAGGAAGGGTGCAGATGCAGGACAAGCCTGCAGCGGCAGAGGCTGGCGTGATGTTTTACCAGCCTGAGGCACGCTGTGCGTTCTACTGGGGAAGTTGTCCCTGGATCACAGGACCCTGGCAGAGGTGGGATGCATAGGCTCCCTGGAGGGGAGGTGTGGATAGTGACCTGTGCTTGCACACAGGCATCTTGGTGGCTGCAGCAGCAGCCTTAGCGGCTCCTGCCCATCTCTGGGATCCGCGCTGATAACTGTGGCTCGCGCCAGTCACTGGAACTCCTTTAAGCAGCACTCTTAATCACCTCTCCTCACGCGCCAGGAAACAAAGAGGGAAGAAAAAGTCTCTTGCCTCTTTGGCAGGTCCTGACTTTTTCCTGGACTCCCTCCCGGCTAGCCGTGGTGCACTAGCCCCTTCAGGCTGTGTTCACGCTGCCAATCTCAGTCCTCTCCCTGCGATTCGACTGAAGCCCGAGCCTCAGCTCCCAGCCCCCACCTGTCCCGGCGGGTGAGCAGACAAGCCTCTTGGGCTGGTGAGTGCTGCCCAGCACCGCTCCTCTGTGCGGGAATCTCTCCACTTTGCCCTCCGCACCCCTGTTGCTGCGCTCTCCTCTGTGGCCCCGAAGCTCCCCCCTCCGCCTCCCTCAGTCTCTGCCCGCGAAGGGGCTTCCTAGTGTGTGGAAACCTTTCCTCCTTCACAGCTCCCTCCCACTGGTGCAGGTCCTGTCACTATTCTTTTGTCTCTGTTTTTTCTTTTGCCCTACCCAGCTATGTGGGGAGTTTCTTGCCTTTTGGGATGTTTTAGGTCTTCTGCCGGTGTTCAGTGGGTGTTGTATAGGAGCAGTTCGATGTGTAGATGTATTTCTGATGGATTTGTGGGGAGGAAGGTGATCTCCGCATCTTACTCTTCCACCATCTTCTCAAATCCCCCTAAAAGCTGCTTCTTTGAGAAGATAAACAAAATTGATAAACCGTTAGCCAGACTCATCAAGAAAAAAAGGGAGAAGACTTAAATTAACAGGATTAGAAATGAAAAAAGAGAAGTAACAAGTGACATTTCAGAAATACAAAGGATCATGAGAGATTACTACAGGAAAGTATATGCCAATAAAGTGGTCAACCTGGATAAAATGGACAAATTCTTAGAAAAGCACAACCTTCCAAGACTGAACTAGGAAGAAATACAAATTATGAACAGACCAATCACAAACTCTGAAACTGAAACTCTGATTAAAAATCTTCAACAAACAAAAGCCCAGGATCAGATGGCTTCACAGGCGAATTCTATCAAACATTTAAAGAAGAGCTAACACCAATCCTTCTCAAACTCCTCCAAAATATAGCAGAGGGAGGAAAACTCCTAAAGTCATCCTATGAGGCCACCACCACCCTGATACCAAAACCAGACAAGGATGTCACAAAGAAAGAAAACTACAGGCCATTATCATGATGAACATAGATGGAAAAATCCTCAACAAAATAGTAGCAAACAGAATCCAACAGCACATTAAAAGAATCATACACCATGATCAAGTGGGGTTTATCCCAGGAGTGCAAGAATTCTTCAATATATGGAAATCAATCAATGTGATATACCATATTAACAAATTGAAGGATAAAAACCATATGATCATCTCAATAGATGCAGAAAAAGCTTGTGAGAAAATTTAACACCCATTTATGACAAAAACCCTGCAGAAAGTAGGCATAGAGGGAACTTACCTCAACCTAATAAAGGCCATATATGACAAACCCACAGCCAACATCATTGTTAGTGGTGAAAAAGTGAAATAATTTCCACTAAGATCAGGAACAAGACAAGGTTGCCCACTCTCACCAGTATTATTCAACCTAGTTTTGGAAGTTTTAGCCACAGCAATCAGAGATGAAAAATAAATAAAAGGAATCCAAATCGGAAAAGAAGAAGTAAAGCTGTCACTGTCTTCAGGTGATGTGATAGTATACATAGAGAATCCTAAAGATGCCACCAGAAAACTATTAGAGGTAATCAATGAATTTGGTAAAATAGCATGATACAAAATTAATGCACAGAAATCTCTTGCCTTCCTATACACTAATGATGAAAAATCTGAAAGAGAAATTAAAGAAACACTCCCATTTACCCTTGCAACAAAAAGAATAAAATACCTAGGACTAAACCTACCTAAGGAGACAAAAGAGCTGTATGGAGGAAATTGTAAGACACTGATGAAAGAAATTAAAGATGATACTAATAGATGGGGAGATATACCATGTTCTTAGATTGGCAGAGTCAACATTGTATAAATGACTCTTCTACCCAAAGCAATCTGCAGATTCAATGCAATCCCTATCAAACTACCAATGCCATTTTTCACAGAACTAGGACAAAAAATATCACAATTTGTATGGAAACACAAAAGACTCCGAATAGCCAAAGCAATCTTGAGAACGAAAAACACAGCTGGAGGAATCAGGCTCCTGGACTTCAGACTATACTATAAAGTTACAGTAATCAAGACCGTATGGTACTGGCCCCGAAACAGAAATATAGATCAATGGAAGAGGATAGAAAGCCCAGAGATAAACCCACACATCTATGGTTACCTTATCTTTGATAAAGGAGGCAAGAATATACAATGGAGTAAAGACAGCCTTGTCTATAAGTGGTCCCAGGAAAACTGGACAGCTACATGTAAAAGAATGAAATTAGAACACTCCCTAACACCATACACAAAAATAAACTCAAAATGGATTAAAGGCCTAAATGTAAGGCCATATACTATACAAGTCTCAGAGGAAAGCATTGGCAGAACACTCTATGACATACATCACAGCAAGATCCTTTTTGACCCATCTCCTAGAGAAATGGAAATAAAATCAGAAATAAACAAATAGGACCTAATGAAACTTTAAAGCTTTTGCACAGCAAAGAAGACCACAAACAAGATAAAAAGACAGCCCTCAGAATGGGAGAAAATATTTGCAAACTAAGCAACTGACAAAGGATTAATCTCCAAAATATTCAAGCAGGTTGTGCATCTGAATATGAAAAAAACAAACAACCCAATCAAATAATGGGCAGAAGACCTAAATAGACATTTCTCCAAAGAAGATATACACATTACCAACAAACACATGAAAGGATGCTCAACATCACTAATCATTAGAGAAACGCAAACCAAAACAACAATGAGGTATTATCTCACACCAGTCAGAATGGCTATCATCAAAAATATACAAACAATAAATGCTGGAGAGGGTGTGGAGAAAAGGGAACCCTCTTGCACTGTTGGTGGAATTTAAGTTGATATAGCCATTATTGAGAACAGTATGGAGGTGCCTTAAAAAACTAAAAATAGAACTACCCAATGACCCAGCAATCCCAGTACTGGGCATATACCCTGAGAAGACCAGAATTCAAAAAGAGTCATGTACCACAATGTTCATTGCAGCACAATTTACAATAGCCAGGACATGGAGGCAACCTAAGTGTCCATTGACAAATGAATGGATAAAGAAGATGTGGCACATATGCACAATGGAATATTACTCAGCCATAAAAGGAAACGAAATTGTTATTTGTAGTTAGGTGGATGGACCTAGAGTTTGTTGTACAGAGTGAAGCAAGTCAGAACAACAAATACCGTATGCCAACACATATATATGGAATCTAAAAAAAAAAAAACACCATGGTTCTGATGAACCCAGGGGCAGGACAGTAATAAAGACGCAGATGTAGAGTATGGACTTGAGGACATGGGGTTGGGGAATGGTAAGCTAGGACGAAGTGAGAGAGTATCATTGATATACATATACTACCAAATGTAAAGTAGATAGCTAGTGGGAAGGATCTGCATAGCACAGGGAGATCAGCTCAGGGCTTTCTGACCACCTAGAGAGGTAGGATAGGGAGTGTGGGAGGGAGACGCACGAGGGATTGGATATGGGGATATATGTATATGTATAGGTGATTCCCTTTGTTATACAGCAGAGACTAACACAACAATGTAAAGCAATTATACTCCAATAAAGGTGTTAAAAATTTTTCATACATAGGCTCTGCAGACAGAATAAGCCTTTTTAAGACCACTGTCTCCTGTCTGCTGGAGTTTAAGCTCCATTAGACCATATCTCTGATGTTCACTGATGTTTTACCAGGACCTATCCCAGTCTCTAGCAACTAGGGGTTATAAAGTAAATTTTTGTCTAATGAGTGTGTGAATGAATACTCTCATGAATTGGAATTTTGGTGTATACCAATATGGGGCAAGAGTAATATGGTGTAAACTTTGAAGAATATCCTTGGGTTTAAAAAGTGGAAGAAGGGCTTTCCTGGTGGCACAGTGGTTGAGAGTCCACCTGCCGATGCAGGGGACACGGGTTCGTGCCCCGGTCCGGGAGGATCCCACATGCCGCGGAGCGCCTGGGCCCGTGAGCCATGGCCACTGAGCCTGCGCATCCGGAGCCTGTGCTCCACAACGGGAGAGGCCATAGCAGTAAGAGGCCTGAGTACCGCAAAAAAATAAATAAATAAAAAATAAAAAGTTGAAGAAGAATTTAGAATCTATCAGCACAGACTTGATTGTTGCTATTATTATTATTTATCAACATTGATAATTTTTTCGCCAAATCCTTGGTGAATGTATACTGGATGATATCACATTTTATATCAACTATAGATTTTAATATAGATTGACGTTTATGATAATTTTATAATAAACTTCATATAGATCATAAAAAAAGATACAAATAGCTTCAGAAATACAGGGTACCTGGGAAAAAACCTAACAAAGAAAATGTACAGTTTTCAAGAGGAAAAGAATTCTAAAATTTTATTGAAAGATTTTCAAAATGTCAATAATTGGAAAACAAATGATGTTCATGGATAGGAAAACTAAATTTTATAAAAATCTCATTTCCTTCTAATAGTCTTGCAAATCCAGTCAGAAGTCCACTTGTCGAAATTGATGACCAAGTTGAATATACAAATTATAAAGGTGAGCAAAGGGCCTGTGAATAGGTAAGACACTCTTGAAGAGAGAGAAAACACAGGAGACTTGTGCTGCCAGATACGGGTACTTATTATAAAACTGCAGTATATGCCTCCTGTTTGGTATTGGCTCAAGGATAGACAGATAAACTAGTAGAATCAAATAGATAGTCCAGAAACAGACATATATATATATATGGAAACCTGATTTATGACAAGGCTAGCATTGCAGACTATTGATGGTAGGACAATTTATTATCCACGTGCAAATAAAGTAGTGGATCCTCACACTACACACACAAATTAATTTCAGATGGTTTAAGGACTTAGATGTAAAATGCGAAACTATGAAGGTTTAGAAGACAATATATGATCTCAATGACTGTATTAGTAAAGGCTTTCTTAAACAAGACCCAATAAGGATAGACCATAAAGGAAAAAACTGATTAATTTGATTACATAAAAAGTAAAAACTTCTGTTATTCAAAAGACATTATAAAGGGACAGAACAGCAGAGCCTTGTTCAAGATGATGAACTCAAATGCCTAGTGCATTTGATTAATGTATTTGATATTTGCACAACTGGAAAATAGGAAGAATTTGCTAATAAATACATAGAAAATGAAGGAAACACATACATGCTGCGCAAAGATCTTCTTATCAATTCAGGGAGAGAAAGGAAAAATAGTATTGTGTGCTATATTGCTCACCTATTAGTAACATTTACATGATGTCTAATAAAAATGGTGATATAATTGCATTGGGAAGATGGGTGCATGAAAAGTATGCCTGTGTTTGTGAAAAAGAGCTAAATACTTTAATATGTCATGAGATAACTAAAAATTGTCAACCTTTTGGTTTGGTAGATTAGCTAATTGTATCAACATTAATTTCCTGGTTGTGATAATTGTACTATGGTTATATAAAATATTAACATTAGGGAAAGCTAGGTGAAGGGTATATGAGGACTCTGGCTATACTTGCAACTTTCTGTAAGCCTAAGATTAATTCATCATAAGAAGTTAAAGAAATCAACTAATAGTTGTTGGCTCTGGGGAGTAAGAAATGTGACAGTGCTGGGGGATTATTGACATTTGCTAATAATTTTTATAGTACTACTTGACTTTTTAATTGGTATGCATTTGTTATTGGAGAAAATGGAAAGTAGAAAATTGTGCAGAGCCCAATGGAGGAAAGTTATTTCTCTGTAAATTTAACTTGGATGCTTTGGAAAGAATTGACAAAGTTAGTTACATGGAAAAGAATATTGCTATCAAATTATCTATGAGGGAGATTGAGCTTGTTAGTTTAGTCAGAAGTTAAAGAGGGAAACCATTAAAAAGTATATACTTAAACATTTTATTTTAGCTTGGAACATAAAAATGCATACTTATTCACCAATCTTTTAATGAAGGGCCATAGCTTTTTGTGTGTGTAGGGAATCCAGTGAATAGAGTTCAGTAATGGATTTCTTATATAAACCATGCCTGTATGCTTTATCATAATTTTAAATTTCAGTCTCTTTAAAGAGGAGAAAGAACCTAAAGAACATATGATAAAATGTATCTACCTCCATACTTCTTTTCATCTTTTAAAACCAAAACACCCTATCCATTAAACAATAGCTCTCCATTGCTACTTTCCCCTCCCTCTGGCAACCACCATTCTACTTTCTGTCTCTATCATTTCGACTACTTTCAGTATCTCATATAAGGGGACCATACAGTATTTCTCTTTTTGTGTCTGACTTATTTTACTTAGCAGTGTTCTCGTGGTTCATCCATGTTGTAGCATATGTCAGAATTTTCTTCCTTTTTAAGGCTGAATGATATTCCATTGCATATCTATACCACGTTTAGCTTATCCATTCATTCATTAAAGGACCCTTGGGTTGTTTCCACATTTTAGGTATAGTGAGTAATGCTGCTGTGAACATGAGTGTACAAATATCTCTTCAAGACACTGATACCCTTCAATCCTTTTTTCATCCCTGCTTTCAATTCCACCAAGAAGTGGAATTGCTGGATTGTATGGTAATTCTATTTTTAATTTTTTGAGGAACTCATATTATTTTCCATAACATTTCCATTTTACATTCCCATGAACAGTGCACAAGGGTTGCCATTTGTCTCTATTCTTGCCAACTGTTGTTATTTCCTGTGGTTTTTTATTTTATGGCAGCCATCCTAATAGTGTGAGGTGGCTTCTCATTGTAATTTTGATTCACATTTCCTTAATGATCATTGATGTTGAACATTTTTTCATGTGCTTATTGGCCATTTGTATATCTTCCTTGGAGAAATGTCTATTCACTTCCTTTGCCCAGTTTTGAATTTTGTTGTTGTTGTTGAGTTTTAAGAGTTCTCTCTATATTCTATTCTGGCTATTAATCTCTATAAGATATATGATTTACAAATATTTTCTCCCATTCTTTGGGTTGCCTTTTCACTCTGTTGATATTACCTCCTGATGCACAACATTTAAAACCTTTCATGAACTCCAGTTTGTCTATTGTTGCTTTTGTTGCCTATGTCTTTGGTGTGTATCCAAGAAATCCTTGCCAAATCCAATGACATGAAGCTCTTGCCCTATGTTTTCTTCTAAGAGCTTTATAGTTTTAGCTGTTACATTTAGGCCTTTGATCCATTTTGAGTTAATTTTTTGTCTGTGGTGTTAAGTAAGGGTCCAACTTCATTCTTTTGCATGTGTATATACAGTTTTCCCAGCTTTTCCCCCAGTGAATGATCTTGGCCTCTCTGTGAAAAAAATCGTTTGACTGTGTATGTGAGGGTTTATTTCTGGTCTCTCTATTCTGTTTCATTGGTCTATATGTCTGCCTTTATGCCAGTACCACATTGTTTTGATTGCTGTAGCTTTGTAGTAAGCTTTGAAATAAGGAAGTATGAGTCCTCAAGCTGTGTTCTTTTCTTTCAAGATTGATTTGCATATTTGGGATCCTTTGAGATACCATATGAATTTTAGGATGGATTTTTTATTTATGCAGGAAATATTACCTTGATAGGGATTTTGATAGGGATTGCACTGAATCTGTAGGTGGCTTTGGGTAGTATTGACATCTTAATATTAAGTCTTCCAGTTAATGAACATGGCATACGTTTTCGCTTGTTTATGTCTTCTTTAATTTCTTTCAGCAATGTTTTGTAGTTTGCATTTTGCAAGTCTTTTACGTCCTTGATTAAGTAAATTCCAAAGTATTTATTCTTTTTGATGCTGTTATAAATGGGATTTTCATAATTTCCTTTTCAGATTGTTCATTGTTAGTATATAGAAATGAACTGATTTTTGTATTTTGACTTTGTATCCTCTACTTTACCAGATTTATTTATTAGCTCTAATAGTTTTTTGTGGAACCTTCAGGGTTTTATATATAAGATCATAACATCTGTGAAAAAAGAAAACTTTACTTCTTCCTTTCCAATTTGGATGCTGTTTATTTCTTTTTCTTGCCTCATTGCTCTGGCTATAACTTTCAGTATTATGTTGAATAAAAGTGGCAAAAGTGGGCATCCTTATCTTGTTCCTGATCCTAGAGGAAAAACTTCCAGTCTTTTACTATTGAGTATGATGCTTGCTGTGGGTTTTTCACATTTGGCTTTTATTATGTTGAAATACAAAATAGAGTTTGTTACTTTTTTTGGATTCTTATACTTTTCAAAAATTTCAAGTAAAGAAAAGAAATAACTGTGTGTTTGCAAATATACATGTATACACATACTAGATAAGCATATGTATATAATTTATTTATCGATATATATGAATAAACCTGGTGGACAAAATTACTTATTGAGATTATTTTTTAGAACATTTGAAAATAGTAGATGAAGTGTTTCTTAATAAAACTATATCCCATCTATTTTTAGATGTTGCACCCATTGGGTGTATTAGTTGTATGCTTGGTATAATGTTTAAACTGTTGCAAATTGAGGTGAATTAGTTGGAAGTGAAAGACTAGCAATATGAGTCGCTTATTTATATTTTTAATTTGACACTCTTTGATAAGAAAACGCAATATGTTTATGTATAATGACTTACTCTTCTAGAAGATTTTTTTTTCTTATTTCAGGTAACTTAATGCGGCCTCTTTTGAATTATGGTATTGCTTGGTAAGCATATCTTTTTTACTTTATGTTACTTTTCAGAATAATATTAACTTATATAAATTAGTTGTATTTTTGGTTTCCCATTGCAGTATGTCCATGGGCTTCCTGATTGAAGAGACTGCACCCATTGTTTGGAGAGGCCTTATGGTAATGTCAGCCATTGAGAAACTGTTGAGGCAGGTAAGAAAATTGCATTAAGCATCATTTTATTATCGGCACACTGTGGTTAATATTTTCTGATTGGAGAGTCGTTAAAATTTGCAGTCAGGTTTGAGATGTTTTGCAAAATAACCCAGTCAATATACTGAATTTATAATGAGGTGTGTGGCGCCAAGACCAACTTTCACTGTCACATGATTGAATCTTTCCCGTTGCTTATTAGTACTAAAATCTAATGTCTTATTTTATATTATTCTGTTTCTCTGTTCAGACTCTGTTGAGTCTACATCAAGGCAAGGAAATTTATTTTATAAGTAATTTGCGTTCTTTAGATTTATGGTTAATTTCGTAGTGGCCAATATTGAGTTATAACGGCAGTGTAGAAATTCCTTAGATGTAGAAAAAATTCTATAAACCACAGTGCTTATGATTAAAATTGCTTCAGAACAAAATGAAATTTTATTTTACTCTGAGTACATATGGCTACATATTTATTTATATAATATCTGTCCAATCAACTTGAATTTGACCTTAAGGAAAAGAACAGTTGATTGGATAATCTAAAAATATCAGATGAGCTCTATGTTATTTATAGGAATAAATTTTATTTTTTCTTAGTAACTGTGAATTTATAGTCAGTTATGTTCTAGGTAAATATTATAAGTACTTTGGATTTTCTCCACTGACTTATAACAATTACGCCTTATTTATTCATGTTTTACTTTGGGTCAGGCACCATGCCATAGGCTGGCAGTTCTAATCATACATATTCCTATATTCATTTCCAGTTGTGAAAGTAAGTAGATATAATATGTCTTGAACTCTGAAACTCTTCTTTTTTCATTGTAACATCTTGTCTTTTTTCTGCTGCTTGAGTTCTGATAAATGTGCTCTTTGCTCTTTGGTCCCAGAATCCTCCTATCTTCTCAGCACATTTAAGTCTCTTGGCTGCATTTCTTCCTCTTTCACACTCAGATCCCATAGTTGATTATTTCAGTTATACTCCTGACCCCATCCATTCCAGTTCCTTTGTGATCTTGACCTTTATTTCTGTGGATTAAGCCAGGATTTTTTTTTCTTTAAGGAAATTCTAAAACAATATTTATTCAGTTTATAATTAAAGTTAGAGTCAATGGAAATCTGGAAACACCAGAAGGAGAATTTTGATTTTAATATTGTCAACTGAAAAAATTGTGCAACCTGTAAGTTGAGAATTATGTTTTATTTGGCGGACAAAACTGAGGACTTCATCCCAGGATGCAGTCTCTCAGGTAACTCTAAGGGACTGCTTCGAAGAGGTAAGGGAGGGGCCAGGATATATAAGAGTTTTTGCAGCAAAGACAGGTAGTCAGAACATCAAAAGATTACTGTCAATTTAAGAAAATCACATATCTCAAGTTAAGGAATTTAGCGCTTCTCTATGTATGGGAGGATATAAGAGTTTGGGCTCATTGAAATCATTCCTTTGATATCTGGGGCCCTCAGTTATCTGGGGCCAGTATCCTGTGCTTTCTCATTCTGAGTTTCCTCAGGGTGCACCATCAGGGGTGGCTGCAGCAGCTGACTGCTAGATGGGGGGCATTCTGTTTCTATCCTGAGTTCCCTCAGGGCTAACTCTCAGGGAGGTGGTAATGTGATGGCTTGATGGCTGCAACATCCTTGTTTACTGATATGGCAGGCAACATTTTCTCATTGACAATATTTCCCGCCTCCTATGTTAGTGTTAGAATTCTCAACAGGAAATGATTCAGAATTCCTCCTAAGTCTTTATGGATGGCCACAAGAAGATGGAAGTACTTCCGCTTTCCACAGTGATCAGACACTTAGAGATCCAAGTCAGTGAGAAGAGACACAGAAGTCCAGGCCAAGGGTTGGTGTTCCTAGCTCAGAGATGTAGAATCCCCATAGCCTGTGCCCAGCAAGGGGTGAGCAAGTTCTCTCTTTTCTGTCCTTTTTAAATCTCAGGGATCCTTTTAAATCTCAGATTCCAACAGGTGACAAAAGCATCTGCAAATGAGCCCCTGAGCCTGGAAGAGAGAGAGCAAGTGTGTAACTGCCCTCAGGAGAGGGGCAAAGGGAGTTTCCCACAGAATGAGATTAAACCTGACAGTTTGAATAATTAGGCTGCAGAAAGACTGCACCTGAAGGTCACACTTAGATTTAGTACCTGCTTTTATAAACAAAGAAAACTTTTTGAGACCAGAGGTGAGAAGATCAAAAGTCTGAAGGAACCAGAAGTATATTATTTTTTTATTTGGTGGGGTGTTGGGGAAGGGGAGAGGAGGCAGGATGCCAATTCTGTATTCTCAGTGTCCCACCATAACCCAGCCTTTTGTATCTACTGATGAATACTGTTGGAGAATGTAGAATACTTGTGTTAATTGCTGGCATCATACATTTTTGATTTCTGAGTTTAGCCAGGCTCTCAGCACTTCAATCATCTGATTTAATTCATTATTCTTTTAACATTTATTAAATGCTCAGCTTAAAAAATATTTAGAGGGCTTCCCTGGTGGCGCAGTGGTTGAGAGTCCGCCTGCCAATGCAGGGGACACGGGTTCGTGCCCTGGTCCGGGAAGATCCCACATGCCGCGGAGCGGCTGGGCCCGTGAGCCATGGCTGCTCAGCCTGCGCGTTCGGAGCCTGTACTCCACAACGGGAGAGGCCATAACAGTGAGAGGCCCACGTACTGCAAAACAAACAAACAAACAAACAAAAATATATATATATATTTAGGGAATTTGGTTGTTTGGCAGAGGACCTATTGGAGATGTGGCAATTTGACTTGCTGGCACATAAATCATATAAAAGTTACAGTTTATTCTGACAAGTGCTGAAGATACATTTTTAGCAAACATACTACAAAATATCAGAATGAATATCAGGGGCGAGAAAATGAATCCATTACTTATTTTCTTGGGATACTTAGAGGATACCTAGAGTATCCGCTAGGATATTAGGATATTGGCCTGCATGTTTGCCATACAGTCTTTTGTAAAGTTGCTTCTGTCATCTGCACATTTTAATAGGAGCTGAAAGCTGATATTTTTGGATCATACCGTGATCAGTGCTAATCATCTGAGCTATTAATTAAGGAGTGTTTTGTTTTGCTTTAGAAAGCAGACCAGCATTTGGTAAATTTAACATCCTTTGTGAAAATATAGTAGCTGGATAGATGCTCTATATAGCAGTGGATTGTGGAGGGTACCTGGTTCATTGGCTGATTAAAAAAATTGAATATAACATATATGTAGAAGAAGGTACAGATCATAAGTGTCCAGATAGATGGATTATCCCAAAGTGAAAACACCTTATACTCATCATTCAGGACAAGATAAATAGAATACCAATGTTCCAGAAGCTCTTCCCCTGTCCCTTCCCAGTTACTATCTTGTGGGGAGATGATAAATACTTGTGGTAGGTCTGCCATCTTGAATTGGAATCTTTTTTAAAGTTTTTTTCCCTCTTTCTTTTAATTTATTGAGTTAAACTTATACATATAATAGGATTCACAGATCTTATATGTGGAGTTCAGTGATTTTTGATAAACATATGTGACTGTGTAACCATACCCCAATCAAGATAGAGGACATTTCCATGCCCCTAGAAAGTTTCCTTGGACTCTCTTGTAGTCAGTCCCACACCCATAGGCCATGATTGTTGTGATTTCTGTCACCATAAATGAGTTTTACATAAATGAGTTTTACATGTTCTTATACTTCATATAAAGGGAACCTTATAGTATAGAGCCTTTTGTATCTGGTTTCTCTTTCTTAGTCTAATGCTTTTGAAGTCATCCTTGTTGCATGTATCAGTAGCTGAGTCCTTTTATTGCTGAGTAGTATTCCTTTGCATGAATATAACCTAATATTGTTTTAGCTGTTCTTCTGTTGATAGACATTTAGGTAGTCTCCAGTTTTTGGCCATTATGAATAATGCTGCTATAAATACTTGTACAAGTGTTCATAAGAGTTCCAGTTGTTTCACATCTTTGTCAATGTTTGGTGTGGTCATTCTGTTCACTGGTGGGTATAAAATGGTATCTTTTGATGGTTTTAATTTGTGCTTCCCTTATGGTCAATGATTTTAAGCCCCTTTTCATGTGCATGTTAGATATTGCTGTATCTTCTTTCATGAAGTGTATGTTCAAGTCTTTCACTCTTTTTTTTTTTTTTTTTGGCTCATTTTTCTTCTTGTAATTGAGTTGCAAGAGTTTTAATATATTCTGGTTATGAGTCCATTGTCAGGTACATGTATTGGGAATATTTCTCCCAGTCTGTGGCTTGCCTTGTGATGAGCTGAAGTTTTAAATTTTCGTGAAACCCAATCTATTCCCCCCCTCCAATTTTTTTTTTTCTTAATGCTTAGTACTTTTTCTGCCCTCTCTAAGAAATCTTTGCCTGTCTACCCCAAGGTTGAGATTCTTGTGTATATTTTTACCTTTAAGATTTATAGGTCTGGCTTGTATATCTGGAATTAATTTTTTTGTATGAAGTGAGATAATGATCAAGGTTTATATTTTTTCATAGTTGTGTCATAATAGGAAATATATTTATTCTTTGTCCTTGGGTCCTGACACAAAGCTCCTAAAACCCTTGGAATTTCCTGAGTGATAGGATTGTCCTTTGTCATTCGTAAGGAGCCTCGTTTTGAGCACACCTGCTAGTTCACGCTAGTGAGGTGACTTGGGGTAGGACTAGATAGCCTCAGGATGGGACTGGTCACCAGCAAGGCCAAGTATTTAGAGGGTTAGAACTTTCAGCCTCTCCTACTGACCTCTGGGAACGGGAAGGGGGGTGGGCTGCAGATTAAACTCTATGAAAATTCTTGAACAACAAGATTCGATGAGCTTCTGGGTTGTAAAACACGTCCACATGCTGGGTGGGTTGTGTACTCTAGTTCCATGGCGACAGAAGCTCCTGTGCTCAGGGCCCTTCTGAACCTTGTATTTACCTCTTCATCTGGCTGTTCATCTGTATCCTTTATAATACCCTTTATAATAAACTGGTAAATGTAAGTAAACATTTTTCTGAGTTCTGTGAGCTGCCCTAGTAAAATACAGGCAACCTCAGATATTGTGGGTTTGGTTCCAGACCACCGCAGTGAAGGGAATATCACAGTAAAGCAGTTGCATAAACTTTTTTGTTTCCCAGTGCACATGAGAGTTACGTTTCCATTATACTGTAGTCTATAAAGTGTGCAATAGCATTATGTCTAAAAAGAAAAAAAGTACATACCTTAATTAAAATATACTTTCTTGCTAAAAAGTGTTAACCATCATCTGAGCCTTCAGCAAGTCATAATCTTTTTGCAGTAGTAACATGAAAGATCAGTGATCACAGATCACAATAACAAATATGATAATAATGAAAAAGTTTGAAATATTGCAAGGATTACCAAAATGTGACACAGAGACACAGTGAGTAAATGCTCACTTGGAAAAATGGTCCTGATAGACTTGCTTGATGCAGGGTTGCCACAAACCTTCAATTTGTAAAAGATGCAATATCTGTGAAGTGTGATACAATGAGGTATGCTTTCAATTGAACCTGAGGAGGGGGTCATGCGAACCTCCCATTTATAGCCAGTCAGCCCAGAAGCACGTGTAATAGCCTGGACTTGTGATTGGCATCTGAATTGGGTGAAGTCTTGTGGGACTAAGCCCTTAATGTATGGGATCTGATGCTATCTCCAGGTAGATAGTGTCAGAATTGACTTAATTGCTTGGCGGTGTTGGAAAACACACATTATAATAGTTTATCTAATTGTTCTAGCACTTTGTTTAAAAGACTTCCCTTTCCCTATTGAATTGACTTCATACATTAGACAAAAATCAATTAAGCATATGTGTATGGGCCTATCTCTGGACACTGTGTTGTGTTCCATGAATAGTTTAATCCTTAGAGTAGAACCATACTCTCTTGATGATTGAAGCTGTATAGAAGGCTTAATATCAGAAAGTGAGAGTCCTCCAACTTTGTTTTTTCTTAAGATTGTTTTGACTATTCTAGGTTCTTTACATTTCTGTATAAATTTTATATTCAACTTACCAATTGGTGTAGAAAAGCATGTTGTTATTTTCATTAGGATAGTATCGAACTATCAGTATAGATCAGTTTTGGGTGAATCGAGATCCTGACAACATTAAGTCTTCTAACCCTGAGCATGGTATGTTTCTACATTTATTTAGATTTTCTTTAATTTCTTGGAGTAATATTATATAGTTTTCAGTGTATAGGTCTTGTAATTCGTTTGTTAGATTTATCTTAAGTGTTCTTTGATGATATTGTAAATGGAATTTTTTTGGGGTGTTTAATTTCAAATTGTTTACAGTTAGCACATAGTACATATACTATTGATTTTTATATATTAACCTTGTATTCATAATTTTTCCAAATTTGTTTTCAAGTAGTTATTTAGTAGCTTTCTTGGTACCTTGTATGCACATGATTATATTGTCTGCAAGTAAAACAGCTTCATTTCTTTCTTTCCAATCTATTCTTTTCATTTCGTTTTCTTGTCTTCTTATTGAACTGTCAGTACAGTGTTGAATAGAAAAGATGAAAGCAGACATGCTAGTCTTCATCCAGATATTTTTTTCTTATTTGATGATATTTATTCTCTTTACCAAGCTGTACAATAAAAGGGAAATGTCACATCTAGTGACATTAACATTAAATATTTCTTCATTAAGAAAGATGATAGCGATTGGTTCAAATTGGCAGAGTAGAAGGATGTGCTCTCACTTCCTCTTGTGAGAACACTGGAATCACAACTAACTGCTGAACAATCATAAACAGGAAAACACTGGAACTCACCCAAAAAGATACCCCACATCCGAAGACACAATGAGATGGTAGGAGGGGTGTAATCACAATAAAATCAAATCCCATAACTGCTGGTGGGTGACTCACAAACTGGAGAACACTTATACCACAGAAGTACAAGAACTGGAATGAAGGTTCTGAGCCCCACGTCAGGCTTCCGAACTTGGGGGTCCGGCAACAGGAGGAGGAATTCCTAGAGAATCAGACTTTGAAGGCTGGTGGGATTTGATTGCAGGACTTTGACAGGACTGGGGGAAACAGACTGCACTCTTGGAGGGCACACACAAAGTAGTGTGGGCACCAGGACCCAGAGGAAGGAGCAGTGACCCCATAGAGACTGAACCAGGGCTACCTGCTAGTGTTGGAGGGTCTCCTGCAGAGGCGGGAGCTGGCTCTGTCTCACCGTAAGGACAAGGACACTGGCAGAGAAGTTCTGGGAAGTACTCCTTGGCGTGAGCCCTCCCAGAGTCTGCCATTAGCCCCACCAAAGAGCCTGGGTAGGCTCTGGGTTGGGGTCGCCTCAGGCCAAACAACCAACAGGGAGGGGACCCAGCCCTACCCATCAGCAGACAAGTGGATTAAAGTTTTACTGAGCTCTGCCCACCTGAACAACAGCCAGATCTACCCGCCACCAGTCCCTCCCGTCGGGAAACTTGCAGAAGCCGCTTAGATAGCCTAATCCACAGGAGCAGACAGCAGAAGCAAGAAGAACTAGAGTCCTGCAGCCTGTGGAACAAAAACCGCATTCACAGAAAGATAAACAAGATGAAAAGGCAAAGGGCTATGTACCGGATGAAGGAACAAGATAAAAATCCCAGAAAACCAAATGAAGTGGAGATAGGCGACCTTCCAGAAAAAGAATTCAGAATAATGATAGTGAAGATGATCCAGGACCTCGGAAAAGAATGGAGGCAAAGATCGAGAAGATGCAAGAAATGTTTAACAAATATCTAGAAGAATTAAAGAACAAACAAACAGAGATGAACAATACAGTAACTGAATTGAGAAGTAAGTAGAAGGAATCAATAGCAGAATAACTGAGGCAAAAGAACGGATAAGTGACCTGCAAGTCAGAATGGTGGAATTCACTGCTGCAGAACAGAATAAAGAAAAAAGAATGAAAATAAATGAAGACAGCCTAAGAGACCTCTGGGATAATATTAAAGGCAATAACATTCACAATATAGGGGTCCCAGAAGGAGAAGAGAGAGAGAAAGGACCTGAGAAAATATTTGAAGAGATTATAGTCGAAAGTTCTCTAACATGGGAAAGGAAATAGCCACCCAAGTCCAGGAAGTGCAGAGAGTCCCATACAGGACAAACCCAAGTAGAAACATGCCGAGACACATAGTAAGCAAATTGGAAAAAATTAAAGACAAAGAAAAATTATTGAAAGCAGCAGGGGAAAAATGACAACACAAGGGAACTCCCATAAGATTAACAGCTGATTTCTCAGCAGAAACTCTACAAGCCAGAAGGGAGTGACATGATATACTTAAAGTGATGAAAGGGAAGAACTTACAACCAAGATTATTCTACAACCAACCTATAACCTACAACCAAGATTATCTCATTCAGATACAATGGAGAAATCGAAAGCTTTACAGACAAGCAAAAGCTAAGAGAATTCAGCACCACCAAACCAGCTGTACAACAAATGCTAAAGGAACTTCTCTAAGTGGGAAACACAAGAGAAGGGCCTACAAAAACAAACCCAAAACAATTAAGAAAATGGTAATAGGAACATACATATCAATAATTACCTTAAACATGAATGGATTAAATGTTCCAACCAAAAGACACAGGTTTGCTGAATGGATACAAAAAAAGACCCATATATATGGTGTCTACAAGAGACCTACTTCAGACCTAAGGACACATACAGACTGAAAGTGAGGGGACAGAAAAAGATATTCCATGCAAATGGAAATCAAAAGATACCTGGAGTAGCAATACTCATATCAGATAAAATAGACTTTAAAATAAAGTATGTTACAAGAGACAAGGACACTACATAATGATCAAGGGATCAATCCAGGAAGAAGATAAACAATTATAAATATATATGCACCCAACAGAGGAGCACCTCAATACATAAGGCAACTGCTAACAGATATAAAAGAGGAAATTGACAGTAACACAGTAATATTGGGGGAGTTTAACACCTCACTTATACCAATGGACGGATCATCCAAACAGAAAATTAATAAGGAAACAGAAGCGTTAAATGATGCAATAGACCAGACAGATTTAATTGATATTTATAGGACATTCCATCCAAAAACAGATTACACTTTCTTCTCAAGTGCGTACGGAACCTTCTCCAGAAGAGATCACATCTTGGGTCACAAATCAAGCCTCGGTAAATTAAAGAAAACTGAAATCATATCAAGCATCTTTTCTGACCACAATGCTAAGAATTAGAATTCAATTACAGGGAAAAAAACACAAACACATGGAGGCTAAACAATACTTTACTAAATAACCAAGTGATCCCTGAAGAAATCAAAAGGGAAATAAAAAAATACCTAGAGACAAATGACAATGAAAACACGATGATCCAAAACCTATGGGATTCAGCAAAAGCAGTTCTAAGAGGGTAATTTATCGATATATAAGCCTACCTCAAGAAAGAAGAAAAATCTCAAATAAACAATCTAACCTTACACCTAAAGGAACTAGAGAAAGAAGACCAAACAAAACTGAAAGTTAGCAGAAGGAAAGAAATCATAAAGATCAGAGCAGAAATAAATGAAATAGAAACAAAGAAAATAATAGCAAAGATCAATAAAACTAAAAGCTGGTTCTTTTAGAAGAATAAACAAAATTGATAAACCATTAGACAGACTCATCAAGTAAAAGAGGGAGAGTACTCAAATAAATAAAATTAGAAATGAAAAAGGAGAAGTTACAATGGACACCGCAGAAATACAAAGCATCCTAAGAGACTATGACAAGCAACTCCATGCCAATAAAATGGACAACCTGGAAGAAATGGACAAATTCTTAGAAAGGTATAACCTTCCAAGACTGAACCAGGAAGAAATAGAAAATATGAACAGACCAATCACAAGTAATGAAATGGAAAGTGTGATTAAAAATCTTCCAACAGAGAAAAGTCCAGAACCAGATGGCTTCACAGGTGAATTCTGTCAAACATTTAGAGAAGAGTTAACACCTATCCTTCTCAAACTCTTCCAAAAAATTGCAGAGAAAAGAACACTCCCAAACTCATTCTATGAGGCCACCATCACCCTGATACCAAAACCAGACAAAGATACCAGAAAAAAAGAAAATTACAGACCAATATCACTGATGAATATAGATGCAAAAATCTTCAACAAAATACTAGCAAACAGAATCCAACATTACATTAAAAGGATCATACATCATGATCAGTGGGATTTATCCCAGGGATGCACGGATTCTTCAATATATGCAAATCAATCAATGTGATACACCATATTAACAAATTGAAGAATAAAACCATATGATCATCTCAATAGATGCAGAAAAAGCTTTTGACAAAATTCAACACCCATTTATGATAAAAACTCCAGAAAATGGGCAGAGATGGAACCTACCTCAGCATAATAAAGTCCATAGAGACAAACCCACAGCAAACATCATTCTCAAGGGGAAAAACTGAAAACATTTCCTCTAAGATTAGGAAAAGGACAAGGATATCCACTTTCACCACTATTATTCAACATAGTTTTGGAAGTCCTAGCCACGGCAATCAGAGAAGAAAAAGAAATAAAAGGAATACAAATTGGAAAAGAAGAAGTAAAACTGTCACTGTTTGCAGATGACATGATTCTATACATAGAGAATCCTAAAGATGCTACCAGAAAACTACTAGAGCTAATCAATGAATTTGGTGAAGTAGCAGGATACAACCTTAATGCACAGAAATCTCTTGCATTCCTATACACTAATGATGAAAACTCTGAAAGAGAAATTAAGGAAACACTCCCATTTACCGTTGCAACAAAAAGAATAAAATACCTTGGAATAAACCTACCTAAGGAGCAAAAGATCTGTATGCAGAAAACTATAAGACACTGTTGAGAGAAATTAAAGATGATTCCAATAGATGGAGAGATATACCATGTTCTTGCATTGGAAGAATCAATATTGTGAAAATGACTATACTGCCCAAAGCAATCTACAGATTCAATGCAATCCCTATCAAATTACCAATGCTATTTTTTACTGAACTAGAACAAAAAATCTTAAAAGTCGTATGGAGACACAAAAGACCCCAAATAGGCAAAGCAGTCTTGAGGGAAAAAACCGGAGCTGGAGGAATTAGACTCCCGGACTTCAGACTATACTACAAAGCTACAGTAATCAAGACAATATGGTGCTGGCACAAAAACAGAAATATAGATCAATTGAACAGGATAGAAATCCCAGAGATAAACCCACGCACCTATGGTCAACTAATCTATGACAAAGGAGTGAAGGATATACAATGGAGAAAAGACAGTCTCTTCAGTAAGTGGTGCTGGGAAAACTGGGCAGCCACATGTAAAAGAATGAAATAGAACAATCCCTAACACCATACAGAGAAATAAACTCAAAATGGATTAGAGACCTAAATGGAAGACCAGACAGTGTAAAACTCTTAGAGGAAAACATAGGAAGAACACTCTTTGACATAAATCATAGCAAGATCTTTTTTGATCCACCTCCTAGAGTAATGGAAATAAAAACAAAAATAAACAAATGGAACCTAATGAAACTTAAAACCTTTTGCACAGCGAAGGAAAGCATTAAGAAGACGAAAAGACAACCCTCAAAATGGGAGAAAATATTTGCAAACGAATCAGTGGACAAAGGATTAGTCTCTAAAATATATAAACAGCTCATGCAGCTGAGTATCAAAAAAGCAAACAACCCAATCCAAAAATGGGCAGAAGACCTAAATAGACATTTCTCCAAAGAGGACATACAGATGACTAAGAAGCACATGAAAAGCTGCTCAACATCACTTACTGTTAAGAGAAATGCAAATCAAAACTGCAATGAGGTATCACCTCACACCAGTTAGAATGGGCATCATTAGAAAATTTACAAGCAACAAATGCTGGAGAGGGTGTGGAGAAAAGGGAACCCTTTTGCACTGTTGGTGGGAATGTAAATTGATACAGCCACTATGGAGAACAGTATGGAGGTTCCTTAAAAAACTAAAAATAGAATTACCATATGAGCTTAGCATTCCCAGTACTGGACATATACCCAAAGAAAACCATAATTCAAAAAGACACATGCATCCCAGTGTTCATTGCAGCACTGTTTACAATAGGCAGGTCATGGGAGCAACCTAAATGCCCATCGACAGACGAATGGATAAAGAAGATGTGGTACATATATACAATGGAATGTTACTCAGCCATAAAAAGGAATGAAATTGGGTCATTTGTAGCGACGTGGATGGATCTAGAGACTGTCATACAGAGTGAAGTAAGTCAGAAAGAGAAAAACAAATATCGTATATTAACGCACATATGTGGAACCTAAAAAAATGGTATAGATGAACCGGTTTGCAGAGCAGAAAGTGGGAGACAGATGTAGAGAACAAGCGTATGGACAGCAAGGGGGGAATGCGACGGGGGGTGGGGATGGTGGTGGGATGAATTGGGAGATTGGGATTGACATGTATACACTTATGTGTATAAAATGGATGAGTAATAAGAACTGCTGTATAAAAAAATAAATAAAATGAAATTCAAAAAAGAAAAAAGAAGCAAGATGATAGCTGTAGGTTTTTATTGATGCCCTCTATCAGGTTGAGGAAATTCCTTTCTGTTTCTTTGTTTGCTGAGGAGCTTTTATCTCGAATGGGTGTTGAACTTCTTCAAATGCTTCTTTTTTTCATTTATTGAATGATCATGTGGTTTTCTCATTTATTCTATTAATGTGGTAATTTATAATACATTGATTTATTTTCTGATCTTAGACCAAACTTGCATTCCTGAGATAAATTCTCCTTGGTCATGATATTTTAATTACAATAAATAATAGTATACTTACTTTTAATATGTTGCTGGATTCAATTTGCCAGTATTTTATTAAGGAGTTTTAGATCAATATTTATGAAGAATATTGGTTTCTAAGTTGTTTTTCCTGTAATGTCTTTTTCAGGTGTTGTATGAGAACTATCTTGGCCTCATAAAATGCATTTGGAAGTACTTCCCTCCTCTTCTATTTTGTGAAAGATTATTAGCTTTGGTTTAAAGTTTGTATTTTGTGGAGTTTACCAAGGAAACCTAGAGCTGGAGTAGCACTTCCCCTTCTCCCCACCACCCTGCCCTCAGCCACTGTGGGTGGGGATGTTTCTGAGGACTAATTCTATTTAGAGCTTTAATTTCATCTTGTTTCAGTTTTCTTGAGTTTTACAGGAATTTGTTCATTTCACCTGATTTGTAGAATATATACATGAACTTTGTTCATAGTATTACCTTATTACCTTTTCAGATAGGATATAGGATGTAGCCGTGTTCCCTCTGAATTCCTAATATTAGCAATTTGTTTTTTTTGTCTTTTATTCCTGATTTTTCTTGCTAGGGATTTTTCAATTTTGTTAATTTTTTCAAAGGATCAACTACTGGCCCTTTAAGATTTCGCTATTTTATGTTTATTTCTTATTTCATTGTTTTCTGGTCATACTGTTACTATTTATTTCAGGTTTTTTTAAAAAATAAATTTATTTATTTTATTTTTGGCTGCATTGGGTCTTCATTCCTGTGCGCAGGCTTTCTCTCTTTCTCTAGTTGCAGTGAGCAGGGGCTACTCTTCATTGCAGTGTGTGGGCTTCTTATTGCAGTGGCTTCTCTTGTTGTAGAGCAGCGGCTCTAGGCACATGGGCTTTAGTAGTTGTGGCATGCACGCTCAGTAGCTGTGGCTCGTGGGCTCTACAGCGCAGGCTCAGTAGTTGTGGCGCACAGGCTCAGTGGTTGTGGCACACGGGCTTAGTTGCTCCATGGCATGCGGGATCTTCCCAAACCAGGGCTTGAACCCGTGACCCCTGCCTTGACAGGTGGATTCTTAACCACTGTGCCACCAGGGAAGCCCTACTTCAGGTTTTATTTGCTCTTTTTTTCTATCATCTTAAGGTAGAAACTTAGGTAATTGATGATAAGCATTTCTTGTTTTTTAATGTATGTAGTTATGGCTATAGATTTATCTCTAGTCATTGCTTAGAATCCTGCAAATTCTGATATGTTTTCATTGTCAAACAATTCAAAATAATTTCTAATTTCCTTTTCTTTTACCTGTGGATACTTGTAGTGTGTTGCTTAATTTCTAAACAGTAGGGAATCTTCTTAATAACTTAATGGCATTGATTTCTAGTGTAATTTTGTTTTGGTTAGAGAATTTACTAAGATATCAGTCTTTTAAAATTTTTTGAAGCTTATTTTATGGACCAGCATGTGATCTGTCTTTGTGATTGTTCCATTGTGCTTTTAGAAAGAATGTGTATTTTTCAGTTGTTGTGGTTAATGTTCAATGAATATCATTTAGGTCAGGTTGACAGTGTTGTTCAAATGTTTCATATCATTATTGATTTTTTTTTGTCTAGTTATTCTGTCAGTTAGTGGGAGAGGAGTGTTAAAATCTCCAGCTGTGATTGTGAATTTGTTCATTTCTGTATTTTGTTTTTTGCTTCATATATTTTGAAGCTCTAATCACCTGTTTAGAATTGTTATGTCTTCCTGGTCAATTGACCTTTTTATTTTTATGAAATGTTCCTCTTTATCTCTGGTAAATGCTCATCTTGAAGTCTACTTTATTTGATACTAATGTAGCCACATTAGTTTTCTTGTGCATACTCCGTTTCCAGAGAATATCTTTTTTATCTTTTTACTTTTAATCTTCTATTTCATTATACTTAAGGTGGAGCTTTGTAGACAACATTTAGTTGTGTCTTGCTGTTTTATCCAGTCTGAAGTCTAATTAATAATCTTTGCCTTTTAATTTGGATTGCTTAATCCATTTACACTTACTATAATTATTTATATGGTTGGGTTTAAGTCTGCCATTTTACTTTTTTTCTCATTTGTTCTATCTATTTTTTTCTTCCTCTGCTTTTCTTTTACTGTACTCTGTTCAATTAATGAAATATTTCTTGAATTCCATTTAAATTCTTTTATTGGCTTTTAAACTAAACCTCTTCCTATTAGTATTCAGTGGCTATTTTAGAGCTAATAATATGCTTTCTTTTCACAGTCTTCTTAAGGTTTATATTCTTAATCACATGATTAATTACTTTCTAACAGTATTGTTCCATTTATTGGGTTGGCCAGAATGTTCATTTGGGTTTTTCTGTAAGATATTATGGAAAAACCCGAACGAACTTTCTGGCCAACGAAATACCACCTCCCATTCTGTGTGTATTGTTGTGATATATTTTAAATACATATACTTTATTAAATCTCACAATACAGTGTTATAAATTTATTTAAATAGTCATCTTTTAAAGAAATTAAGAAAACAGTGTTTCATATTTACCCACAACTTTGTTTTTTCTGTGCTTTGCATTTCCTTAAATCTGAGTTTCATCCATTTTCCTTATCCTGACGAAGTTGTTTTAGTCTTTTTTTGTGGTGTGGGTCTCCTGATGAAGAGTTTTTTTAACTTTTATTTGTTGGAAATGTATTTATTTTCTCTTCATCTTTTCAGTGCATGTAGAATTCTGTGTTGGCATTTTTTTCCTTCAATCTTTTAAAGGTGCTGTTCCATTGTCTTCTGCTTTTCATTATTTCCAGTAAGAAATCTGTCATCATTTCTGAATTGTTCTCCTGTGGGTAATATGTCTTTTTCCTCTGGCAGCTTTCATGAATTCTTTTATATCTGTGTTCTTTTTATCTGCCTACCCCTTATATGTTGGTGTTCTCCACAATTTATGTTCATAGCTCAGTAGCTAAGGGCATGGACTATGGAGCCACATCTGCCTGAGTCCAGTCGCTACTGCACACCTAATAGCTGCATATCCTTGGGCAAAAACCTCTCTGGGCTTTAGTTCCTTATGTATATAATGGGGTGAATGGTAACTACTGCACTGTGAAGATTAAATGAGTTAATATGTGTAATATGCTTAGACAGCATAGTAAGTGTCACATAAATGTGCCCTGTTGTTATTGTGTTTTATCAGTCTTAACACAAATTAGATTTTTTCCATATGTTAACATTTCTCAAATCGGGATGCATCTTGCAAGTGATGGCTTCTTAGAATTCCTTTATCAGTGGCTTGAATTCTGGTTCTTTCAGAGATGTTTTGTGTTGTGCCTCTATTCACGTGCGACATTTTCAACCTGAGGCAACTTTAAATAGAATTCTCTGTTAGAGGTTTTTGGGACCACTCAGGTGATAAGAATTCAGATTGAAAAGCTCCATGTGTACCAATTTCTGATTTATTGTCTTTAGGTAATGTTTTTCTGCCTTCTGCCAGGGCCTGGAGAGATGCACATTTCCTTGAAATTTATTTCTAACTTGAGGACTTATATTTTATTTACCTTTAGTTTAAGAGAGTTTAGTCTTTTGGGGTCCCTACTTTTTTGTAGGCTTCTTCTATTAGACTCCTTCTCATCTTAGGTGTTTTTCTCTCTTTTCTTGCTACATAAAATAATGATACATCTTATAATAAGTAGGGTATTAGATTTGTTGATATTAGGTATCATTATTATTGTTGTCATCACCACCATCCTCCCTGAGACATCTCTTGTACTTTCATGACTTGAATTATATTAATTATAGTAACAGAAGAGTAATGAGTTGAAGACTTCTCTTTGGTTAATATTCGTAGTTTGGGGTGGTGATTTTGTGAGGAAAAGGAGTTAGTAAAGAGGAAAAAAAGTAGTTCAAGTAGGAAAAGGACTAAGGATACTAATGTCATAAAGATAAAGTGTTTGCAGCCATGGTTTTCCAGTATATCTGCATATTAGAATCATTTGGGAATCTTTTAAAATTTTCAAATTTCAGGTCACACTCCAGACAGATTAAATCATGAACTCTTGGTATGTAAGCCAGGCATCAGCATTTTTGGAGCTTTCCAACTGATTCCAGTGTGTGGACAAGTTTGGGAACCATTGGTTTGTAGAGTTTTAAGAATGATAGGTCAGTGAGAATGAGGATTGAAAAAGGGCAAGGAATAGTAAATGCTAGGTAGCCATTTGTGATCCTTTAGTAGAACAGTGAATGAAAAAAGTCAGATTATAGGGGTTTAAGAATGGATTTATAGCATGACCTTGGAGGTGGAGGTGTATTCTGCTCATTATATAAAATAGGCCATTCAGGGGGGTGGGGAAAAGGAATGGAAAATAGGATAGAAGCTTAAGGAGGAATGGTATCAAATGAAATCCCTTTTCATTTGTTTTCCAAATGGGACAGCCATACCTTTTCCAAGGTATAGGATACAGTGAAGAAGGAGGGGATTATTGAAAGAGGAATATTATGAAAGAGGCAAAAGGGAATGGAGTTAAAATGGGGTTATGAATTATTTTTGGAAACTAAGTCTCTAGTTCCAAGTTTGGTGAGTAGAATGGAAAGAATAGATGGGGGAACCCCATCATACCTGACATGAAAAAGAGGTTAACCAAAATTGTTTTTTCCTTGATCTTCTCAGTGGAAGGAAAAAGATAGTGAGTTTACTCAATAGAGCAAATTTGGTTCACAAATTTCAGTATTCATAAAAATTATCTGGAGAGCTAGTTGAAAATTCAAATTTGTAGCCTTTCTGTTGCACTCCCCCACTTGAATACTTTCCTTCAGTAGGTCTGAGGGAGGGCCAAGGAGTTTGCATTGTTAACAGATTATCCCAGGTGAGTCTAAATTATGCTGGTGGTTCTGAAATCAAGCTTAGGCATACTATGGGCTAGAGGCAGTGCTTTTTAACAGGTTTCAGAGCAATAAAAAAAAGTTGAAGAGACAAACGATCCCTGTGTAATAGCAAAGGCCCACTGGATGCTAAATATTATGATATTTTAGATTTGCTGGATTTTTGTGACTCTTTAGCAGCTCTCTGAAGCCTGAAAGCTGCCATGGGCAAACCTGTTGTTGGATCCAGGAATGGCATGGCAGAAAGGCCAAAGGGGAAAAACATCCAGGGCATTAATGAAGGAAACATTGAATTCAAGGCCTGGTTTCCTGGAAGACAGGTAGTCAGGAGGGATCAGGAGGCTGTGTAAAATTGGAGGCATCACATAATTGGAAATCATCTGTTGTGGGGAAGAAGTGATTCAGTAGCTTGGGAGGAACAGGTGTAAAAAGTAACAGATAAATTGATTTTGTTTAGGGAAGGAGGGACATTAGACAAGTTGGACCTTTCTTTCCTTCCTTCTTTTCTTTCCTTCCTTCCTCCCTCCCTTCCTCCCCCCCCCTCCCCCCACTTTCCTTCCTTCTGACTTTGGAAATGTGGTATTGTTGAGGAAAGGCAGGTTTCTATTAAAGTGCGAAAAATGTCAAGGATCAAATTATCTCATGGTGGGGTGGTAATAGGGTTGCTAGATAAAATGCAGGATGTACTTAGTTAAATTTGAATATCAGATATACAGCAAATAATTTTTCAGTATGGATATGTCCCAAATATTGTTTGGGACATACTCACACTAAAAAAGTATTCATTGTGTATCTGGTATTCAAACTTAACTGAGTTAGTGTCCTCTACTTTTTTTTCTCTTAATTTTTCAAAAAATTTTTATTAGAATATAGTTGATTTAAAATGCCATGTTAGGGACTTCCCTGGTGGTGCAGTGGTTAAGACTCCACCTGACAGTGCAGGGGACACAGGTTTGATCCCTGGTCCGGGAAGATCCCACATGCCGCAGAGCAACTAAGCCCGTGCACCGCAACTACTGAGCCTGCGCACCTAGAGCCCGTGCTCTGCAGCAAGAGAAGCCATCGCAATGAGAAGCCCGCGCACCCCAGGAAAGAGTAGCCCCTGCTCACCACAACTGGAGAGAGCCCGCTCAAAGCAACAAAGAGCCAACGCAGCCAAAAAAAAAAAAAAAATGTTGTGTTACTTTCTGCTGTACAGCAAAGTGAATCAGTTATACATATACATATATCTACTCTTTTTTAGATTCTTTCCCATATAGGTCATTACAGAGTATTGAGAAGAGTTCCCTGTGCTATACAGTAGGTCCTTATTAATTAGCCATTATATATATAGTAGTGTGTATGTGTCAACCCCAATCTCCCAATTTATTCCTCCTCCCCCCTTCCCCATCCCCGCTACCTTTCTCCCCTGGTAACCATAAGTTTCTTTTTTACATCTGTGACTCTGTTTTGTAAACAAGTTCACTTGTACCATCTTTTAGATTCCATATATAAGTGATATCGTATGACATTTGTCCTTCTCTGTCTCACCCACCTCACTCAGTATGAGAATCTCTAGGTCCACCCATGTTGCTGCAGATGGCCTTATTTTGTTCTACTTTTATTTGCTGAATCTGGCAACTTTAGTGGAAATGATGTTTCATAAGACACAGGTAAGAGTCAGGCTGGGAGAAGGTAGTCACGGTGGTGGAGTGGAACTGAATTGTTTGAGAATAAAAGTATGAAGTAGTATCAAGGGAACATTATTTAGCTGAGAGTGGCAGGTATGAATAATTGAAATGGGGTGAGCATCAGAGTGGGAGATGGGGCAAAGAATTATATTAGGATAGGGGAGCTCTGCCAGGAGCATTCTTTGTAATTTTGTGAAGGAAGATAGTCTGTCAACTTCTTTTACCAATGTCTGCAGCTTCTTCTGAAGGATAACTTATTTTTCTGGATACAGAAGCAGTTGTATAGGGAGTCTCATGGTTTCAGTTGCCAATGTCTAGTAATTTATCTGCATAATATCACCCCACCTCCTTCCAACCTCATCTGCTAAAAGGAAGGGAAGAGACTGATGAATAAATATGTTGATGTTCATGAACACTTCGTAATACATTGCAAAAAAGCATTCCAGCCCATAAAAATAGAAGTTAAACTTTATGATCGATTAGGAAAACTAGGCAGATAAATGTTAGAATGTCATTTTGAGTACTAGATTGATGGGTATGTTTTTCTTTTTATTCTCCTGATTTTGGGAACAATTTCCTTTTATTTTCCATTTTGACTTTCAATAATTAAAGGCATAAATATCTAG
The DNA here is from genome assembly GCF_011762595.2 of Tursiops truncatus. Lineage (NCBI taxonomy): Eukaryota > Metazoa > Chordata > Mammalia > Artiodactyla > Delphinidae > Tursiops > Tursiops truncatus. The sequence goes on along the minus strand of NC_047035.1, from coordinate 66,728,630 downwards.
TACATTTCACTCAATGAATAACTAATAGTTTAAAATTTTTCTGTTATTTGTTAAGATTCCTGAGTAATATTTTTTGCCTTTAAGTTGTGCTTGACATAAATGTAATTAAGTTTACTCAAATGAGGAAGTGTTAGAATCTTTGACTTTAAAAATGCAGGATATTGGAAAAATAATTTTAGTTACTAGAAGAAGAGTATGGAAAGAAAACTTCAAAGGCTAGTCTGGTGTCAGCACCTGCTGTGGTCACAGTGTAAACCCTGGAGGCCAGGGATTTTGGCAGCAGTTTCAGTGCTTTTAGTTCATTCTCCAGTATCCCCAAATGTGAAGCAGATGCCAGTTTCTTCTCTAGGGCTCTGATAATGGCATATAATGAGTTGGTTGTTTCCTAGCAACTAAAGAAGCAGTTTCACTTTAGCTGATCCTGCAATAGGAATGAGACATTTTCCCTTGATAGTTGGTATTAGTGATTTCCCTGACAATGGAATTTCTGAATAAGGAATGTTCTCAGCCTTTGGTTTCCTAAAGAATTTTGCTTTTGAGTGTGGGCTAAGCTCTGCTTAATCTTGTATAAAATGAAAAAAATTTCTTGAGCCCCCTAAGTACCTCTCATGGGAAGAGCCAAAGGAGCTTGATACATCATTTCTCAAACGGCAAGTGATTATACAAGAAGCTATAATGGGTGTATTTTTCCCAGTGTTTAACAGTATAATTAACAGCCAAATTCTTTTCTGTATTTAATGTTGGAGGCAAAAGAGGTTTATTATGTACTGGCCAATGTGCTTTAGAAATATATAAGAAATTTTTATTACCAGTGCCATTTCAATATAAAGTCAATATAACAAAAACATATTTTCTAATCTATAACCCACTTGATTTCAAACAGTATTCTATATACAAAATTATTATTACACCAATTATTATAATAGTTCACTTTAAAGTAAACTTTTGAACAATTTAATGTTTAACTTTAAATAATTACTAATTAGTTGTAAGGCATCTGTACTTAACTGGAGCATATCTAAATCCTTCTTATTTGGCAGTAGTAATAGATCAGAGGTCTTCTGATTCTTAAGATATATGGAGGCATGAGAAAATGACTTTAAATGACCTTTTTTTTAGTCATTCATAGTTTAAACAGTTTCTAAGGAAATTATGTTTTCTTCTTTTGACATTAATACCTAATATAAATTACCTCCCTCATTCAGATTTATAGTATGATATATTAAATTTCAGAAGTTCCCAGACACTTAGACAAAGAGATAAAATATTAAGTGATGTTCTGAAGATAATTAAGTTAGCCATATCTAAATATACCAAAGAAATTTATTGCCTTGCATGGAAAAGGTTTTCAGACCATGCACTAACTGTAGATGAAGTTATTGAATGTTTTCCTTGTCACTTTTGGGCATCTGACCTTATTCATTTCTCTCTATGATTTTTGCATCACCAGGTACTTAGCAGTCTCATATTTAAAAAGACTTTATTAGGCCTCCATGAAGCATTAAAGAATAAAGAACACTAATAAATTCAGTTGGACAGGATAGTAGTCTTTCAGGCACCTAAGACAAAATTTTTCCTTAGAAACTCTTTAAACATGAGGCAGAGTTTCTATATAATATCTCAGTTACTGCTCTTGGATTTCTTTGGGACCTTAATCTGAGGCGACAGAGTCAAGCATGTTAAGCCTAGTTTTGAATTCTCCTTTCCCTTTTAAAACTATAGATTAGTCAACAAGGAAATAGAGATATAATATAACTAAAGCCTAGTTCTTTGAAATACTTTTCTGAGGCAGTATTATGTAGTAAATAGCTCAATTTGATTAACCTAACAGGGATTTCTTTTGATCACTGCATTTATTCACTCATTATTTATTGAGTTGGCATCAGATAATTATTGTTGTACTTTTAAAATATCATTGGACTTTTTTGTCATCTTCAGCAGCAGATATTTAAGTGGCTACTTAACTATGTTTGGGCCATTGGTTAGATGCTGAGGACCAAGGATATGTAAGATGTAGATCCAACTTTCAAAATGTCAAAGCTTTTAGTTACAGACCTACTTTTGACTTGTGGTCATAAGCAAAATGTTTAGAATGTTGGAAATTTTGATGGTTTTAAGATATTGTTTTATAGTGTTTTGTTTAAGGCAATCAAAGTTGGAACTTAGAGGAGAAAGCTGAGTGTTACATAGCGTTGACCATTCAAGTTGGTGGTATTGTTACAAGAGACCAGATTTCACAGATTCATTTAGGTTCCATGTCACAGAAGGAACCCTGCAGTCACATTGAAAGGGAATAAGTTCTCAGGAGTTAGAAATGGCTTATGAATATAAATTGCTGGTTATTTCCTTCTACTTAAAATGCCCTTCTTTTTCTGCCAGTTGTCAGAGATGAGTTACATGAGTTCCTCCAGCTCACAGTGATGATTGAGTTCTTATATATGCAGCTTTGAATATTGTAATTTATTTTTGCATGTTGTTATTGTAGATATCTAAGACAGAAAGCTGTTACAGTTTTCTAGACGGGCACCAACTTCCCTAATCCCCCACCCCAAGCCATTTATGCAAATTTCTCAAGCGTTAGAGTAGATCTAACGTGTCATTACTTCATCAGTGTGCTGGTTCCTGTTAACACGGGTGTAGAGACACTTTTCACCTGATAAAACTACTTAATGACCAGAAGGTTTAAATGGGTAATTTTATCAAGAAAACCATAGAAATAAAGCAACCAAAGTAAAAAAAAAGAAGAGTTATTGTTGTCCACTGTCAACTACTGATATTCTCACTTCTTCTTTTGTGTAGTTTTGGGTTGGAGCAATTCCTAAGTCTGGGAAGGCCCTGCTTCTCAGAGCTTCTTTTCTAGCCTGACACGCAGGGAAGGCCTCCTGCTGCAGCCCTCTGACTGTATATAGCTGAGCCAGATTATCTTCTGCTCTATATCAGTGATTGGCCTTGGATCAGCCCTAGTCCTGGCACCTTTGGAAGATGAAGGTACTTTCCTATTCTTTGTCATGAAGTCCTTGAATTCCTTCCTCAGGTTTTAGGCCTTTCAGTCACATCTTGCTCTGGTCTGGATGCAGGAACCAGCATGTCACCTCCCCTTCTCATTTGGTACATCATTAGCTATTTCTTCACATGGCTCTCCCCTTTGGCAAGGTTAGGCTTTGTCACCTATCTAGTTACATGTCCTTCTTCCCTAGAACTTTGCAGTAGGGTATTAGGTTTCTCATCTCTGATCATCCCCTTTCTTTTCAGTTCAAAGCTCTTGTTTACTTTGGATAGATCTTTTTGCCTGAGTGAAAAACGTGTTCTTAGCCTATTCGTAGGTTCACCCACACTCTAGGAATGATTGAAGCTGTGGACTCAGGTTACTGGTTTTACTTCCCTGTCAGTGGATCAAGTGTTTCCGAAGGAGAGAGATGGGGCCTTGCCCAGATTTTGTCCCTTCATATTAATTTTTCATTCTCAACAGTGAGCATAGAGAATCAGGATTCTTACTTTCAGAACATAGAATGGGGGGAGAGGCACAATTTGACTATTCAGTCCAAATGGAGTACAACAACAGATTTCATTTATGATTTTTCTGGTACCTAAATAGGGAAGTAAGGACAATTAAAGAAAAGCAGAGCATCTGGTTTAACTCCAGGCCTGAATCTGAAAAGAGAGCAGGAAAGGAAGTAACAAGAAAGAAAGGACAGAAAGTTACCAGGAAATTGAAGTCATTATTGTGGTTTAAACTTGGCCAGTATTTCATTGATAAAGCAAAGATGCTTGAGTATTCTTTCGTGTCTGACAACACAGAGAAGCTTTTCCTATTTCCTTCTTTGTGTAACTACCAGAGGGAAGTAATAGGAGTCCTTGGACAGTCATTTCATGTTAAGGGTGGCTCTTACTGTAGCTCTGACATAAGTAGGAAGCATGCAGAATCCTGGCTTATTTTTAAGAGAATTGATAAAATGGAGTGTCTCATTCAGTTGAAGTCAGCAATCAAAATTAGTGCAAAAGGAATCACTACTAGAAAAATGTGCCAAGCCAGTGAAATATATTAATCAAAGGGGGAATGATGTTAGACACAAATCATTAGCAGCAAAAACCAATGAGGCTAAAATAATTTGCCTTAGAAAATGAATAAATTAAGAGTAGGCTAATTGCCCAAACCATATAATATCCCATTTCTACCTTGAACACTTCAGAATTTCTAACTTTTTCATTCTTCTGTGTTGTTGATACAGGCTTTTAAGAATAAGCTTCAGTGATTTGGGCTGAGTCTGGGATGAGGGTAATTATGAAAGGTGGGACCATGTCTTCTGCAGTTATAATTAAGGAGTCTTAATAAAGATCAAGATGAAAAAGTAAGATTACTTACTGGGTCCTTAAGAGAGCTGTGGCCCCTTTGGATGGGCAAAGCCTTATTCTATCTCATCAGGTGGAGAGGGAGAATCATGGGTCAGAATCATATGTTAGAAGCCTGCTGGAGCTATTCAAGTTCCAAAAAGATTTGAATAGATCCTAAACAGTCTATAAGGAGAGTTATGGTTGTTTCGGCAGATTTTATAGGATTTTGACCCCTTTTTATTATTTAAACAGAAACTGTATTTAATTGATTTTTTTTAAATTTTATTTTTTTATAGAGCAGGTTCTTATAAGTTATCCATTTTATACATATTAGTGTATATATGTCAACCCCAATCTCCCAGTTCATTCCACCACCACCACTTCTCCACTTTCCCCCATGGTGTCTGTACGTTTGCTCTCTACATATGTGTCTCTATTTCTGCCTTGCAGACTGGTTCATCTGTACCATATTTCTAGATTCCACATATATGCATTAATATACGATATTTTTTTTTCTGTTTCTGACTTACTTCACTCTGTATGACGGTTTCTGGGTCCATCCACATCTTTACAAATGATCCAATTTCGTTCCTTTTTATGGCTTAGTAATATTCCATTGTATATATGTACCACATCTTCCTTATCCATTCATCTGTCGATGGGCATTTAGGTTGCTTCCATGACCTGGCTATTGTAAATAGTGCTGCACTGAATATTGGGGTGCATGTGTCTTTTTTTGTGGTACACGGGCCTCTCACTGTTGTGGCCTCTCCCTGTGGAGCACAGGCTCCAGACGCGCAGGCTCAGCGGCCATGGCTCACGAGCCTAGCCACTCCGCTGCATGTGGGATCCTCCTGGACCGGGGCACGAACCTATGTCCTCTGCATCGGCAGGTGGACTCTCAACCACTGTGCCACCAGGGAAGCCCCCCATGTGTCTTTTTGAATTATGGTTTTCTCTGGGCATATGCCCAGTAGTGGGATTGCTGGGCTCATATGGTAATTCTACTTTTAGTTTTTTAAGGACCCTCCATACTGTTCTCCATAGTGGCTGTATCAATTTACATTCCCACCCACAGTGTAAGAGGGTTCCCTTTTCTCCACACCCTCTCCAGCATTTGTTGTTTGTAGGTTTTCTGATGATGCCCATTCTAACTGGTGTGAGGTGATATCTCATTGTAGTTTTGATTTGCATTTCTCTAATAATTAGTGATGTTGAGCAGCTTTTCATGTGCTTCTTGCCCATCTCTATGTCTTCTTTGGAGAAATGTCTATTTAGGTCTTCTGCCCATTTTTGGATTGGGTTGTTTGTTTTTTAATATTGAGCTGCATGAGCTGTTTATATATTTTGCAGATTAATCCTTTGTCCGTTGATGCATTTGCAAATATTTTCTCCCATTCTGAGGGTTGTCTTTTCATCTTGTTTGTAGTTTCCTTTGCTTTGCAAAAGCTTTTAAGTTTCATTACCTCCTATTTGTTTATTTTTGTTTTTATTTCCATTACTATAGGGGATGGATCGAAAAAGATCTTGCTGTGATTTATGTCAAAGAGTGTTCTTCCTATGTTTTCCTCTAAGAGTTTTATAGTGTCTGGTCTTCCATTTAGGTCTCTAATCCATTTTGAGTTTATTTTTGTGTATGGTGTTAAGGAATGTTCTAATTTCATTCTTTTACATGTAGCTGTCCAGTTTTCCCAGCACCACTAATTGAAGAGACTGTCTTTTCTCCATTGTATGTCCTTGCCTCCTTTGTTATAGATAAGTTGACCATAGGTGCGTGGGTTTATCTCTGGGCTTTCTATCCTGTTCCATTGATCTGTATTTCTGTTCTTGTGCCATACCATACTGTCTGGATTACTGTAGCTTTGTAGTATAGTCTGAAGTCAGGGAGCCTGATTCCGCCAGCTCCGGTTTTTTCCCTCAAGACTGATTTGCCTATTCACGGTCTTTTGTGTCTCCATACAAATTTTAAGATTTTTTGTTCCAGTTCTGTAAAAAATGACATTGGTAATTTGATAGGGATTGCATTGAATCTGTAGGTTGCTTTGGGCAGTATAGTCATTTTCATAATATTGATTCTTCCAATCCAAGAACATGATATATCTCTCCATTTGTTGTATTACCTTTAATTTCTTTCATCAGTGTTTTATAGTTTTCTGCATACAGGTCTTTTGTTTCCCTAGGTAGGTTTATTCCTAGGTATTTTATTCTTTTTGTTGCAGTGGTAAATTGGAGTGTTTCCTTAATTTTTCCTTCTGATCTTTTGTTGTTAGTGTATAGCAATGCAAGAGATTTCTGTGCATTAATTTTGTATCCTGCTACTTCACCAAATTCATTGATTAGCTCTAGTAGTTTTCTGGTAGCATCTTTAGGATTCTCTATGTGTAGAATTATGTCATCTGCAAACAGTGATAGTTTTACTTCTTCTTTTCCAATTTTTATTCGTTTTATTTCTTTTTCTTCTCTGATTGCCGTGGCTAGGACTTGCAAAACTATGTTGAATAATAGTGGTGAAAGTGGACATCCTTGTCCTTTTCCTAATCTTAGAGGAAATGCTTTCAGTTTTTCCCCATTGACAATGATGTTTGCTGTGGGATTGTCATATATGGACTTTATTATGCTGAGGTAAGTTCCGTCTCTGCCCATTTTCTGGAGTTTTTATCATAAATGGGTGTTGAATTTTGTCAAAAGCTTTTTCTGCATCTGTTGAGATGATCATATGGTTTTATTCTTCAATTTGTTAATATGGTGTATCACATTGATTGATTTGCATATATTGAAGAATCCGTGCATCCCTGGGATAAATCCCACTGATCATGATGTATGATCCTTTTAATGTATTGTTGGATTCTGTTTGCTAGTATTTTGTTGAAGATTTTTGCATCTATATTCATCAGTGATATTGGTCTGTAATTTTCCTTTTTTGTAGTATCTTTGGTTTTGGTATCAGAGTGATGGTGGCCTCATAGAATGAGTTTGGGAGTGTTCCTTCCTATGCAATTTTTTGGAAGAGTTTGAGAAGAATGGGTGTTAGCTCTTCTCTAAATGTTTGACAGAATTCACCTGTGAAGCTATCTGGTCCTGGACTTTTCTTTGTTGGAAGATTTTTATTCACACTTTCCATTTCATTTCTTGTGATTGGTCTGTTCATATTTTCTATTTCTTCCTGGTTCAATCTTGGAAGGTTATACCTTTCTAAGAATTTGTCTGTTTCTTCCTGGTTGTCCATTTTATTGTCATAGAGTTGCTTGTCGTAGTCTCTTAGGATGCTTTGTATTTCTGTGGTGTCCATTGTAACTTCTCCTTTTTCATTTCTAATATTATTGATTTGAGTCCACTCTCTCTTTTACTTGATGAGTCTGCCTAATGGTTTATCAATTTTGTTTATCTTCTAAAAGAACCAGCTTTTAGTTTTATTGATCTTTGCTATTATTTTCTTTGTTTCTATATCATTTATTTCTGCTCTGATCTTTATGATTTCTTTCCTTCTGCTAACTTTTGGTTTAGTTTGGTCTTCTTTCTCTAGTTCCTTTAGGTGTAAGGTTAGATTGTTTACTTGAGATTTTTCTTGTTTCTTGAGGTAGGCTTGTATTGCTATAAACTTCCCTCTTAAAACTGCTTTTGCTTCATCCCATAGTTTTTGGATCGTCGTGTTTTCATTGTCATTTGTCTCTAGGTATTTTTTGATTTCCTCTTTCATTTCTTCAGTGATCTCCTGGTTACTTAGTAATGTATTGTTTAACCTCCATGTGTTTGTGTTTTTTACCTTTTTTTCCCGGTAATTGACTTCTAATCTCATAGCACTGTGGTCAGAAAAGATGCTTGATATATTTACTGAGGGTTGATTTGTGACCCAAGATGTGATCTCCTGTGTGCTTGAGAAGAAAGTGTAATCTGCTGTTTTTGCTTGGAATGTCCTATAAATAGCAATTAAATCTGTCTGGTCTATTGTGTCATTTAACGCTTCTGTTTCCTTATTAATTTTCTGTTTGGATGATCTGTCCATTGGTGTAAGTGAGGTGTTAAAGTCCCCAACTATTATTGTGTTACTGTTGATTTCCTCTTTTATAGCTGTTAGCAGTTGCCTTATGTATTGACGTGCTCCTCTGTTGGATGCATATATATTTATAACTGTTATGTCTTCTTCTTGGATTGATCCCTTGATCATTATGTAGTGTCCTTCCTTGTCTCTTGTAACATTCTTTATTTTAAAGTCCCTTTTATCTGATATGAGTATTGCTACTCCAGCTTTCTTTTGATTTCCATTTGCATGGAACATCTTTTTCCATCCCCTCACTTTCAATCTGTATGTGTCCCTAGGTCTGAAGTGGGTCTCTTGTAGACAACATATATATGGGTCTTTTTTTGTATCCATTCAGCCAGCCTGTGTCTTTTGGTTGGAGCATTTAATCCATTCATGTTTAAGGTAATTATCAATATGTATATTCCTATTACCATTTTCTTAATTGTTATTGGTTTGTTTTTGTAGGTCCTTTTCTTCTCTTGTGTTTCCCACTTAGAGAAGTTCCTTTAGCATTTGTTATACAGCTGGTTTGGTGGTGCTGAATTCTCTTAGCTTTTGCTTGTCTGTAAAGCTTTTGATTTCTCCATTGAATCTGAATGAGATAATCTTGGTTGTAGGGTTGTAGGTTGGTTGGAGAGTAATCTTGGTTGTAGGTTCTTCCCTTTCATCACTTTAAGTATATCATGCCACTCCCTTCTGGCTTGTAGAGTTTCTGCTGAGAAATCAGCTGTTAATCTTATGGGAGTTCCCTGTATGTTATTTGTCGTTTTTCCCTTGCTGCTTTCAATAATTTTTCTTTGTCTTTAATTTTTTCCAGTTTGATTACTGTGTGTCTTGGCGTGTTTCTCCTTGGGTTTATCCTGTATGGGACTCTCTGCACTTCCTGGACTTGGGTGGCTATTTCCTTTCCCATGTTAGGGAACTTTTCAACTGTAATATCTTCAAATATTTTCTCAGGTTCTTTTCTCTCTCTTCTCCTTCTTGGACCCCTATAATGAGAATATTGTTGCATTTAATGTTGTCCCAGAGGTCTTTTGGCTGTCTTCATTTCTTTTCATTCTTTTTTCTTTATTCTGTTCCACAGCAGTGAATTCCACCATTCTGTCTTCCAGGTCACTTATCCGTTCTTTTGCCTCAGTTATTCTGCTATTGATTCCTTCTAGTGTACTTCTCAATTCAGTTACTGTATTGTTCATCTCTGTTTGTTTGTTCTTTAATTCTTCTAGATCTTTGTTAAACATTTCTTGCATCTTCTCGATCTTTGCCTCCATTCCTTTTCTGAGATCCTGGATCATCTTCACTATCATTATTCTGAATTCTTTTTCTGGAAGGTTGCCTATCTGCACTTTATTTAGTTGTTTTTGTGGGGTTTTATCTTGTTCCTTCATCTGGTACATAGCCCTTTGCCTTTTCATCTTGTTTATCTTTCTGTGAATGTGGTTTTTGTTCCTCAGGCTGCAGGACTGTAGTTTTTCTTGCTTCTGCCATCTGGTCTGTATTTAATTGATTTTAAGATACATGTTTTTCATATTTTAGTATCTTTGAAATTGGAGTATATTTTATAATAATAAATCTTGACATCATGTCAGTTTAATTATTAACTTTTTATTCTTTTTGGTGGTAAGTAAAATATGGTGTATCTTACAGTCTATGGTGTTTTCTATTTGAGGGGATACAGTAATTATTTTGATTGTGATTACTTCAGTGCTGATTGAATTGTATTCCCATCTTTTTCACAGTCATTGTAGAGTGCTTCTACTTCGTTCATTTGGGTCAGGTTTTTTATTGTTGAAAGACTGTTTTAAACTGCTGGTGACAGCTTTGGCAACCTGTTCATCCTCTTTCATCCCCTCATCACTAACTTAATTTTCCTCCTTATTACCTACCCAGAGACTGCCAGATTATTCTTCCCAGTGTATAATTCTTGGGATGCCAGTCATTGCAAAGACTGTTAGGGCCTCCCTTTTATTTTTTACAGCAACCTTTCCTCTGATGTTATTCATTTGTTCCATGGTTAGACTTACAGAAATTGTAAATAAGAAAGGCATGAAACTTACTGCCATAGATTCTTTTCGTTCCTGTGAACCTTTACTTATAGATTTTAAAAAAGTGTCAGTGCTATGTATTCATTCATAGTTTGAAAATAATGCTATACTAATTTATATTCATAGATGATTGTGTGTTTAATTCTTGTTTTTTTAATAATATTAGTTAATTTGATGTTGATAAAAAGTGCACCAAACGAAATGACTCATGGTGAATTAAAACATCCTTTTTTTAGAAAAATTTCTTTTTTGTATTTATGCGAAGCCTATATATATATATATATATATATATATATGTCAAAGAAACAAATATGTTGGAACTTTAAAATTGGTTCATTTTCGTAGAGTCTAAGTCTGGTGTATTTTTTACCTCAGTGTAGAAAGCATCAGCTTAAATAGGTTGACTTAATGTATTATCACTAGATAATTTTAAACTACTGAAAGTAGCTACCTATTATTGAGTTTTTACTGTGTACCAAGACTTATACTGTTTACCTGTATTATCTCATTTAATCTTCACAATTCTGTGTAATAGGTGCTGTTATTCTTAGTTGTAGCTCGCCGGCTCCTTTAGTTGCGGCATGTGGGTTCCTTAGTTGCGGCTCACCAGCTCCTTAGTTGGGCATGTGAACTCTTAGTTGTGGCATGCATGTGGGATCTACTTCTCCGACCAGGGATCGAAACCAGGCCCCCTGCATTGGGAGCGTGGAGTCTTAACCACTGTGCCACCAGGGAAGTCCCCCTAGGCTGAGCTTTTAACTAAAGTGTACAGGTGAAGTCTTAAAGTTTTAAGTTTTCACTTAAAAGAGTAAAAACACACTTTTTAATATCATCTCTGAAATACTAATGAGTATTAATATATTGAGAGTTTTCCTGTGTCATTTGACTGTAGATTTTGTATTTTATACTTTGCACCTTATAAGGCATATCTGAGAGAATGTCTTGGTAAATCTCTTTACAATGACACTCATTATTTAAATGCCTGTTTTTCATTCTACTTTAATTGCATTTTAAAAAATTTAGACAATATGTTATTTTGGTACAGTTTTTATATGCAGGCTAGTTATAAAGTCTTTTTGGTAGTGTTTGGTAATGCGAAGTTCAACAAACCCTTCTATGTTGTGATGTCAGTAACTGCAGTCATATAATTCATTTATAAAGTATAGTAGTTATCAAATGCCTTTTTTAAAAATTAAAAAATTGAATTAAAATTGTTTTATAGGTATTCATTATTTGGGTTTGATCACACTTCACTGAGGTGCAATGACATTTCCCAGTTACCTGGAACAAGCTGTAATTCACTAAAGAGAAATGACTTTCTGTCTCAGTGATATAGTGAGTGGCTATTGGATCCAGATTAAAACTCAACAGTACTTTTCTTAGTGGTTATTTGTTGAGACTTCTTCACAGCTCAGAAGAATTTATGGGAGCAGAGGGCCATTAGTAGCACAGTAGACTAGTTACTATTCAGTGACAAATTTCAGCTAACCTCAGATATTGAGTTCTTTTCAAGTTATTTTTTTTTCCTTGCAAACAAGTTGATTTAGAGAGAACAGATATCTCAGTTTAGACCAAATATAAAGTAAGAGGATTCCCACAAGACTGCCCTCACTCTGACACTAGTTACAAATTCAGGGGTTTCCAAGACCATCTTTAGATTCAATAATTTGCTAGAAGGACTCACAGAACTCACTGAGAGCTACTATACCCATGGGTATGGTTTATTACAGGGAAAGGTGACAGATTAAAATCAGCCAAAGGAAGAAGCTCCTAGGGCAGTGTCTGCGGAATTACCAAGTATGGAGCTCCCGTTGTCTTCTCCTTGTGGAGCCAGGACACATTACTTTCCTGGCATTGATGTGTGACACGGTGCATGGAATATTGCCAACCAAGGAAGCTCACCTGAGCCTTGGTATTCAGAGTTTTTATTGGGCCTCTGTGACATGGTCATTATTGATTATCCATGTGGCTGATCTCAGCCTTTAGTCTCCAGCCCCTCTGAGTGTGACCCAAAGCCCCCATCCTAAGTCACATTGTTAGTACCTGGCTAACCCATGGCCCCAAGAAAACAAAGATCTTAGAGATTACTTCCCAGAAGCTGAAGTCAAAGTCAGTTTTTGGGGGGCCTTTTTGAGCAAGATTAGATTATTTACTATACAGATAAAATGTGAATAAAACTGGTTTCCAGTATGAATGTATTTCTAAAGCTAAACTTGGATACTAATCTAGTATGTTGAAAACACTGTTGCTGAGAATTTCTAGGTATTGTAACTCAATATGGGAATTCCTTGAAAGTACAATTTTTCCGAGCTGTAGAGAGGCTGCTGAGACTGGTTCTTTTGGACATCTCGAGGCCTACTAATTCCATTACACCCCAGATACCTGTCACTTTTGATATCTACCCAAATATAAACCTCTCTGGTCACTAAAGTATTTTCTCTTCTTTACGCTGTTTAGGATTTCCTCTCTCCTAAACCTAAACTTACCTTCCTCTTCCCAAAGTTTTGTTTTGTGATTCTGATTCTGTTTCTTGGACCTCCAATTTATATTAAATGAATTCTCCTTAGTATCCTTAACTGAAAACTCCTCTGTCTCTTTGCCTTAGTTGAAAACTGCAATTCCTTGTAGACATTGCTTTTCATGAAGTCTTCTTAAGTGGATGCATCTCTTCTTTCACTTACTGTGTACCCATGGGTTTAGGGTAAGGTTTGACACATTTCTTGTTTCCTAAGGCAGCTTCTGCTCTAGTAACCCTCCATACTTATATTCTTTTTTGATAATCATGGTTATTAAAAGTATAGTCAACTTCTTCTGCTCTTCTTCGGTCATTCTTTTTTATTTGCTAAAGATATTGACACTTCCTTTTACCTGAGTTCTAGCCACCATCTTGGAAAAGTGACTTCAGAGTCCACGTGGACAATCCAATTAATATCCTAGCCTTTCAGTTTCTTCACCTTCTTAATGTGAGTGCCCTCAACCTCCATTCTATGTCAGCCATCCATTCTTATGGTACACCCTCAATCTTGTTCCCTGGAAGTACTCATTTTACTCATCTTGCCATAGCTTTTCATCCTTTTAGCCTTCTTTTTATGGCTACTACACCCCAGGTTCCTTTACTATTCCACTCTGTCTGCCTTTTCATACCTTTCATTTCTTTCCTAACATAGATGTACATGACGTGTTATTTCACTGGCTTGCTGATAACTTCAACTCCTTTGTACCCTTGTCTTTCCATTGTACCACCCACCCTAACTCTAATCTAGAATGGACTCAGCATTCTACTTTCTCTATTCTTACTCTCAGGCTGCTGGGTCCTGCTAGAGAACTCCTTGTGAGTGGCAATGTGAATTAATGATATCTAATACTGACTGAATCATCTGTTGCCCAGTAATCCGTACAAAGTTTTTTTTCCATTCTTTTTTTCCCCTCTCTGGCCCAGAAAGCTCTTATGCTAGGCAACCGTCTCATATTCTCCATTTAAAAATCTGCTTTGTTATTCTGAAGACCTCTTTTCTTCTAACTTTCCCTTAACTTTTATTGAATGATCCCATTTTCTTCTTAACAGAGAAAATTAAATTTGTATGGTACAAACTTTCTGAACTTCCACCTAGCCCTCTTACAAAATAGCCTGTGTCTGAACTCATTCTTGCCCTCCTCCATTTGTAATCTTTGGCTTCTTTCTCTTTACCAACACTTTCACATTAGCATATAAACATGTATGAGGCAGACAGTATTGGCTGTCTATGTAAAAGTCATTCTCAACCCCCATCTCTCTTATTGCCTCAAAATTGAGTCTAGAAAGTAAGACAATTTCTCAGCTTCTCTTATAGCTAAGAGTGGCCATGTGACCCAGTCTAACCAGTGAGATATAAGGGAAAGTCTGATGGGCAGTGGGGGGAAAGCTCTAGGTAAGGTGTTCTGCTTCCTAACAGAGGAACAAGGTTTATTTTTTTCTTTTCTTTCTGTTGGGAATATGTTGTAAGGACATGATTCCCTAGTCTGATGACATCACTAAGATTCTGAAAAATCCCCAGAGTTGTCTACTTTTAGACTTTTTATTAAATAAACAATACATGTCCTAAATGGCTTAAGCGTTTTTAGTTAGGTTTTCTGTTACTTGCAGTTGAAAGCATCTTAACTTGTGATGCATAAATTTCTCCCAATAAAATACCAAAAACAAGCAACTCTGTTTTGACTCTACTAGATACCAGCCTAATTTTTCTTCTCTCTTGCAGGCAAGCTTCTTGAAAGAATTTAGTAAGTCTGTCTCTCACTCCCTCATTTACCATATACTTCTGTCTATATTCACCTTCACCCTGCTTAGCCTGGGTCACCAGAAATGTCTTTTATTTATTTATTATTTTTATTATTTTTATTTATTTATTTATTTATTTAACATCTTTATTGGGGTATAATTGCTTTACAATGGTGTGTTAGTTTCTGCTTTATAACAAAGTGAATCAGTTATACGTAGACATATGTTCCCATATGTCTTCCCTCTTGCGTCTCCCTCCCTCCCACCCTCCCTATCCCACCCCTCCAGGCTGTCACAAAGCACTGAGCCGATATCCCTGTGCCATGCGGCTGCTTCCCACTGGCTATCTACCTTACGTTTGTTAGTGTGTATATGTCCATGACTCTCTCTCTCCCTGTCACAGCTCACCCTTCCCCCTCCCCATATCCTCAGGTCCGTTCTCCAGTAGGTCTGTGTCTTTATTCCTGTCTTACCCCTAGGTTCTTCATGACAGTTTTTTTTCTTCTTAAATTCCATATATATGTGTTAGCATACGGTATTTGTCTTTTTCTTTCTGACTTACTTCACTCTGTATGACAGACTCTAGATCTATCCACCTCATTACAAATAGTTCAATTTCGTTTCTTTTTATGGCTGAGTAATATTCCATTGTATGTATGTGCCACATCTTCTGTATCCATTCATCCGATGATGGGCACTTAGGTTGTTTCCATCTCCGTGCTATTGTAAATAGAGCTGCAATGAACATTTTGGTACATGACTTTTTTGAATTTTGGTTTTCTCAGGGTACATGCCCAGTAGTGGGATTGCTGGGTCATATGGTAGTTCTATTTGTAGTTTTTTAAGGAACCTCCTACTGTTCTCCATAGTGGCTGTACCAATTCACCCACCAGCAGTGCAAGAGTGTTCCCTTTTCTCCACACCCTCTCCAGCATTTATTGTTTCTAGATTTTTTGATAATGGCCATTCTGACTGGTGTGAGATGATATCTCATTGTAGTTTTGATTTGCATCAGAAATGTCTTTTAAAAAAAATCCTTTGTACACTTTTCATTTCTTATTGTAATTGATCTCTTTGCAGTATTTGATGTATTAATTTTAATCTTGAAATACTCTTTTCCATTAGCTTCCATGATACTGCATTCTCCTGTGATATCTACTTTTTTTTTTTTTTTTTTGCGGTACGCGGGCCTCTCACTGTTGTGGCCTCTCCCGTTGTGGAGCACAGGCTCCAGACGCGCAGGCTCAGCAGCCATGGCTCACGGGCCCAGCCACTCTGTGGCATGTGGGATCTTCCCGGACCGGGGCATGAACCCATGTCCCCTGCATTGGCAGGCGGACTCCCAACCACTGCGTCACCAGGGAAGCCCAACTTTTTATCTTCTCTTTCTCATTCTCCTTCTAGTTTCTTCTTTCTCTACTAACTTAAAAAAATATTAGTCCTTAGAACAGGTATAATTATCCCAGTTCACAGGCTTAGAGACTAAGTAACCCTAGATCATATAATTAGTAAATGGTGTAGCCAACATTTGAACAGGCTCTAAAGCCTTTATAATTCATCTTTTGAAATCCCTTCTGATCTTGTGCTTTCCCTGGGTAATGGTATCCAGCCCTGAAGCCCAGATACAATATTCATCCCAGATGTCTCTCCTGGGTGGTAGACACACCCATCCCATGTGCAACTGCCTGCTGGATAGCTCTGCTTGACCATCCCATCCATATCTCAAAGTCATGAAGTCCAGACGAGAGCTCATCAGTGTACCACACACACCTGAAACTCCTCCTTCTGTGCTTGTGACGGGAACTCAGTGATGTAGCTGTTCAGGCCAAAATCCTGGGTGTCATCTTTGATTCATCCTTCTTTTTCTCCCACTGCTCATATTCACTGTGTCCTGTTCTCCCATCTCCTCTGCTGCCCCTTCCCCACTGTGTGGTCCATCCTTATCTTTCTCCTGGGAAGTCTGTAACAGACTCTACATTTGTATCTGTCTGTAATCTGAGATAGTTTGACTAATCTTTTTTTAAAATGAATTAATTTAGTTATTTTGGGCTTCATTGGGTCTTCATTGCTGTGCGCAGGCTTTCTCTAGTTGTGGTGAGCGGGGGCTACTCTTCATTGTGGTGCGTGGGCTTCTCGTTGCGGTGGCTTCTCTTGTTGTGCAGCACGGGCTGTAAGTGTGTGGGCTTCAGTAGTTGTGGCTCATGGGCTCTAGACCTCAGGCTCAGTAGTTGTGGTGCATGGGCTTAGCTGCTCCACGGCATGTGGGATCTTTCCAGACCAGGGCTTGAACCTGTGTCCCCTGAATTGGCAGGCTGATTCTTAACCACTGCGCCACCAGGGAAGTCCCCTGACTAATCTTTTTAAAATGCAGATCTCATCATGTACTTTCCTGATTTAGACTCTTCAGTGAAAATTTGTTTTCTGGGACAAAAGTTCAAAATCCAACTTGGGAAATAAGGCCCTTCTTGATCTGTTCACAACTCATTCTCCTACTCCCACCCTCTGCTCCAGCTGTCCTAAACTATTTGCTATTCCTGGATTCATTTTGCTCTCTTGCCTCTAGGACTTCCCTCATGCTCTTCCTTCTTGCTGGAATACTCTCTTCTATAACTCCATCTAGTCCTTCACATCTTAGCTTAGGTGTTACCTCCTTTGGGAAAGCCTTCTGTGATGACCCTCTCTCCAACACTAAGAGCTCTTGTGTGCTTGCAGTGCCCTGAAAGGTTCACACATTCTCTTGTCTTAGGGCCTTTGTACTTGCTGCTTCCTCTGCCTTCTGTCTCTTCCCTGCCTCTACCCTCTTGCTATTCATTACAGATAATGCTCTGTGGTGACCCTACTTTTTCCCCGCATCACAGTTAAGAAGTCCTTATCTTCACTTTGTGAAATTTGAAACAATTCTGTTGCATTCTTATGCTTTAGAAATTTAGAATTTTGAACAGTTTGCTTTTAATTTGCGTCTCCTCCCTTAATCCAGGCCTTCAAACACAAAACAAAAACCTAAGCCTGTTTTTTAGCTTTATGCTTCTCCAAGCAAGCTGACATTGCCTAGCTTGAGAATCGATTATGTGCCAGAAGTCAGCTGATGCTGTTTGTAAGAAAAAAATGGCATTTGCAGCTTTCAGCTCTAGCCACTGAACCTGACAAGTTCTGACATCTCTTCTCTTGGCTGCCTCTCACTTCTTTTTCTGTTTCCATGGAAATGGACATCAGAGCACAGAAACATAGTAAGATACTGGTGGCTAATTGCTGTTGCAGATTTCTGAATTCCCTTTGTTTGTGGAGTGATTATTTTATTTTAGTGACTCTTGCCCTTTATGTAGTATGTGGTAGTTAGCTAAAACATCTAAGGCAGCTTCTGGGTTTGGGAGCTAGCTGATGTTTCCCACGTGTCACTAACTGGTATCCTAAAAGCGTGTTCCCTGTTTCAACTCTTAGGGAAAATATATTTTAATTTAAGAACTGTAATCTTGTCAGATTTCAAGCCAGGAGACCTGGCCTTAGTCCCAGATCTGTTACTGTCTCACTGTTCGACCTCAATTTCGTTATATTTATTGAATGAACCCATTTCTACTACCTAGCCCTGGGGCTTATTTACAGATGTCCCAGAGAAAAGATTGCTTCTCTACCAGTGTGTTTTAATAGAAAACATAGAAATAAGATATACAACTAATTTTAGTTAAGGAAACCAAACCAGGTTTCTAAACATCTGAAATAGAAAAATGCTTTTAATTCTAGCCCTTTATTTTCTCCTCCTGTAAAATGATCAGAATAAGGCTTGTCATATGGCTAGGAATATTAGGTTAAGACTCCCTTTTTAATGTACATGTGGTTTTCCAAGAGAAAAACAACCTATCTTATGGCAAAGTAAAGTGATTAAAATTGTAGTTGAAAAATTCTATTCATTTCCTATTTAATGAAGGAAGTTGCTTATCTAATTGTATTTTATTCACATCCAGGATGTAGGAGGATTTGCCATAGCCATATGCCTTTCTAGTAGGCTTATCTATACCAGGTCAGGATTTCCTTGTAAATCTAAATTTAGAGCTTAGAAAGCGAGGTTTTGTTAAGTGCAAAAAGGGACTGGATGTACCTATAAAAGAGATTAGTATTTGTTGAACCACTTCTTCACATATGGTGTCTGCTCTATATCAAATGAACCTGAGTAATTGAAATTTAGTATGAACAGAATAAATCTTTTTTGGCATGACTACACAGAATAAAATACAGGTTTATAGCAAATTCCCACTTGTAGTTGCATGTATACAGACATAAACCATACACGATAAGACATTATAAATAAACTTAATGGGAAAGAATCCATTTTACACTTTGTAATTCTGGTAAATTTTTCAAGTGGAAAAAAACTGCCTTATTAAATTTGTTGTGAATTTAGTCTCCCATAATGAACCTGCAGTAGACTTTGGGGTATGGTCGTGTCAAATTTCCTTTGTTGGTGAAGCTGCAGGCTTCAGTAGATTTATCACAGGCCCCAGTGCTGTAAGGTACAGTGCTTTAGAGCAAAAGTTTATTTTTAAATAAAAAATATCCTATATTTGTTGTAGTATAATTAGACAATGAAAAAAATGTTCAAGAAAGAAATTATAATGGCCCATTAACCCACTATCAAAGTAAGTTACTGTTGACTTTTTGGCATATTCCTTCCATTAAAAAAATTCTACCAATATACA
Organism: Tursiops truncatus; assembly: GCF_011762595.2. Taxonomy (NCBI): domain Eukaryota; kingdom Metazoa; phylum Chordata; class Mammalia; order Artiodactyla; family Delphinidae; genus Tursiops; species Tursiops truncatus. Next base: position 66,709,286 of record NC_047035.1, on the reverse strand, counting down.
AAACAAAATTGGATAATGCTGTATGTGCTGCTTTATAGCCTACTTATTTCATTTATCATATCGTGACATTTTAACCTGGTATTACGTATTCTTTAAAAATGTTTTAGTAGACTTATACTGTCTTTAACAATTCCATAATTTATTTAGCTTTCAAGATACTCATGGATATTTAGATTGTTTTCTTATAAACAACTGTAAGCAAGAGCCTTTAAACTTCCTTTATCCCTTCAGTCAATGTAGAAAGTGACTAAATTATCTGGTTTTCCAGGCTGGTACCCCAGTAGCTTGGACTTTGATTTCTTTCTTGTCTGCCACATCTCATAGTTCTCTAAAGCCTGCTAATTTTATCTCCAAAATGTCTCTTGAATTCGTTCCTTCATCCCTGTTCTCACTGTGATTGCAGTAGCCAGAGTCTTCATCATCTAACTTGGAGGACTGCAGTAGTCTCATCCATAGCTGATCTTTCTACCTCTCTGGTCTCTTCTTTCAATGTATTGCTCCTCTTATGGTCAAAATTGTCTTTCAGCGTGTGGATATAGTCATATATTCCCTGACTTTAAAGTCTTTGGTGTTTTCCTGTTGTCTGCTGCATAAAGTTTAAATTCTTATCTTGGTATTCAGGGACATTCATATTTTGGTCCTATCTAACCTCATTTCGTTTTTCTCCTTTCCACATGCCACACATCCAAGGCAGCCTTCCCTGAACACATTAAGGTATCCTCCTCATCGCCCTTCATGTCGTTTGTGCCTTTCTCATTTCCTAGAATGTGCTATCGCCTACCCCAGCAATTCCTTACTCCCTTTTTTCAATATTTCAGCTCAATTATTACCTATCCTATAAAGCTCTGCTGTGCAATACAGTACAGTAACCACTAGCTACCTGTGGCTATTAAAGTTAATTAAAATTAAAAATTCCATTTCACAGTTATATTAGCTACATTTTAGGTGTTCAATAGCTACATGTGGTTAGTGGCTATTGTATTGGACAGTACATGTTAAAGAAAATCTTCATCCTTGCAGAAACTTCTATTGGAGAGTACTTCTATGAAGCCTTTCCTAAAATGATTGATTTCCTCCTCAGAGCTTCCATAACCCTTAAGATTGACTATTTTAAAAAGCCTTTGAATTCCTTTAAGGGTAGATGAGGGACTAAGCCTGATTCTTTTCATCTCTAGCACCTAGAATAGTAGGTGGCATGTAGTTGAATTTCAAGGTGTGTTGACTGAATGAACAAATGAGTAAAAAATGACATGAGTTTTGGGGAGTCATATGAATAATGACAATGTTAGAGGTTTTTCAAGTTTAGAGAAATGCTGATTCCCTTTTGTAAAGTGCATGGATATCAGTTTCACTTCATCAGTGACTCACAAAGCCTGAGACAAATTGGTTTCTGATTGTTTTACCATCTAAACACTGGGTAATTAGGTGTGTTTCCCCTGTATAATATAGTACAAGGCCAATATTTACTGAATCTGTGCTAGATAGTGTGGACATTATACAAAAGTATAGAGCATTTTTAGTAGATTCCACACTAGTGCCTGAGTTTATATTCCATGAGCTGAGAGAGCAGACATTTAGGGTGTCTTAGTTTGTGCCTGAAATCTCACCTTGTTTATTTTATTTCATTTTCATAATATCTTTATGAGGTAGAATAATTTTTTTTTTCTGTTTTGAAGGTAAGGAAACAGAAGCATAGGGAAGCTAAATAGCTTGTATAAGGTCACGTAGAGCTGGGAAGGGACTCTTTCTATTACACTTCAGTTGCCTCTCATGTAACCTCATTTGATTTGTTAATATGATCAGTGCCTCTGGGTAGCTTTGGTGATTCATATATTTTGTAATTGTTCATGGCTGGAGTTTGTCTTGGGTTTTGGTTTTAAGAAAAATCAACAGCCTGAAAAACTATTAAAGGAGGAAATTATAATGCCCCACTGTTAACATTTTATTATCGACTGCTATTGCCTGGTACTGTGCCTGGGCTAATGGGATACAACCAGATCAAGTTAAAGGAAAAAACTGTAAATTCTGTAAGGGGTAGAATTCTGGAAGCCTTTTGGAGGCATTTAATTACTTTGTGAAGTGCAATTATCATCTTATGCCAGTGGCTCTCTAGCTAGTTTTCAGAAACTTCCCAAAAGGCAATATCAACATGTAAAAAACTACACAGCACAATGCCTGGCACAAACTTAGTGTTTAGAGATAGTTTGTTTAATGAATGTATGAAAAATAACAGAAATACTTTTGTTGATAGTAGTAATAGCTAACATTGTTTAAATGTTCTCACTTGTTCTCAAGTGTTGTGCTAAGCTCTTTATTTGCGTTATTTCAGTTCACTCATGGATTGACTATTGAGCACCTACAGTGTGCCAGGCAGCATGCTTGGTGCTGGAGATACAGTGGTGAAACAAACAAAGACCCTGTTCTAATGGGTTATACTTTTTGGTAGGAGAGACAGAAATAAACAAATAAATAAAAACATAATATAATATTGGTTAGTGAGCAATGCTATTGGAAAGAAATAGAGAATGACTAGGGAAAGTTTATCTGAGAATGTGACACTTAAAGCAGACTTGAATGGAAGGAAAGAGATTGAGCCATCCAGGCATCTGGGGGAAGAGCATTCAGAGTGGAGGGAATATATGAGTAAGGAAGCCAGGGACTGGATCATCTAGGGTCTTATAGGCTCTGATAAGGATTTGGGATTTTGTTCCAAAATGACAAAAAAGCTATTGGAGGTTTTTGAGCAGTGGTGTGACATGATATGGTTTTTGTTTTAAAGGGGATCACTTTGGCCGCTTGTGTACAGAATAGAAGTAGGTGGAGTGGGAAGGAAGGGGTGAGAATGGTGGAAGTAGGGAGACCAATTCAGAACCTGTTACAGTATTCCAACAACCCTGTGAGGTAGTTTTTATTATTTTCTCCAATTTTAGGTTAGAACACAAAGGCCCAGAGAGATTAAGAGGCAAATCCAGTCTGTTACTAATCTCTGCCATTATATTATTCTGCCTGACTCCCATGAATGAGTTTTAAGAATTTTTGGCATTGTGTATTATTTCAGTATAGCTAATAGGTATATAGATTTCAAATGAATGTTGTCTTTCTTAATTAGATTGTTTTCTTAAGGGATAGTAACTTGTGACATCATATATTACATAGAATTTGTTAATCAAATGGAATTCAGCGTATATATGTGGAGAATTGTGTAGGTAGGGCAAGAATGTATATATTCTTATTAAAAGGCACTTGATGTTAGAATGCTTTTTTATTAGAGCGAGTTTCTTCTTAATGCAAGCATAAGTTACTCTGAGATTTAGCTTCATTTTAAAACTGGTTCATGGAAATAATTAAAACTCAGTGATTGAATTAAAATGTGAAAACCAGTACCATTTTTAGGTAACATGGTATAGTGAAAAGAGCATGGGCTTAGGAAGAGCATCTGATCTTGGAAAAATTCCTTTAATCTTTCTGAGTCTGATTTCTTCATGTCTAAAGTAAAGATAGTATTATGTACTTCACTGGACTGTTGTGATAATTAAATATGATGATGCATATAAAGTGTCAAGTATATTGTACATGGGGGTAGTAAATGTTATATTCTTTCTTATTAAAAACAGTTTTGTGGGTTTGAAAAGGATAGCTCAAGAAAATTTATTAATTACTAATTAATAGCCTAAATTCTTACAAAACCTTAGTATTTTTCCTCATTTCCTTCCAATCTTAAGGATCGTGTCTTATGAAGAACTGTCTTATGAAGAGGCACTGGAGGAATTGTTTTAGCCTTTGGGAGACAAAATTCAGAGGTATATGAGAGCTGTCTTTAAATGTGTAAAGGGCTGTCATGTGGAACAGGGATTTGTTCTTTATGACTCAGGAGAGCAGAACTATGATCAGAGGGTGAAAGCTACAGGGAAGGTTATTTTGGCTCATTAAAATGAAGACATTTCCAAAAACAGAATGAATGCTCTATCATTGGGAGCTGTGTGCATAGCTACACCAGTTTTCCAGAATGTGTCAGGCATGGAAGGTTTTTTATTTAGTTTGACTATTTCTTCAGCCTGAGAATCACTAGAACATAAGCTAGATAAAAGGAGAGATCTTGTCTTAGCACCATGGTGTCCTCAATGCCTGGTATTGTATCAGACTGTAATTTGACAGTACTTCCATCATTTGTTGAATGAATGAGTCAGTTGTTCTTGGAGATCATCTGCATACCTTACTCCTCCTCTTTGCCTTAAGTTTAGTTCTGATTTTTGGTTGATGGCTTGAGCGTTTATTTGGATTCAAGATAAGGGAAACTGTGAACTGCTGCTTGGTAAGAAAAAAAGGAATTAGTGGAACGTTTCTCAACAGCGGCACTGTTGATATTTTGGGCCAGGTGATTGTTTTGGAAGGGGCTATCCTGTACATTGTAGGATTTTTAGCAGCATCTCTAGCTGCTGAACACTCATCAGATGTCAGTAACACCCCTCTCCTCACTCATTACAATGAAAAATGTCTCCAGACATCACCAGATGTTCCTTGGGGAGCAAAGTGTCCCTTGTTGAGAGCCACTGAGTTAGTGAATAACTCAGTAGGACACACCAATGCAAGTAGACAAATTCACTATTTTCATTAGATGAAATTAGAGAAAATGGTATCATTTAAGAAAATTCATTGTAAAGTATTTGTTTTAAGATGAACTATGCACTGATATCATGAGGTGTATGTTAATATGTACATATAGCTTTATAATGAAGAAGTCTGTGTAATGCTCCTGGGTTTCTACTTTGCTTTGAAACATGAAATTGATTCTTTAGTTTTGGCTTCTCAGTAAATGAAGGCTTATCATATTTCTTTGACAGTGGTAGAATTGCTTATGCTGGGTCTTTGGACCCAAATTGCTTTGACCACCATTATATATTGTAGTATAGGTGTGGAGAGTTCAAAAGCAGGGGTTGCTGGAAATGGTGGCTTGTAGCTATCAAAAACAAAGACAGCATGATCTGTAATAGCAGGAAAGGTTTGCAGCAGCAGAAAGCTGAGTGCTGATCACGGATTCTAGAAGAAGGAATACTAGAGGTTTTTTAAAAAAGAGTTATATATGTATTTATAAATTTATACTTTGGTCTTAGTCTAGGGATATGATCATCTCAAAAATGGATATGATTTCTTAAGTAACTATGGTATACACTGGTCACATTGGAAGTCAACTATTTTTAGGCTGTACTGAGTTTGTACTTCTCTGACTTCTATCATTAGGATTTATGCTGAGATTCTCTCTTGTTTAAATCTTCCAAATGGCAAATGTTAATAAATCCTTGCTTGCATTATATTTTAACTTAGTATATTTTCTTGCCACGTCACATTTTATAACATCTACTGAACTTTTCATGGTCCTGATTTAATTTTGAGCTAGGCATTGTTGCATTTTAATATACAACACTTGCACACATATTGTGATGTAGTCATTTGTAAAATATTGTCTCACCAGGCATTGTTATAAAGGAGCATCTGTCAGCATTTCCATTATAAACCTTAATTTATTTTTAAAGCGTCTCTGACTTGTCTATTTCTAAATTGCTTTGCGCTGAAACCTAGTAAAGAAGTTGTCAGCAGAAATCCAAGTTTTGTTATATTATAGAAGGAAAAATTGAAGCTAGTATTTTCTACTACTTTGTGTCACAGCATTTGAAACACTCAGATTTTTAGCAGATTCAGGTGCTTTTTACTTGATATTTATTTAATTCCCATGAACCCAAGTGAGGAAATGGAAACCGACAGCCTCTTAAATGCGCTTGTTTCTTTTCCTGTGTTGTGCTATAAAATTTTTGATAGATTTATTTGAAAAGTATTTACTGAGTAGATGCATTAAGTGTTTTGTTAGAACCACCTTAGAACATGAAAGTGTCTTTACAAAGCCTGTAGGAAATCAGATCCAGGATTACTGTGAACAGAGAAACTTTCAAAAGCATCAACTATAATGAGATTCTGGAGACAGTTCTATAGTTGAGAAAGTGAATAGGTGTTTAGTGATCAAAATTTGGGGTTCTTATTCTCCTTGTCCCTGCTTGAATGGTATTACTTTGCAATCACTAACCTGGCTGATTTCTGCCCCTCCCTCTTTTTTGTGAGATGTCACTGTTGCTATCAGTAGATGCTTCTATGATAATTTTCAAATTGCTCTTAAAACCACTTGAAAGCCAAAGTTATTATTTATTTGTTATCTGATTTTGAACCTGAGATTTTGGTATCCTCTTATGACACTGATTACCTGTATAAAAGGTGAACTTTCTACCAAATTAAAAGCATTAAGGAGTGTAAGGATCAGAAATTAAATTAGTTCATTCACTTATAATTATTTAACAGATACGTATATCTTGCCTCCTATATACCAGACACTACATGCAGAACATATAATGATGAATGAAACAGGCACAGTCCCTACCCTCTTGCATAATCTAGTATGGGAGTTAGATAATATGCAAGTAAACAAATACAAAATAAATAGCACATATTTATTTTGGTCAAGTTAATAATAGTTCAAAGGCTTTTATAAATGATCCATAACACAGAAATCTACATTTAGATGTATTGGGTTGGCCAAAAAGTTCATTTGGGTTTTTCCATAACATCTTAATGGAAAATCCTAAACAAACTTTTTGGCCAACCCAATACAAGTGTCTTATGTTTATTAGAACAGAAAGATTAAAGCATCATATTACTTTAGTTACACCTAAACTGTTATCATTTCCACATTAATGGAACCTTTTTTGCTTATATATATTTAATTAATAATTGTTGTCTAGGAACTTGATTTTTGTGTACTTTTCTGTATTTGGTCACCTTAACAGAATCATTTATTCTAATAGCTTTTCAATAGAATTTCTAGGTAGTTGGTCCTTTCTTTTGTAGTGTTTGTATCTCTTAATGGTTTTATTTTTCTTATTGCATTGTCTAGCACAACCAGTTGAATTTTAGATAGTAACAGTGATAGTAGGCATCCTTGTCTCAAGTATGATATCACTGGCAATGGCTCTCCTTTTTCACTGTTAAGTATGATGTTTACCTTTCATTTTTAGTGGATCCTTTCAGCAAGTTAAGAACATTTCCATTTATCCCCAGTTTACAGATTTTAATGATTTAGAACAAACAAGACTGTGTTTATATAATGGCAGCCTAGGTAATTTAGACCAGCACTTGCTAAGGACAACTAAAGAAGCTGAATAAAATATGGAAAACAAATTCTTAGAAGTGTGAGAAGATCAGAACTGACAGAAATAGGTCATTCTCTCAAAACTACTTTTGTTCTAAGGATGTTTATTGATCATAGCCTACCAGCTTTGAAGCTGAGTTCTGCTTTCAGATGCCTTACAAGACCGAGGGATTTAAATCAAAACCTGGAGTCTGGCAAGAGTAGTCTGTCCCTTACCATGAGCTGGAACCACAAAATGCTGAGCCCTCAGAATAGCAGTGAATTCATGCTAACTTATCCCCCCTAAAAACTTGTAGCACTACTTCCTATCATCTGTTTGATCAGGAAATCTTAAATCTAGACCTTGGATTAAGATGGTCTTGGATTGACAGCTCTAACAGAAGCAAATAAAAGTTCTCTATGGAGGTGGATGCCATCGTCCAATGCACCAGTTTGTTTTTTCAACTAATGTTTTTCAAATACATTGTCCAGCATGCAGACGAAGATAATCAAGCATAGAAGGACAAAACACATCATGATTAGAGGGTTCAAGATGGCGGCATAGTAAGGTCCTGATTCATCTCCTCCCATGGACACAACAAATCTACAACTACATATGGAGCAGTTTCCTCTGGGAAACTGAAAACTAATTCATCCACAGCAAAGGATGAAAGAGCCACATTGAGACAGGTAGGAGAGGCAGAGATGCAGTCCCACCAAAAACCCCATCCCCTGTGTGGTGACCCACAGACAGAAGGGAATCTCACAAATGTGGAGCTTCTCCCTGGGGAGTGAGTTGTTTATGTCCCATGTCATGTGCCCCAACCTCAGGCTTTGAAAACCAATGGAACTTGCATCCAGGAGGCCCATAAGACTGTAGGGAATGGAGATTCTGCTTTTAAAGGGCTCACAAACAGATTCACTTGCCCTGGGACCCAGCAGAAAAGCAGCAGTTTGAGAAGTGCCTAGAACATATGTGCAGTAGATTCATTTCCTAATCCTAAAGCATCTGCTGGTGGGGCAAGAACCTGTTGGACTGAGGCACTGGCAGGCACCATATTTGCATTCCCTTTACCTTGCTAGTGCTGGCACTCACCCTCTATCCTAGTGCAGGTGGGTGTGCTTCACCCCTGTGCTGCTCCCATGGTTCCACCAAAGCCAGCCAGGTGAGCGCCCTGCCTGTCCCCTGTGTGAACTGCAGGGACTAAAGACATTTGAATGTATGGTTCAAATACCAGAAGAGTCCAGGGGAACAGTATCTCTCTCTTCTGTGTCTGTTGCTTAGATGTCTCCCACTAATCTTATAACTGAGAAGCAGAACTGCTCCCCTGGTTTTAAAAATCAAGGTAGATATACATTCATAATCTTGGACAGTCAGAAAGGCACAGTGTTTGTTTATATTTCACTTGTGTGGTAAATATCTGAAGCATGCTTCACAAACTGCTACAGTGACACATAAAACATACGCTCAATAAAGGTAACTCCTTACAATAGCTATATACTCCAGAGTGAGTATATATAACTCAGTCTTCCCAACTTTTCCCCATTGTTAGAAATTCAGTGTTTTTGTTTCCCCCCGATTATAAATATTTGTGTGAAAGAATATCTTCTGTGTATTGCAGAGTTGATATCACAAAGCCAAATTGCTTCCCAAGGGTCTGGGCAACCATTTGTGATGTTACTTTTCACTCCAGGTTTTTCTTGACTTTTTTTTGCCTTTTTTCCACCACCGTAACTTTAAATATATATATATATATATTTTTGCGGTACGCGGGCCTCTCACTGTTATGGCCTCTCCCATTGCGGAGCACAGGCTCCAGACGCGCAGGCTCAGCGGCCATGGCTCACGGGCCCAGCCGCTCCGCGGCATGTGGGATCTTCCCGGATCAGGGCATGAACCCATGTCCCCTGCATCAGCAGGTGGACTCTCAACCACTGCGCCACCAGAGAAGCCCTAAAAATATTTTAAAAGCTATTTACTTCACAAGAAAGTACATAAGGTGTACTAATCTTAATATATTATACATGCCTTCATAATTGCTACCCAGATCAAGATCTAGAACATTTTTAATATCCAGGAGGTTCCCTCTTGTTCCTTCCCACTCAGTGCTCACTCTCTGAGGTAACCAGTATATGGTTGATTGCTATTTATTTATACATACAGGTGTATTTTTCAGCTTTTTTGAGGTATAATTGACGTATAGAACTATATATATTTAAAGTGTACAATGTGATGATGTGACATGTGTATGCTTTGAAATGCTTACCACAGTCAGGTTAACGCATTCATCATCTCACATACCCATGAGTTTTTTGGTGTATGTGATGAGAATGCTTAAGATCTACTCTAGACATGACTTCTTTCAGTATTTGTAAGTTTTGCTTATCCTTAAACTTCATGTAATAGAATCTTTTATGTCTTACGTTTTTCTTTCAACATAGTGCTGTGAGATCCATCCATGTTTTTACTGAATCCTGGATATTTCTTTATTTTCAGCTGTATCGAGGCATATTGATAAATAATATTAAAATATATTTCAACTGTATAACATGATGATTTGAAAGGATTCCCACCATTGAGTTGATTAGCACATTCACTACCTAAAATATTTCTTTTTTTTTTTTACTTTTAAAATTTGTTGGTGTGAACACTTAAGTTCTACTCTCTTAGCAAATTCTATTACCAGTGCTAGTCACCATGTTATACACTAGATACTCAGACCTTATTCATCTTATAACTGAAAATTTGTACCTTTTTACCACCCTCTCCCTATTTCTTCTACCGCCTCAACCCCTGGCAACCACCGTTCTACTCTGTTTGTGAGTTCAACTTCCTTTTTAGATTCCACATATAAGTGGTACCATGCAGTATTTGTCTGTCTCTGTCTGGCTTATTTCACTTAGAGCATAATGCCCTCCATGTTCATCCATGTTGTTGCAAATGGCAGGGTTTCCTTCTCTTTTAAGGCTGAATGATATTCCATTGTATATATGTACCATATCTTTATCCATCTAAGGCACTTAGGTAGTTTTCGTACCTTGGATGTTGTGAATAGTCCTGCAGTGAATATGGGAGTACAGATATATGAGCTAGTGATTTTGTTTCCTTTAGATATATACCTAGAGGTAGGATTTCTGGATTATATGGTAGTTCTATTTTTAATTTTTTGAGGAACATCCATACTGTTTTCCATAATGGCTGTACCAATTTATATTCCCACCAATAGTATGCAAGTTTTCCCTATTCTCCACATCCTTGCCACCATTTATCTTTTATCTCTTTGATAATAGCCATTCTAACAGATGTGAGGTGATATCTCATTGTAGTTTTGATTTGCATTTCCCTGATGATTTGTGATGTTGAGCACCTACACATATACCTGTTGGCCTTTAGTATGTCTTCTTTGGAAGAGTGTCTATTCAAGTACTTTGCCTGTTTTTTAATTGGGTTATTGAATTATATGAATTCCTTACATATTTTGGATATTAACCTCTTACTGGGTATGTGGCTTGCAAATACTGTTTCCCATTCCATAGGTTGCCTTTTCATTTTGTTGATGGTTTCCTTTGCTAAGCAGAAGCTTTTTAGTTTGATGTAATCCCACTTGTTTATTTTTGCTTTTATTTCCTTCACTTTTGGTGTCAAATCCAAAAAATCATTGCTAAGACTGATGTCAAGGACCTTGCCCCGTTTTCTTCTAGGAGTTTTACAGTTTCAGGTCACTTTCTGTTCACTCAGCTTAATGTCCTTAAGGTCCATCCATGTTGTCATAAATGGTAGGATTTTCTTCTTTCTCATGGCCAAATAATATTCTGGTGTGTGTGTGTGTGTGTGTGTGTGTGTGTGTGTGTGTGTGTGTGTGTGTGTGTGTGTGTGTGTGTGTGTGTGTATCACATCTTCTTTATCCATTCTTCCATTGACAGACACTTAGGTTGTTTCAGAATCTTCGCTATTATGAATAATGCTGCAATAAACATGGGAGTGCAGATATTCTCTTGAATATTCTGTTTTCATTTTCTTTGGAAATATGCCCAGAAATGGGATTACTGGATCATATGGTAGTTCTATTTTTAATTTCTTGAGGAACATCCATGCTGTGTTCCATAGTGGGCTCACCAGTTTACATTCACACTAACAGTGCAGAAAGTTCTCTTTCTGCACACCCTCACCAACACTTGTTATCTCATTGTATTTTTAATGATAGCCATTCTAACAGGTGTGAAGGTGGTATCTCATTGTGGTTTTGATTTGCATTTCTCTGATGACTAGACTAGTGAGTGATATTGAGCACCATTTTATGTACCTGTTGGCCATTTATGTGTCTTCTTTGGAAAAATGTCTCTTTGGCTCCTCTGCTTCTTTTAAAATCAGATTGTTTGATTTTTTGCTGTTGAGTCGTATGAATTCATTATATATTTTGAATAGTAACCCCTTATCAGATATGTGATTAACAAATTTTTTCTCCCATTCAATAGGTTGTATTTTCACTTTGTTAATTGCTTCCTTTGCTGTGCAGTAGCTTTTTAGTTTGATGCGGTCCCACTTGTTTATTTTTGCTTTTGTTTCCTTTGCTTTTGGTGTTAAATCCAGAAAGTCATTGCCAAGACCAATGTCAAGGAGCTTACCCCCATTTTCTTCTAAGGGTTCTACTTTCAGGTCTCTTTCAACTTTTTAAACCAGTTTGAGTTGATGTTTGTATATGGTATAAGATAGGGATCCAGGTTCATTCTTTTGTATGTGGCTGTCCAGTTTTCCCAACACCTTTTATTGAAGAGACTATTCTTTCCCTGTTGTATATTGTTGGGGAAATAGTTTCTTAAAATTTTTTTAACAGAAACATATTAGAAAATTTATTTAGTCATGCTATAATTACCCAAAATGAAATTGAATTGTTGCCACAGTTAGTTTTTGGGGAAAAGGACAGAAGTCCTATGTTTTCAAAATACAGAGTTGAGGGTATCTTGTAAAAATCTTTTCTAACTATATCAGAGTATAACATGTTATGCATAGGCCTTTAGGTAAAGATAATACTGCTGAATCATCTGTATCTCAGGAAGTTTCTTACTTAACTAAACTCTTAATGGTTTTTAAAGATGTGACAGAACCTATGAAATTGAGTATATATGTTAAAAAAAATTAGAATGAGTAAGTAGTTCTTGAAAGAGCTAGACGCCTTACTTGTAGCTTCATGGGTGGTTGGTTTTTCCTTCAGTTTAATGGCCATCAGTAGGCCTCTACTTCTCTTATGGTGACGATGCCTATAGCACCTCCTAGTGTGAAACCCAGGGCCAACAAACATCCACTAACTATCAGTATTGATTTTAGGTGCTTCATGTTTCTGTGAATGGCTACGTCAGATGGCAAATTTCAGTGATTTCAGTTGTTATAAAAAGCAGAGAACAAAATTGGGAGTATTGATGAAAATTTCATGTGCAGAACTTTGTTGCCAAAATTATTTGGCAGTTTAAATGCATCCAGATCCAGTTTTTGAGAGATGTGTTGATCCTGCGTATAGGAACTTCCCTGGCCCACACTGCTAATGGGGGAGGAGTAGCCCTCCATGAAGGTGAGAATACCAGTAAGGCTTTTATTTTTACAACACAACATTTTTGCATCTGAGCATCAAATTTCAAAACATGACTTTTTGATTCATAGATATTTGCTGCTGAATTTATGTTATAATGTTTGGCCAAATATCTAGCACAAGCCTAAGATGATTGTTGATTGAAAGAGCCTAGCTGAGGAATGCTAACCAGTCATTCTCAAGTTTTCTTCATAGATCACTTGTGTAGGTCATCTTTGCAAAACCATGAAAATGTTATGTTCTGAGCTTTCATCAAGAGTCTGTGTAAGAAATGTCTATGTCTCTTCTTCTTTTGGAGGATGTTGGAAGAGGAATGGGACAGTGGGGATGGGGTAACTGTTATGGAAAGGCGGTACATTATATGGAAAGAATGTGGGCTGTGGTGACAGAAGGTTAGTAGCTTTGGTGGTGGGAGGATGTGGAAGGTCTCTTTTGATTGTCTATGTTTTTCAACAAAATGAGACATTTATTGGGTATATACGTACCGGGTACTATACTTAGCCTGAAGATATAAAAGTGAACAAGACTACTATTTAAATAGGAGGACAGCAGTTTGGCTCTATTGTTAGTACACATTTCTTCCAGTTTTTTGGTTTGTGCTCAAGTTTTAGTCTTAGTTTGCTCACTGTTGGTCTTTCTTCCCCCCTATTTTTATTTTTTCATTGATTGGGGAATTGAGAGAGAGGGGAGAGATACAAACGGATTGATTCAGGCCATAAAATCAACTTACATTTTATGTTGGGTATCTGCATATATTTCTTTACTCTGACTTATTGTCCTATATGTTAATATTTCAGAATTACTGAGACTATACCTGATTCAAGGAGTTAATTTCTTACATCCAGATAGTCTTGCTTTCTGATGCCGAAGTAGTTTGGTCAGAACTTCAACCTTTAGTTTTATTTGTTCATTCATAACTAGTTTGCTGTTTTAAATACAAGAATCAAACCTCATACCATATGCCTATTTTGATGCAATTTTGCAAAAGTATGTACTCATATTAAATAAAATTATTTCTTCACTGGAAGAGAAAAAAAAGAATTCTCATGTTAAATGTGACTTGAAATTCATAGTCTGATTAACAAGAGTCTAGTTGATAACAAAGGTTTTTAAATGGACAGCCATGATATTTAAATTAAAAATGACTTATCTGGACATCAGTAGGCAGCTAAGAGAAAATGTGTTCCAAAGTAGCATGTATGTATCATTATTATCTTATCTGAGAAACCATAGCTTACTAACTAGAGTTAGTTTCTGTATAGAACACAGGTTTGTATTGAGCCTCACCATGATACAGTTAGTTTTCTTGTACTTCATGGCATTGCTTACTTCCTACTCTGGCCTGCATTCTGTTATTATGCACGTGCCACTGGAGGCAGGGATATGTTAGGGAGAATTAGGGCACAAGTTCTATTTATTTACAGATTTTGGGGGTAATTTTTGTTTGAGAAGGGTATGATGATACTTAAGTAATATTAGTTTTCCAGTTTTATAGACAGCAAACTGAGGTCTAGAAAGATAACTTTCATCAGGATTACAGGTGATATACTAATTGGTTTGTTTATTGTCCTCCTATCCCCGTTTCATGGAGACAGGAGCTTCAGGTATCTTGTTCATGGCTGTATTCCCAGTGTCTAGAACAGCGCGTGGCACATGTAAATGTTGGTATTAATTTCTAAGTTAGGGTTAAATTCTATAATGATGATTCTGTGTATCCACTTATTTATCTTCTGGTTTTAGGCATGCATATTAATGTGTGATCTGAAATATTAAGATGAATATGAAGATACCTGTTGAGGAAAGAACAACTAGATAGAGTACCACATTCACTTGTTCATCAGGGTACAAGATTATTGTGAACAAGCCTGCATATAATGACCAGTGTGCATAAATGAGAATGGAGAAACAGCTGCTCATTTAACGGTCTTTTAATGAGATGCATAAACTTCGGTCTGTTTTTCTGTTTCTTTGCAATTTAGTGATTTCAGGTTTCTTAGATGTCTTTTGGGTACTTCTGAAGTAATTATGTAGCTTAGGAAGTCGGAAAGTGCTGAAGTTGATGAGATGGGAATTAGATTGTTTTACGTGTTTTTTTTACCCCCCTCTATCCTCAAACCTACTTCCAATCTATATCTGTATCACCTTCATCTCTATTCTTTCTCCATCCTTAATCCTTCTCAAAATGCTTTGTTAAACTTAGTTATAGCTAAAAGCTGCTGCATTGTTTAGTTTTCGCTAGGAAAAGTCACTTATGACAGTACATTTATTGTTTTTTCTTCAGCTTTGTAGGTGGCAGGTCTACTTAACAGGAGCAAGATACAGGTCACTAAAATGTAGAAATTTAATTAATATATTCAAACAACAGATGTGATTTCTGCTCACTTCCTAGCCCTTATTTTTAGTCATTTACATCTTTTAAATTGTACTTTGACCCAGTGTTTTCATGCTTAATTTTTACTGGTAAAAATTTCCCTTTAATTTGCAAAAAGCCACTTAACTCAGCTTATGACATGTAAACATATGGAAAATATATTTTTAAATTACTTGTTCAGGTCATTTTGGAATGTGGTGACCTCAGAAATAGACAGATATTTGCCTAGCACCTGGTTAGAAGAGTAGACATGATAGGCTTATTGAGAGAAATTTTAATTTTGACTTGCATGCTATGACAAGCTTCTCTTTAAAGTAACTTTTTTCAATACAATACTACTATTTAATTATTTAATGTTTTTTAGAAAATCCGTAATTTCATTTCCTCTTCAGAAAGAAACCTCTATAAATCAGACAAAGTTATTTTTATTATCCATATTTGGCAGAGGCAAATCTTTGGCAAATCATTTGATTTTGGAGTTACAGTTCCTTTATCTGTAAAATAAGGACATTGGACAAGATAATCTCTAGAGTCCCTCCTAGCTCTAAAATTCTCTGTTTATAACCATCGTAAGATGAGCTAACAGAGGCATAAAAAAGTTAAGCAGCTTGGATAAGTTCAAACAATGAATTAATAATAAAACCTTGATATGTGACTTTCTGACTGACCTATTTATTGACACTTTCACACAACCATTATGCCTGAAACTGAAACTGCTGATTTCGTTCTTTCTTTACAGAAAACATATCAGTTAAAAAAAATTATGCTACAAATATAATCCTTTTTATTTTTCTAAAAGCTCAAATATATTTCTGTAGTCTCAAGTTAAATCCTTGGGATTTAATAGGTGCTTATTCATATTTTTAAAAGGAGGATGTCTTACAAATAGCGGTTCACATAGCAACAAAAGACAAATCAGAAAACAAAGCATATCTTAAGTTATGAAATATGAGTAATAAAGTAAGTCAAAAGTAAACCAATTTCACGTATAGCAAAAGAAAAAAATAGAAAAGATTCTTGTGACAATTTTCTTCCATGCTTTTATTTTATATTATTATTATTATTATTATTGTACAAATTATTCCACAATTTGTATCTGAGTGTGTGATAAGCATTGGAATGATTCGAGCTTTCTTTTGTTGGTTGAGTATATTTCAGTCATGAGTGTTTTGTATTAGCTGGAAAATTGGATTAGATCTCTCGACCTTTAAGGGTTTGTGATTGAGTCCCCTCCCCACTCAACTTAGTGGTGGTTCCCTCAACAACTCTTCAGGAATGCATCTATTTTGTAAATTATGACATTTTATATAGATATAACACATTAATTCCTAGATGAGCCAGAACGAGGTATTTTAGGATGGCAGAGTAGACTGTAGTTCAAAACAAATTTAGATTTGAGTTCTTTGTAAATTTAAGCTAAATTTTCCATAAGAAATATGATTGTTCCATGAAATAAATGTGTTAAATATACCAATTTGCTTTTAGCTTTCTTGTTTTTATATAAAGTGCTCCCTTAAAAAAAATAGCTTGTTTTGATATTTTGTTGCTTTGATAAGAATACTTTTTATTTACTTTTTTCTGTAAGCAAATCTCTCACAGATGTTTTTCAAGTTACATAAACAGGTCATGGTCACATTTTCTTTTTTTAAGTAGTTGGAAGGAACCTTAGTGATCATCTAATCTAAAACACTTTAACAGATGAGAAAATTGAGGGCCAGAGAGGTTAACTGGCTGACCCATGGTAAGCTAGCTAATTAGTGATAAAAATGATTGGAATTTAGGTATGCCAATTTTCCACACTAGAATTCTTCTGTTTGATGAGTAGATATCTGGACTCTTATCTGTACCCAGCTAGATTCATAGTCTTGATTTTTACCAAACTCCTCCTTTCCAGTGCTGTTTTTTTTTAATCATAGTGATTAATGTCTGAATCAGAATTTGAAATCTGAAAGCTGCATTATAATAGCTCATACTTAAAATGTAACTGAATATGGAGCTACAGTTTCTCA
The DNA here is from genome assembly GCF_011762595.2 of Tursiops truncatus. NCBI lineage: Eukaryota > Metazoa > Chordata > Mammalia > Artiodactyla > Delphinidae > Tursiops > Tursiops truncatus. Next base: position 66,692,150 of record NC_047035.1, on the reverse strand, counting down.
CAGTTGGTTTTCTATTTGATGTGAGTTAGATCTTTAAATTTTTAGAATAAAAATAGACGGTGGGTAGAATGATGGTTATTGACTTAAAACAAAACTAGAATTTAGTGGTGGATTATTGAAAGATAAAATATTCTTTTTTTTTTTTGCGGTACGCAGGCCTCTCACTGTTGTGGCCTCCAGATGCGCAGGCTCAGCAGCCATGGCTCATGGGCCCAGCTGCTCCGCGGCATGTGGGATCTTCCCAGACCGGGGCACGAACCCGTGTCCCCTCCATCAGCAGGTGGACTCTCAACCACTGTGCCACCAGGGAAGCCCCAAGACCATGCTTTAATGTATAAAAGACTCTTAAAGGATCATGTAAGGAAAGAATACTGTGATATACCATTAAAAAATGCTCAGAAATAGAAGAAACATCTTTATAATTAACCAGGAAAATGGGAGGGGAAAAAAGGAAACAAATGATTCTTCTATTTCTTACTTATATTATCTAAGTAAATAATTTTCCGTGGGTCTGTAGTGTCTACTTTATATATGTATTTTATCATACTCTGAAAAAGTGTTGTAGTAAAGATCATTTGTTCTCTTTTAAAAAAATATTTATTTATTTATTTGGCTGTGCTGGGTCTTAGTTGCGGCACACGGGATCTTCTTTGCGGCATGTGGGATCTATTAGTTGTGGCATGCAGGATCTAATTCCCAGGCCAGGGATCGAACCTGGGCCCCCTGTATTTGGAGCATGGAATCTTAACCACTGGACCACCAGGGAAGTCTCATAAAGCTCATTTGTTCTTGGGGTTGTGGTAGCAGAAATCTTCAGGGGCTTGGAGAATAGTGACACTGCACCCAATTCTCTGGGAGACTTGGGAGCATGACTTGAGTCACACAGACCAGGATTTATATCCCATCTCCATCACTCACCATCAGCCTGGCCTTGGGCAATTTTCTTAACTTCTCTAATCCTGAATATTCTTATCTCTGTAAAATAAGAGATTATAATGCCCATTTTACAATGTTATGTAAATGTATCTACCCTATAATAGGCTCTCATTAACTGTTCATTTCCATTTGCACCCCTTTACCTGTTACCTGTAGACCCTTCCCCTCACCTCTTCCCTATTCATTAGCCAGTTTGACCTGATGGCCCGTAAGACTCAAATGTAGGACTCCAGGTCACAGGTAACTAGAGCTAAAGAAATAAGCTTGACTGGGACAGATCATCTCTAGCATGCAGTACTACACTGGGTAGACTGCTCTGCTGGAACATAGTGTCCCTCGAGTTCAGTAACATCTTTAAGAACCATCAAAGCCATTGGACAATGACTAGGAATCCTCTCTGGGGCTCCATGCAGCTTCTATGGCAGCTACCATCCTGCTCCTTCAGGACCTTGAATCCTCCCAAGTACAATATTTTTTCTAAGGATTTTTTTTAAAGAGTATTATGGTTTTATAGTTTTCCTAATTAAAGGGAGTACCACACATCTAAATATATTTTATAAACTGTCCCAGATTAGATTAATAAAGTGATTTGTTACTCCTACTTAAAAAAAAAAATTTGAAGCTTCAGCCTTTAGGTATATAGGGAGAGTTTTTATTTTTTAATTTCTTTTAGTAATTTTTAAAAATAAAAATATCATGATTCTCAGGCAAGTTTGTAATATTTTAGACCTTTTTGGTAGCAGTCCTATCCTTCACTAACATCTCCTTCCTAGGTGATGAACATCTGTGGCCTAAAGCAAGACTCTGGAGAATTTAGAGAGATGTTCTCATAATTAACTAAAATATTGTTACTTTTGTGATAACATCATTATTTTTATATTGTGAAGTTTTACTGTTTCAGTTGTACTATGGATTTACATGGGCCGACTGTAGGCTAGCCTGGGAATTGGATAATCTTTTAAACATTATTTTAGAAACTAGGTACCAAAGATTGACCCATATATCAACTTTTGGGTAAGAAGTCCTCTGTGAATTGATGCTATCTCCAGGTTGTTAGGGTCAGTCTTGCTCTATATCTGCTAGAACAATTAAGGAAATGTGAGATGATGATAAAGGGAAAGATAAAGAGTAAAGTTTCTCTTTCTTTCTCAAAACATTACTGCTATCACATGGGTTGGTAGTGCCTTTGGAGGGATTTAGTCAAGAAGTTTTCCACCCCCACCCCCTTTTCCTACGGAAAGGAAGAAATTTTTTTTGTTTTATAAATCTATTTATTTGTTTTTATTTATTTTTGGCTGTGTTGGGTCTTCACTGCCACACGCGGGCTTTCTCTAGCGGCAAGCGGGGGCTACTCTTTGTTGCTGTTCGCAGTCTCTAGGCGCGTGGGCTTTAGTAGTTGTGGTTTGTGGGCTCTAGAGCACAAGCTCAGTAGTTGTGGCGCACGGGCTTAGTTGCTACACGGCACGTGGGATCTTCCCAGAACAGGGCTCGAGCCCTGCATTGGCAGGCAAATTCTTAACCACTGCTCCACCAGAGAAGTCCCAGAATGGACGAAAGTTGAAAATGGATTAGAGAACTTTCATCCGAAAAAAATGAAAATATTAGGGAAGAACTTTTAGATCATTGTTGTAACTTAAATAATGTGTTTTCATCTTATAACTGGGTCAGCTGTTATCAAAATAGTCTCAAGGATAAGTTCATTATATTTTGTTGTGTCACTTATTTCCACAAGCCAGTAGGCCATCAACTCAAGTAGAAATTTTTTTGTTATTCAGATTTTTATTGTGGTATTTATATTTAAATAATTTCACCTTTATAGCAGTTTTCTTCTTGCAACCGAAATAAAATATTGCATGATTTTATGAATAAATCACTGGGCAGAGCAAAAAATATGGTTCAGACTTAATCCTATTTTGTGTTCTATTTTAGGTTTATATTTTATATAAAAGGTACCTCACATGGCAAAAGATTTAATTTTAGTAGTATAATAAAATTGTAAGGAGCAATCCACAAATGGGCAGAAGACCTAAATAGACATTTCTCCAAAGAAGATATACAGATTGCCAACAAACACATGAAAGAATGCTCAACACCACTAATCATTAGAGAAATGCAAATCAAAACTACAATGAGGTCTCACCTCACACCAGTTAGAATGGCCACCATCAAAAAATCTACAAACAATAAATGCTGGAGAGAGTGTGGAGAAAAGGGAACCCTCTTACATTGCACTGTTGGTGGGAGTGTGACAGCCACTATGGAGAAAAGTATGGAGGTTCCTTAAAAACTAAAAATAGAACTACTGTACAACCCAGCAATCCCACTACTGGGCATATACCCTGAGAAGACCATAATTCAAAAAGAGTCATGTACCATAATGTTCACTGCAGCTCCATTTAGCTCTGTTTACAAGAGCCAGGACATAGAAGCAACCTAAGTGTCCATCGACAGATGAACAGATAAAGAAGATGTGGCACATATATACAATGGAATATTACTCAGCCATAAGAGGAAATGAAATTGAGTTATTTGTAGTGAGGTGGATGGACCTAGAGTCTGTCATACAGAGTGAAGTAAGTCAGAAAGAGAAAGACAAATACCGTATGCTAAGACATATATATGGAATCTAAAAAAAAAAAAAAAAAAGATTATGAAGAACCTAGGGGCAGGACAGGAATAAAGACACAGATGTAGAGAATGGACTTGAGGATGCAGGGAGGGGGAAGGGTAAGCTGGGACAAAGTGAGAGAGTGGCATGGACTTATATATACTACCAAATGTAAAATAGATAGCTAGTGGGAAGCAACCACATAGCACAGGAAGATCAGCTCGGTGCTTTGTGACCACCTAGACGGGTGGGATAGGGAGGGTGGGAGGGAGACGCAAGAGGGAGGAGATATGGGAATATATGTATACGTATAGCTGATTCGCTTTGTTATAAAGCAGAAACTAACACACTATTGTAAAGCATTTATACTCCAATAAAGAAGTTTAAAAAGAAAAAGAAAAAAAATTGTAAGGAGCAACTTGACTCAGAATCAGTCAGTGGTTATTGATTGAACACTGAACACTGGTTCATTAGAGAGGGGATTGGCTGTGGAAAGGGAGTCTGGAGATGTATAAAGAATGGGTTCGTCTGTCAGGAAGCTTACACTGAAGTTGGGGAGATAATTTTGTATAAAAATAATTACCGTAGAATTCTTAGAGCTTGAAGACCCATTCAAACCTTGGAAATTAGTTGAATCAAAAATCCTAGGAACTTGATGATTTGCCTGACATATTTGTCCACGGGCCTGAGACAAGGTTAGCTGCATCTCCTATGCCGGTAGTGGCATGGTTTCATGTCTGGGATTCTAAGCAAAGCACAGGTACACTGTTCTATTTGCTATTAGGGTTGAAACATGCCTAACAGTGGTTGGAGAACCAGGAAGTCAGGAACAGGTAGCAGGACTTAGGTACAGGATAGAAGTAGCAACAGATACAGACCAGGCCAGACAGACAGAGTCAGACATCAGGACACTACCTTGAGATCTACTAATTATGAGTCAAGTAGGCATAAGAGTCAAAACCAACTCTTCAGTGACTAATTAAGAGCAGACAGGAAGGAAAGAGGCAGTGTCTGGCTCAGCCCAACTTCCTTTAAGAATTTGCCCTCTCACTGATGGAATATTCTAAGTATTATATGAATGGGCTGCCGGGACACAGCCCACTTTTAAATTATTCAGTCTAGATTTTGTCCCATTTCTCCTGCTTTGTGATTCCTCTTTTCATTCTTAAGTTACCTTTTTCTTGCCCTCAGGAGTCTTGGCCACCACTTTGGCTCTAGCAGGTTATAGCTCTGCCTCTCTTTCTTGGCAGTGATTTTCCTCCCTGATTCCACAGGGGCCCAGGGCCCATCCCTGCTGATATTGTTTTCACCTGGCTCACATTGGCCTTGCTGACAGACCTGGGATAGCTGGGACACTCTGCCTTTGCTTTGGAAAAGCACATGTTGACCCTGTGGTACTTAAACGTGGCCTGTGTAGTGCTGATGATGGAGTCTGCTACCCTGGAGGTTGACTGTGGTACACTGCTCCCGCCAGCTGAGAAGCCAAAAATGGAATGCATCTATGGGCCCTTTCTTTTCAACACTTACAACTCAGCCACTTTGCACTTGTGCTCCTGGCATCCTCTGAAGCAAGGCCTGATAGCTTCTGCTTTGGTCAGCTTCTTAATAGAAGTATCCATGGAAGAAAGTGGTCCACCTTCTTTACCCATTCATAGCACCACACTCTTCATAACTGATGTCCTGATGTCTTCATAGCCTTATCTGTCCAAATATAAGACACACTTTTATCTCCCAGTCATTCCTCAGAAAAGAGGGAATTGCCTTTATTTGAGTTTTTGAGTTACCCTCAGATTATCAGGCATTATTCTGAATATAAAATACAAAGTATTGTTTGGAGAAGACATGTTGGCCTAAAATTACCCCAGTCAGTGTTAGTTTGGAATATTTTCCCTGTGTAAGGTTGACAAGAAAGAAATAAAAATAATTTAACAGAGATTTAGTAATTATTTTTTTAAATAAATTTATTTATTTATTTATGGCTGCATTGGGTCTTTGTTGCTGTGCGTGGGCTTTTTCTAGTTGCGGCGAGCGGGGGCTACTCTTTGTTGTGGTGCACAGGCTTCTCTTGTTGCGGAGCATGGGCTCTAGGTGCATGGGCTTCAGTAGTTGTGGCATGGGGGCACAGTAGTTGTGGCTCACGGGCTTAGTTGCTCCGTGGCATGCGGGATCTTCCCGGACCAGGGCTCAAACCCATTTCCCCTGCATTGGCAGGCAGATTCTTAACCACTGTGCAACCAAGGAAGTCCCAGTAGTTATTTCTGATAGCATAAACTTCAAGTGTTGGTTGTCTTAATAAACAAAGAGAAAGAGCAGTTAAAAAAAAAAAAAAAGCAATACCATAGGTTGTGCTGTTATAGCAATTACAAATGCATATTTATAGGACACATGAAAAAACAGCTGTTCTAATGTTATATGAATGGCTTTGGACAAAAGCTCAGTGGCTACATTATATCAATATTTGATTCCAGAAGTCCTGTATCTCAAACCCTTTAGAGGGGAATAAAGGTTATGTACTACTGTGTAAAAGAGGCATCTTGCACAAAGCCTCTGTTGGCAGACTCAGGTCTGAATGCTGCCCCTAATCTGTACCTCATCCCATCCTTCACAATTGCCCTGACCACTGGATTTTATTTTATTTTTTTACCCTCCCATTATGCTGTTATGTCCCTCTTTAGATGTAATGCACATGTTTGATTTCCTGGCTGCACTGCTGAATTCTCTGCTGCAGCACTGCTTCCTTATCCACAGGGCATCTCTGAACTACCTTGGTAACTCCACTTCTAGACTGATTCAGTCTGTTCTGCTGGGATCCTTTGAGTCTGGAGCCTGAGAGGGAGCCAAGCAGGTTTTACTAGAGGTGGGGTTACCTTGAGGCTAATGAAGCTTAAGTTCAGGGTTCCACACTGTCATGGGCTCTTAAGAGATGCTGGGAGTTGTAGAGTGTTCTCAGTGGAGAGAAGAAGCCGGTTGCAGTCAGGAAGCATTTCTATGTAAGCATTTCTGTTGTTCAAGAGACCTCAGAGAAAGGGACTTGAATCTCTAAGGCTCCAGCATTTTATGATGATTTCTTGTACATTCTAAATAAATATTTACTTTTGTACCAAATTTTGCATTCCTAACTGCATTCTAATTCTTAGAGAAGACCACCCAAATTGTATATGGTTCAGGCCACACAAAATCTGGATCGGTCGCTTGGTTTTACTAAATGAGATACCTGGGTGTTTTGCTAGTACTTATTTCTCTATATTTAGTAATAAATAATTTATATGCATAAACAAACACTGAGAAGAATTAGAGAATCCCTAAATCATTCTATAATCAATGCTTTGGTGATTATTTTGTAAGAGAACTGGAACTTCCTGGCAGCCAGTATATTTCAATATTAATATTAGTGAATGCTCTAAAACTGGAACTCAGATACTGACTTCAGTTCTGTTCAAGTCTGCAAGCCTTTGTGAAATGCCTACTATGTGAGATGAAGGTGTTGGTCCAGGTGTTTTTTTTTTTCCCCCAGAAAGTTTGAATTCAGTTTGAGTCATTTGAAATTAATTGTCTTAACAGCGATATATTTTTAGTTCCTTGGAACCATAATAGCAGTTCTCTTTAAAGAAATAAGAAATTGGAGCCAACGTGATAAATATGATTAAATGCCAAAGAACAACAATGATAAATTGTTGGCACCAGTCATTTGATGTCCTCTGAAACAAAGAGACTTGTCAGTCTGCCAGTGCTAGGAATTTCAGTGCAGAGGATATAAAATGAAAAGTATCCTTTGTCTTTTTTGTAAATAGTTTCATAGATGATGGTCATGGGTAACTTAGGGGTAACTATTTTTCAAACCAAGAAACCCTATATTGAAAACGAACTACTTCATGTTCATCATTTCATCATTCTCTTAAAATGTGTCATTAAATCAGTGTCAAGCACTTATGTTTGAGAAATATTATAGAATTCCTAAAAGACATGTCAGTATATCATGACATATACTGATAAATGTGTTGAAGAAGGACACATTCAGAGAAGGAAAGAGACTGATGGTTGGGGGAAGTGCTATTTTAGAAAGGCTGTACTGCCTTCCTAGCTATCCCTTGAATGCGCCAAGCATATCCGCATCTCAGGTCCTTTGCACTTGCTACTGCTTCTGCCTGGAATGCTTTCTGAGAATTGCATCAGTTATTTTTCTCACTTCACTCCAGGCTCTGACCACCCTGTCAAAAGTAGCATCTTCTACCACTCTATTCCTTTTCCCTCTTCTTCATGTGTTCCTCACCATCGGACCATGGGAACTGAAGAGACTCAAAGAAATTCTTTGATAAATCCTTAGCTGTCTGAACTCTTACTACTTGCCCTCTGAAATTCAGGAATTGAAGATTTTAAACCTATCTCTCTCTTTTTTTTCTAATTTTATTTCTTGGCCATGCTGTGTGGCATGTGAGGTCTTAGTTCCCCCACCAGGGATCACACCTGTGCCCCCTGCACTGGAAGCACGGAGTCTTAACCACTGGACCACCAGGGAAGTCCCTAAAACTGTCTCTTGCTATTTGATCTGGATATATCCAAATCAGGAACCAAGTAATTTTGTGTAGTAAGGGGTACTTGTTTTCTTTGTAGCACTTGTCTTTGATTTGCTTGTCTTTCTGCCTGTTTATCTACCTGTCTTCGTCACTAAAACATTAGTTGCCTGGTGGCTGGGACTTTGTTTTTTTCACTGCTGTATCTTCATCACCTGGAACAGTGCCTGGCATCAATTCTCAGTAAATATGTGTTGAATAAATGTGTTAATACATGAATGAATCCATCTGACCCAATATCATCTAAATTTTAAAAATATGTGATTATATGGGAAAGGCTTATTTCACATTATTAAGTTTTAAGAAACAGGATATGGGATTATATACACAGTATGATTTACATTTAAAATTTTTTGAATCTTTGCATGTGTTTATTTATTTATTCATTTCTTGAAAGAAAACTTATTGAGCATCTCCTATGTATCCATTCTTTGTTACGTATTCTGTCATCTACAGTTTCATGAGGAGACAGATACTGAAATAACAGTAAATGAATGCCATCTTTCCCCCTGCACTGCTCTTCAGCTATGTTGATCTTTCGGTTTCTCTAACTTCTTTGCACAGGTTATATCATTATGTGCTTAATATCTGTCTCCCTCTGTATTGTAAATTCTGTGAGGCTAGGGACCGTGATACCATTTAATTATCAATACCTAGCTCAATGCCTAATATATAGTAGGTACTCAATAAACATTTGTTGGGTGAATGAATGAATGAATGAATGAACAAACAATTAGAAGAATTGTTCCTACATAGTAGGAACACCATATCTAATCTTTAATGGAAGTTATGGGAAGTAAATTTCAAGCTACGATCTAAAGAATGAGGAGGAATTAGCAAGTGAAGAAGACCAGGCAGAGGTTCTGAAGCTAAAACTTAGATTTTATCCTAAAAGCAATAGAAGAGTTTTAAGCAAAAAAGTGGCACTATCAAACCAATTTTCACTGGTGTTAGGAACACACTGTATGGGCAGTGCTAGACCAGAGAGATTGGTTGGGAGACTTTAGTGATAGATGCCTGTGGCCTATGTTTGGTTCTCGGCCATGCAGAAAGAGAGACATGGATACATTTGAGAGATTTTTAGAAGGCATAATCAGTAACTGGGGATAGCAAGGGAAAGGGAACAGTTAAGTATTATCCCAAGCCTTTGCCTTAGGTAACTAAGGGGATCCTAGGGCCTTTCACTGAAACTGGGGACTCAGAAGGAAGAACCACTTGAGGAGAAAAGAGCCTGAGGTACCCTTGAGCCCTATCTAATTGAGGCTGAGCATTAAGGGCTTGGTTAAACAGCTGAATTTTCTAGATATAGATACTTAGAAAAGTGCCTGAAAAGAAATAATCAAAATGTTAATTTGGAACTCTAGGTATATTTCTAAAATTCTCTTATTAAGTTTTGGTTTTCATTATTAGTGTGTTTTATGAAGGAAAAATAATAAACTTAAAACAATTATATTAAGATCTGCTATAGGAAACACTGTACTAAAAACCACAAAGGACAAAAAGCTAAGACCTCCTTAGGTAAAATACGGGCTATTTTCAGTGAAAATAAATGAGTGGTCCTGAATAGAAGTCCATTGTGCAAGGGGTTCGCCATTATGGTATGTGTGTGTTTTGTGGTGTCATTTGAAAATTTAACCTTATTGGTCAGAAAAGTTCTGCTAGAGGCAAAGATTGTTTCTTCTTCATCCATTTATCAGCCCTCAGCACAGACCCTGGCATTTACTAATGGTTCAAGTGAAAGCTATTATTTTAGCTTTGTTATTAATTCATTTATTTTTGTTTATATCACTATTCACCACATTTGTTTATACAGTGATGTTATTTGTGTCATCTTGGTTTTTAGGTAGATTGGGGTCAACTGGACTATTTAGTTGTTGACATGCCACCAGGAACTGGAGATGTGCAGTTATCAGTCTCACAGAATATTCCTATTTCAGGTAACTCTTTTTTTTTTTTTTTTTGTAGTAAAATTGTTTCACAATGTTGTGTTAGTTTCTGCTGTACAATGAAATGAATCAGCTATATGCACACCCATATCCCCTCCCTATTGGAACTCCCACCCCCCCATCCCACCCATCTAGGTCATCACAGACCACCAAACTGAGCTCCCTGTGCTATATAAGGTTTCCACTAGCTATCTATTTTACACATGGTAGTGTATTTATGTCAAACCTAATCTCCCAGTTCGTCCCACCCTCCCCTTACCCCCGTGTCCACATGTCCGTTCTCTACGTCTGCATCTCTATTCCTGCCCTACAAATAGATTCATCTGTACCATTTTTCTAGATTCCATGTATATGCATTCATATATGATATTTGTTTTTCTCTTTATGGTTTACTTCACTCTGTATGACAGACTCTAGGTCCATCCACATCTCTACAAAAGATCCAATTTCATTCCTTTTTATGGCTGAGTAATATTCCGTTGTATATATGTGCCACATCTTCCTTATCCATTCATCTGTCAATGGACACTTAGGTTGCTTCCATGTCCTGGCTATTGTAAATAGTGCTGCAGTGAACATTGTGGTACATGACTCTTTTTGATGTGGTTTTCTCAGGGTATATGCCCAGCAGGGGATTGCTGGGTCATATGGTAGTTCTATTTTTAGTTTTTTAAGAAACCTCCATACTGTTCTCCCTAGTGGCTGGATCAATTTACATTCCCACCAGCAGTGCAAGAGGGTTCCCTTTTCTCCACACCCTCTCCAGCATTTATTGCTTGTAGATTTTTTGATCATGGCCGTTCTGACTGGTGTGAGGTGATACCTCATTGTAGTTTTGATTTGCATTTGTCTAATAAATAGTGATGTTGAGCATCTTATTGGTGAAATTTAGGTCTTTGGCCCATTTTTTAACTGAGGTGTTTGTTTTTTTGATATTGAGCTCCATGAGCTGTTATATACTTTGGAGAGTAATCCTTTGTCCACTGATTGATTTGCAAATATTTTCTCCCAAACTGAGTGTTGTCTTTTCATCTTGTTTATGGATTCCTTTGCTGAGCAAAAGCTTTTAAGTTTCCTTAGGTCCCATATGTTTATTTTTGTTTTTATTTTCATTACTCTAGGAGGTGGGTAAAAAAGATCTTCCTGTAGTTTATGTCCAAGAGTGTTTTTCCTATGTTTTCCTCTAAGAGCTTTTTTTTTTAACAACTTTATTGGAGTGTAATTGCTTTACAATGGTGTGTTAGTTTCTGCTTATACCAAAGCGAATCAGCTATACATATACATATATCCCCACATCTCCTTCCTTTTGTGTCTCCCTCCTACCCTCCGTATCCCACCCCCTCTAGGTGGTCATAAAGCACTGAGCTCATTACCCTGTGCTATGCGGCTGCTTCCCACTAGCTATCCATTTTACTTGTGGTACTGTGTATATGTCCATGCCACTCTCTCACTTCGTCCCAGCTTGCCCTTCCCGCTCCCCGTGTCCTCAAGTCCATTCGCTACGTCTGCATCTTTATTCCTGTCCTGCCCCTAGGTTCTTCAGAACCATTTTTTTTTTAGATTCCATATATATGTCTTAGCATACAGTATTTGTTTTTCTCTTTCTGACTTCACTCTGTATGACAGACTCTAGGTCCATCCACCTCACTACAAATAACTCAATTTCATTTCCTTTTATGGCTGAGTAATATTCCATTGTATATATGTGCCACATCTTCTTTATCCATTCATCTGTTGGTGGACACTTAGGTTCCTTCCATGTCCTGGCTCTTGTAAATAGAGCTTCAGTGAACATTGTGGTACATGGCTCTTTTTGAATTATAGTTTTCTCAGGGTATATGCCCAGTAGTGGGATTGCTGGGTCGTAGGGTAGTTCTATTTTTACTTTTTTAAGGAACCTCCATACTTTTCTCCATAGTGGCTGTGTCAATTTACATTCCCACCAACAGTGCAGTGTAAGAGGGTTCCCTTTTCTCCACACCCTCTCCAGCATTTATTTGTAGATTTTTTGATGATGGCCATTCTGACTGGTGTGAGGTGATACCTCATTGTAGTTTTGATTTGCATTTCTCTAATGATTAGTGATGTTGAGCATCCTTTCATGTGTTTTTTGGCAATCTGTATATCTTCTCTGGTGAAATGTCTGTTTAGGTCTTCTGCGCATTTTTCAATTGGGATGTTTGTTTTTTTGATACTGAGCTGCATGAGCTGCTTGTATATTTTGGAGATAATCCTTTGTCAGTTGCTTCATTAGCAAATATTTTTTCCCATTCCAGGGGTTGTCTTTTCATCTTATTTATGGTTTCCTTTGCTGTGCAAAAGCTTTTAAGTTTCATTAGGTCCCATTTGTTTATTTTTGTTTTTATTTCCATTTCTCTAGGAGGTGGTTCAAAAAGGATCTTGCAGTGATATATTTCATAGAGTGTTCTGCCTGTGTTTTCCTCCAAAAGTTTTATAGTGTCCAGTCTTATATTTGGGTATTTAATCCATTTTGAGTTTATTTTTGTGTATGGTGTTAGGGAGTGTTCTAATTTTATTCTTTTTCATGTAGCTGTCCAGTTTTCCCAGCACCACTTATTGAAGAGGCTGTCTTTTCTCCATTGTATGTTCTTGCCTCCTTTGTCATAAATTAGGTGACCATATGTGCGTGTGTTGATCTCCAAGCTTTCTATCCTGTTCCATTGATCTATATTTCTGTTTTTCTGCCAGTACCATACTATTTTGATTACTGTGGCTTTGTAGTATAATTTGAAGTTGGGGAGCCTGATTCCTCCAGCTCTGTTTATCTTTCTCAAGATTGCTTTGGCTTTTCGGGGTCTTTTGGGTTTCCATACAAATTGTAAAATTTTTTGTTCTAATTCTGTGAAGAATGCCATTGTTTGTTTGATAGGGATTGCACTGAATCTGTACATTGCTTTGGGTAGTATAGTCATTTTCAGAATATTGATTCTTCGAATCCAAGAACATGGTATATTTCTCAGTGTGTTTATGTCATCTTTGATTTCTTTCATAAGTGTTTTATAGTTTTCTGATTACAAGTCTTTCACCTCCTTAGGTAGGTTTATTCCTAGGTATTTTATTCTTTTTGTTGCAGTGGTAAATGGAAGCGTTTCCTTAATTTTTCTTTCTGATTTTTCATCATTAATGTATAGGAATGCCAGATTTCTATGCATTAATTTTGTATCCTGCAACCTTACGAAATTCAATGATTAGTTCTAGTAGTTTTCTAGTGGCATCTTTAGGATTATCTGTGTATAGTATCATGTCATCTGCCAACAGTGATAGTTTTACTTCTTCTTTTCCAATTTGTATTCCTTTTATTTCTTTTTCTTCTCTGATTGCCGTGGCTAGGACTTCCAAAACTGTGTTGAATAAGAGTGGTGAGAATGGACATCCTTGTCTTGTTCCTATCTTAGTGGAAATGCTTTCAGTTTTTCACCATTTAGTATGATGTTTGCTGTGTGTTTGTCATATATGGCTTTTATTATTTTTAGGTAGGTTCCCTCTGTGCCCATTTTCTGGAGATTTTTTATCATAAACCGGTATTGAATTTTGTCAAATGGTTTTTCTGCATCTATTGAGATGATCATATGGTTTTTATTCCTTAATTTGTTAATATGGTATATCATGCTGATTGATTTGCATATACTGAAGAATCCTTGCATTCCTGGGATAAATCCACTTGATCATGCTGTGTGATCATTCTTATGTGTTGCTGGATTCTGTTTGGTAGTATTGAGGATTTTTGCTTCTATGTTCGTCAGTGATATTGGTCTGTAACTTTCTTTTTTTGTGATATCTTTGTCTGGTTTTAGTATCAGGGTGATGGTGGCTTCATAGAATGAATTTGGGGGTATTACTCCCTCTGCAGTTTTTTGGAAGAGTTTGAGAAGGATGGGTGTTAGCTCTTCTCTAAATGTTTGATAGAATTAGCTTGTGAAGCCATCTGGTCCTGGACCTTTGTTTGTTGGAAGATTTTTAATTACGGTTTCAATTTCATTACTTTGATAAGTCTGTTTATATTTTCTAATTCTTCTTGGCTCAGTCTTGGAAAATTGTATCTTTCCAAGAATTTGTCCCTTTCTTTGTGGTTGTTCATTTTATTGGCATATAGTTGTTTGTAGTAATCTCTTATAATCTTTTGTATTTCTGCAGTGTCTGTTATGAATTCTTTTTCATTTCTAATTTTATTGATTTGCATCCTCTCCCTTTTTTTCTTGTTGAGTCTGGCTAAATGTTTATCAATTTTGTTTATCTTCTCAAAGAACCAGCGTTTAGTTTTATTGATCTATTCTATTGTTTCTTCATTTCTGTTTTATTTATTTCTGCTCTGATCTTTATGATTTCTTTCCTTCTACTGACTTTGGGTTTTCTTTGTTCCTATTTCTCTAGTTGCTTTAGGTGTAAGGTTAGATTGTTTATTTGACATGTTTCTTGTTTGTTGAAGTGAGAATGAATTGCTATAAACTTCCCTCATTGAACTGCTTTTGCTGCGTCCCATACGTTTTGGGTTGTCATGGTCGTTCATTTCTTTTTTTTTTTTTTTTTTGCGGTACGTGGGCCTCTCACTGTTGTGGCCTCTCCCGTTGCGGAGCGCAGGCTCAGCGGCTATGGCTCACGGGCCCAGCTGCTCCGCGGCATGTAGGATCTTCCCAGACCGGGGCACGAACCCGTGTCCCCTGCATCGGCAGGCGGACTCTCAACCACTGCACCACCAGGGAATTCCCCATTTCTATGTAATTTTTTATTTATTTGATTTCTTCAGTGATCTCTTGGTTATTTGTAGCACACTGTTTAGTCTCCATGTATTTGTGTTTTTTACAGTTTTTTTTCTGTAATTAATTACCAGTCTCATAGCATTGTGTTCAGAAAAGATGCTTGATTCAATTTCAATTTTCTTAAATTTTCCAAGGCTGGATTTGTGAGCCCAGATTTGATCTATCCTGTAGAGTGTTCTGTGTGCACTTGAGAAGAAGTATATTCGGCCACTTTTCGGTGGACAGTCCTATAAATAACAGTTAAGTCCATCTTATTTAAAGTATCATTTAAAGCTTGTTTCCTTATTTATTTTCATTTTGGATGATCTGTCCATTGGTAAAAGTGGGGTGTTAAAGTCCCCTACTATGATTCTGTTACTGTCGATTTCCCCTTTTATGGCTATTAGCATTTGCCTTATGTATTGAGGTGCTCCTATGTTGGGCACATATATATTTATAATTGTTATATATTCTTCTTGGATTTATCCCTTGATCATTATGTATTGTCCTTCCTTATCTCTTGTAACAGTCTTTATTTTAAAGTCTATTTTATCTGATAAGAGTATTGCTACTCCAGCTTTCTTTTGATTTCCATTTGCAAGGAATATCTTTTTCCATCCCTTCATTTTAAGTCTGTATGTGTCCCTAGGTCTGAAGTGGGTCTCTTGTTGACAGCACATATACAGGTCTTGTTTTTGTATCCATTCAGCCAGCCTGTGTCTTTTGTTTGGAGCAGTTAATCCGTTTACATTCAAGGTTATTATCAATATGTGTGTTTTTATTACCATTTTTTAAATTGTTTTGGGTTTGTTTTCATGGGTCTTTTTCTTCTCTTGTGTTTCCCGCCTAGAGAAGTTCCTTTAGCATTTGTTGTTAACCTGGTTTGGTGGTGTTTAATTCTCTTAGCTTTTGCTTGTCTGTAAAGCTTTTGATTTCTCTGTGAATCTGAATGAGATCCTTGGTTGATAGAGTAATCTCGGTTGTAGGATTTTCTCTTTCATCACTTTAAGTACATCCTGCCACTCCCTTCTGGCCTGCAGAGTTTCTGCTGAAGAATCAGCTGATAACATCATGAGGATTTCTTTGTATGTTGTTTTTGCTTTTCCGTTGCTGCTTTTTTCTTTGAATTTAATTTTTGTTAGTTTGATTAATGTGTGTCTTGTTGTGTTCCTCCTAGGGTTTATCCTGTATGGGACTCTCTGCACTTCCTGGACTTGGGTGACTATTTCCTTTCCCATATTAGGGAAGTTTTCAACTATAATCTCTGCAAATATTTTCTCAGACCCTTTCTTTTTCTCTTCTTCTTTTGGAACCCCTATAATTTGAATGTTGGTGTGTTTAGTGTTTGCCCAGAGGTCTCTGAGATTGTCTTCAATTCTTTTCATTCTTTTCCCTTTATTCTGCTCCTTGGCAGTTATTTCCCCTGTTGTCTTCCAGGTCACTTATTCGTTCTTCTGCCTCAGCTATTCTGTTATTAATTCCTTCTAGTGTATTTTTTATTTCAGTTATTTTGTTGTTCATCGCTGTTTGTTTGTTCTTTAGTTTTTCTAGATCTTTGATAAACATTTCGTGTATTTTCTCCATCCATGCCACCATTCTGTTTACGAGATTCTGGATCATCTTTACTATCATTACTCTGAATTATTTTTCAGATACGTCACCTATTTCCTCTTCATTTATTTGGTCCTGTAGGTTTTTACCGTGCTCCTTCATCTGTGACATATTTTTTTGTCACCCTCCCCCCCACTTCTTTTTGATGGGTGGGATAGTGTTCCGGTCTTACTGATTGTTTGGCCTGAGGCTTCCAGCAGTGGAATTTGTAGGCTGTTGGTTAGAGCTGGGTCTTGGTGCTGAGATGAGGACCTCTGGAAGACCTCACTCGAATTAATATTCCCTGGGATCTGAGATTGTCTGTTAATCCAGTGGTTTGGGCTCAGAGCTCCTACCGCAGGAGCTGTGGCCCAACCCTGGGCTCACAAACCAAGATCCCACAAGCTGTGCAGGGCGGAAAAAAAGAAAAGGAGCAGAACAATAACAAAGAGTAAAACATAAGATTAGAAAACTAACAGATATGTTAGAAAGAATAAAAAATAAAAATATAGTTGAAACAACAAGCAGAAGGTAAAAACAGAACCACAATAGTAAAAAAAGAGGGGAGAAAAAAAAAAGCCAGAAAAGACCTTGGCTGTGAGGGGCGGGGCTTAGGCAGGGGGTGGGGTTTAGGTAGTATGCGGAGCCTATGCTTAGGACCCATGGGGCTGGAAAAGACCCTGGGGGTGGGGTAAGGGGTGGGGCTTAGGCTCAATGCAGCAGGAGGGGCCCAGGAGTGCCTCTGGCCTTGGAGGTTGGAGGACCAGGTCCAGGACCCCAGCAGGTTCACTAGGCCCCAGTGGGCGAGGGAAACTCCAGGCGCGTTCCCCCCGATCCTCCGATCCCGAAGGACCCCTTCCCATTGGCGTTTCTTCTTCTCCACACGCTCCCCCATGCCTCTTGGAGCCATGTGGCCAGAGGAGGCCCCAGGAGGCAGAGGACCAGACCTGGACCCCCACAGCTGGAGGGGCCCTTACAGAATGAAGGACCAGGCCCAGGAGCCCAGCAGGCTTCCAGGGGCCTGAGTGGGCAGGGGAAACGCTAGACGCACTCCCCCCTAATCCTACAAGCTCCCCAGGTTCCCCAGGGGGTCCCGTGTGGGAACCCCTCCCCACTCCCAGCCACCCCTCAGGGGCGTGGGTCCTGTCTGGCCTTCACTTCTCCTCTTCCTTCACTCCCCCCACGTCCTACCTGGTCACTCAGTGGTTCTTCCCCATCTCCTTGGGCATCAAGGTCCCCACCAGCGTCCACAGGTGCCCTAGTTGTGGCGAGATGTGAGCTCCACATCTTCCCGTGCCGCCATCTTGACTCTGCCCCACTATTTCAGGTAACTCTTAAAGTTTAAATTAATTTATGCTATCTTTGATGTTTTGTTATTGCCATACAAAAAAACACACTCCATGACAGGCAAACATTTTTATCTCTTAAAAAACATTAAATTTTTTAAATTAAAAAACATATAAATTTACCTTTAGAGATCTGATTCATGAACTAAATTTTTCAAAGTATTTCCAGAATAAACATGTTTACAAAACATAGACACTTTGAAAAGGTGGTGATGTATGTCTGTGTTCTAGAAAAGAAGTAGTGCTTAAGTATTGTTTAGGTAAAACATGGCTATTTAGTGCATAGCTCTCCAGCACTTATAGCATAGTGCTTGATATGTGGCAGGCACTCAGTAATAATTTATTGAGTAAATGCTGAATAAGAATATAGATTGGGAAAATTTGGCTTTTTGATAAATACAACCATGGGAAAATTTGATATCCTGCTAATTAGTTAATGTTAAAGTTGAGAGCTGTAAACATTAGTTTACATCAAATGCACAATACTTCAGTATGGTAGTGGATATGTTTTTTATGCTATGGATTTTAATGTTACTATTACCTTTTATGTTGAATCTGTTTCTAAGGATTTTCCTAGATCCCAATGGAGAAATAGTTGTAAATCTCTCTTATATACATATGAGGACTTTGGGGAAAAGAATGGAAGTTTTAAATGTCTTTTTAAATCAGTTATTTATTGGTAATAAATAACCAAGAGATATCACTGACAATTATCAGAAGGTTTAGAAATTAAATATTTGATAATATATACACATTGTTTGGAAATATTGTCACTAATACTTATGTGTATTTTTGATGTTTTAGATAGATTTATAACCTTTCAGAAGTCTGAGGCTTTTTCTTTGTTGAGGCAAATTATAAAGTGTGAAATGGGGGTAAAGTGAAGTAACATAGGAAAATAATTCATCCTTTTTGTAGTAAGTGTTCTATATAGTCTGCTTCTTTTTTTTAAGTAGTTTTGGGACTTTTGTATTTTTAAATATTAAGAATGGTCACTAAGGTGGCTGGCAGCAAAGAGCCTGAGAGGGTGGCCTCCCCAGGGCCTCACCTGGCGCTCTTGTAGCCCAGGAGAAGGAGGAAGGAGAAAGGAGGCTCATGGATGTGGCAGCCCCTGCCCACGGTGGGGAGAGATACTTGAGACTACTGGTGATGGCCGCGTGCAGCCCCTGGTGGCTGCTGACTTTGCTGCTAGAGTGCACCTGCTGGCCGGTGGGTCCTGAAGTCCAGGACACCTGGCGGCTACTGGACTGCCACACACTCTTCTTGTTCTTCCTGGTGGTGATGCAGGCAGGCTGCTCAAAGCCACCAAAAACCAGGTGCATGAGCAACGGCAGCTCGTCAAAGATGTTCTGCAAATTCTCCCCAGCAGGCAGGTATAGATAGTTCTTGGAATACTGGGCTGAGGAGATCATGCCCAGTCTTAACTCCTCTGAGTGTCTCTTGAACTTGAACTTGCCGAAGCGGGTGTTGTTGATTCGCAGGAAGTTCTTCTTGGACTGAACAAGCTGCAGGTTCCGCTCCTGGAAGTTCTCTGGATCAGCCGTGTGGCTGACAAGGTCTTGGTGCTCTGGGCAGGTGTCAGGCCTGAGCCTCGGAGGTGCGAAACCTGAGTGCAGGACATTGGACCAGCAGAGACCTCCTGGCCCCAGATAACATCAGTCGGTGAGAGACTCTCCCAGAGATCTCCATCTCAACACTAAAACCCAGCTCCACTCAACGACCAGCAGGCTCCAGTGCTGTACGCCCCATGCCAAACAACTAGCAAGACAGGAACACAACCCCACCCATTAGCAGAGTCTGCCTAAAATCTTAACGAGTTCACAGACACCACAAAACACACCACCAGACATGGCCCTTCCCACCAGAAATACAAGATCCAGCCCCATTCACCAGAACACAGGCACCAGTCCCCTCCACCAGGAAGCCTACACAAGCCACTGAACCAACCTTACCCACTGGGGCAGGCACCAAAAACAATGGGAACTACAAACCTGCAGTCTGCGAAAAGGAGACCCCAAACACAGTAAGTTAAGCAAAATGAGAAGGCAGAGAATTACACAGCAGTTGAAGGAACAAGGTAAAAACACACATAACCAAACAAATGAAGAGGAAATAGGCAGTGTACCTGAAAAAGAATTCAGAGGAATGATAGTAAAAAGATGGTCCAAAATCTTGGAAATAGAATGGAGGAAGTAAAAGAAATATTTAACAAGGGCCTAGAAGAACTAAAGAGCAAACAAACAATGGTGAACAACACAATAAATTAAACTAAAAATTCTTTAGAAGGAATCAATAGCAGTATAACTGAGGCAGAAAAACGGAGAAGTGACCTGGAAGATAAAATAGTGGAAATAACGACCGCAGAGCAGAATAAAGAAAAAAGAATGAAAAGAATTGAGGACAGTCTCAGAGACCACTGGGACAACATTAAACGCACCAACATTAGAATAATAGGGGTCCCAGAAGAAGAAGAGAAAAAGAAAGGATCTGAGAAAATATTTGAATAGATTATAGTTGAAAACTTCCCTAATATGGGAAAGGAAACAGTCAAGTCCAGGAAGCAGAGAGTCCCATACAGGATAAATCCAAGGAGAAACACACAAAGACACAAACTATCAAAAATTAAATACAAAGAAAACATATTAAAAGCAGCAAGGGAAAAGAACAAATAACATACAATGGAATCCCTATAAGGTTAACAGCTGATCTTTCAGCAAAAACTCTGCAAGGTAGAAGGAAGTGGCAGGACATATTTAAAATGATGAAATGGAAGAACCTACAACCAAGATTACTCTACCCAGCAAGGATCTCATTCAGATTCAACGGAGAAATTAAAACCTTTACAGACAAGCAAAAGCTAACAGAATTTAGTACTACCAAACCAGCTGTACAACAAATGCTAAAGAAATTTCTCTAGGCAGGAAACACAAGAGAAGAAAAAGGCCTACAATAACAAACCCAAAACAAGAAAATGGGAATAGGAACATACATATTGATAATTACCTTAAATGTAAATGGATTAAATGCTCCCACCAAAAGACATAGACTGGCTGAATGGATACAAAAAAAAGACCTGTATATATGCTGTATACAAGAAATACACTTCAGATCAAGGGACACATCCAGACTGAAAGTGAGGGGATGGAAAAGAGATTCCATACAAATGGAAATCAAAAGAAAGCTGGGGTAGCAATTCTCATATCAGACAAAATAGACGTTAAAATAAAGACTAGTACAAGAGACAAAGGAGGACACTACATAATGATCAAGGGATCAATACAAGAAGAAGATATAACAATTGTAAATATTTATGCACCAAAGGTAGGAGCACCTCAATACATAAGGTAAATGGTAATAGCCATAAAAGGGGAAATCAACAGTAAGACAATCATAGTAGGGGACTTTAACACCCCACTTTCACCAATGGACAGATCAACTGAAATGAAAATAAATGAGAAAACACAAGCTTTAAGTGGTACATTAAACAAAATGGACTTAATTGATATTTACAGGACTTTCCATCCAAAAACAACAGAATACACTTTCTTCTCAAGTGCTCTTGGAACATTCTCCAGAATAGATCATATCTTGGGTCACAAATAAGCCTTTGTTTAAGAAAATTGAATTCGTATCAAGTATCTTTTCCGACCACAATGCTATGAAACTAGATGTCAATTACAGGAAAAAAGTGTAAAAAGTACAAACACATGGAGGCTAAACAATACACTACTAAATAAACAAGAGATCACTGAAGAAATCAAAAAGGAAATTAAAAAATACTTAGAAACAAGTAACAATGAACATATGACGACCCAAAACCTATGGGATGCAGTAAAAGCAGTTATAAGAGGGAAGATTATAGCAATACAATCCTACCTCAAGAACCAAGAAAAATCTCAAATAAACAACCTAACCTTACACCTAAAGCAATTAGAGAAAGAACCAAAAAACTCCACAGTTAGCAGAAGGAAAGAAACCATAAATATCAGATGAGAAATAAGTGAAAAAGAAGTGAAAAAAATGATAGCAAAGATCAATAAAACTATAGCTGGTTTTTTGAGAAGATAAACAAAATTGATAAACCATCAGCAAGATTCATCAAGAAAAAAGGGAGAAGACTTAAATCAACAGAATTAGAAATGAAAAAGGAGAAGTAACAACTGACACTGCAGAAATACAAAGGATCATGAGATGTTACTACAAGCAACTATAGGCCAATAAAATGACAACCTGTTAGAAATGGACAAATTCTTAGAAAAGCACAACCTTCCGAGACTGAACCAGGAAGAAATAGAAAATATAAACAGACCAATCACAAGCATGACATTGAGACTGTGATTAAAAATCTTCCAACAAACAAAAGTCCAGGACCAGATGGCTTCACAGGCAAATACTATCAAATATTTAGAGAAGAGCTAATACCTATCCTTCTCAAACTCTTCAACAATATAGCAGAGGGAGGAACACTCCCAATCTCATTCTACAAGGCCACCATCACCCTGATATGAAAACCAAACAAAGATGTCACAAAGAAAGAAAACTACAGGCCAATAACACTGATGAACATAGATGCAAAAATCCTCAATAAAATACTAGCAAACAGAATCCAGCAGCACATTAAAAGGATTGTACACTATGATCAAGTGGGGTTTATCCCAGGAATGCAAGGATTCTTCAATATACAGAAATCAATCAATGTGATTGATTAACAAATCGAAGGAGTAAAACCATATGATCATCTCAATAGATGCAGAAAAAGCTTTCAACACCCATGTATGATAAAAACCCTCCAGACGGTAGGCATAGAGGGAGCTTACCTCAACCTAATAAAGGCCATATATGAGAAACCCACAGCCCGCATCGTTCTCAATGGTGAAAAACTGAAACCATTTCCACTAAGATCAGGAACAACACAGGGATGCCCACTCTCACTACTGTTATTCAACATTGTTTTGGAAGTTTTAGCTACAGCAATCAGAGATGAAAAAGAAATAAGAGGAATCTAAATCAGAAAAGAAGAAGTAAAGCTGTCACTGTTTTCTGATGACATGATACTATACATAGAGAATCCTAAAGATGCTACCAGAAAACTACTAGAGCTAATCAATGAATTTGGTAGAGTAGCAGGACAGAAAATTAATGCACAGAAATCTCTTACATTCCTATACACTAATGATGAAATATCTGAAAGAGAAATTAAGGAAACACTCCCATTTCCAATGCAACAAAAAGAATAAAGTACCTAGGAGTAAACCTACCTAAGGAGACAAAAGACCTGCATGCAGAAAACTATAAGACACTGGTGAAAGAAATTAAAGATGGTACAAACAGATGGAGAGATATACCATATTCTTGGACTGGAAGAATCAACATTGTGAAAATGACTCTACTGCTCAAAGCAATCTACAGATTCAATGCAATCCCTTATCAAAGTACCAGTGGCATCTTTCACAGAACTAGAACAAAAACTTTCACTATTTGTATGGAAACACAAGAGACCCCAAATAGCCAAACAGTCTTGAGAGAGAAAAACGGAGCTGGAGGAATCACACTCCCTAACTTCAGACTATACTACAGAGCTACAGTAATCAAGACAGTATGGTACTGACACACAAACAGAAATATAGATCAGTGGAACAGAATAGAAGGCCCAGAGAGAAACCCACACACTTATGGTCACCTTATCTTTGATACAGGATGCAAGAATATACAATGGAGAAAAGACATCCTTTTCAATAAGTGGTGCTGGGAAAACTGGACAGCTACATGTAAAAGAATGAAATTAGAACACTCCCTAACACCATATACAAAAATAAACTCAAAATGGGTTACAGACCTAAATGTATGGCCAGACACTATAAAACTCTTAGAGGAGAACGTAGGCAGAACCCTCTATGACATATATCACAGCAAGATCCTTTTTGACCCACCTCCTAGAGATATGGAAATAAAAGCAAAAATGAACAATTTTGAGCTAATGAAACTTAAAAGCTTTTGCACAGCAAAGGAAACCATGAACAAGATGAAAAGGCAACCCTTGGAATGCGAGAATATAATTGCAAATGAAGCAACTGACAAAGGGTTAATCTCCAAAATATACAAGCAGCTCATGCAGCTCAATATCAGGAAAACAAACAACCCATTTCAAAAATGGGCAGAAGACCTAAATAGACATTTCCCCAAAGATATACAGATTGCCAACAAACACATGAAAGGATGCTCACATCACTAATCATTAGAGAAATGCAAGTCAAAACTACAATGAGGTATCACCTCACTCCAGTCAGAATGGCCATCATTAAAAAATCTACAAACAATAAATGCTGGAGAGGGTGTGGAGAAAAGGGAACCCTCTTGCACTGTTGGTGGGAATGTAAATTGATACAGCCACTATGGAGACCAGTATGGAGGTTCCTTAAAAAACTAAAAATAGAACTACCATATGACCCAGCAGTCCCACTACTGGGGATATACCGTTGTGAAAACCACAATTGTAAAAGAGTCATGCACCACAGTGTTCATTGCAGCACTATTTACAAGAGCCAGGATATAGAAGCAACCTAAGTGTCCATTGACAGATGAATGGATAAAGAAGATGTGGCGGGGCTTCTCTGGTGGCGCAGTGGTTGAGAGTCCGCCTGCCGATGCAGGGGACACGGGTTTGTGCCCCAGTCCGGGAAGATCCCACATGCCGCGGAGTGGCTGTGCCGGTGATCCATGGCCTCTGAGCCTGCGCATCTGGAGCCTGTGCTCTGCAACGGGAGAGGCCACAACAATGAGAGGCACGCGTACCGCAAAAAAAAAAAAAAAAAAAAAAGATGTGGCATATATATACAATGGAATATTACTCAGCCATAAAAAGATACAAAATTGAGTTATTTGTAGTGAGGTGGATGGATCTAGAGTCTGTCATACAGAGTGAAGTGAGTCATAAAGAGAAAAAAATACCGTATGCTAACACATATATATGGAATCTTAAAAAAAAAAAAGAAAAAAAGGTTCTGAAGAACCTAGGGGCAGGACAGGAAAAAAGGCACAGACGTAGAGCATGGACTTGAGGACATAGGGAGGGGCAAGGGTAAGCAGGGAAGAAGTGAGAGAATGGCACTGATATATATACACTACCAAATGTAAAATAGATAGCTAGTGGGAAGAAGCCGCATAGCACAGGGAGATCAGCTCAGTGCTTTGTGACCACCTAGAGGGGTGGGATAGGGAGGCAGAGTGGAAGGGAGACGCAAGAGGGATGGGCTGTGGGGATATATGTATGGGTATAGGTGATTCACTTTGTTATATGGTAGAAACTAACACAACAATGTAAAGCAATTATACTCCAATAAAATGTTAAAAAAAAAGAATGTTTATAAATGTTTATTGACTAAATTGTACTCCTGGAAGTTTGAAATGCCTGTTGCAGATTTCCAAAACTCTTTTATTATTTATGTGGATACTGTTGGTAAAATTGAGCTAAAATTTCAGTTATTCCCTGAGTTGTGAATTGGTACCTTGAAAAAGTTTAATTTACTTCACACAGATAAACTGATTTCCCTAAGCAATTTTCCTTTGTTTACTGAGATAACAGCCCCTCTCTTTGGACAGGATTTTTGATTATATCACCCTGTTATAATTTGTGCTTATATTCTAAAACCAACAATGTGTAGATTGGTGTTAATATTTACTTTTCCTTTGAGGCTTTGTTTCTTATATCCTACAATTTAAGCAGTATATTTCTTTCTTTCTTATCTCTGATGAAGAGTCTACCCTCTAATAGGTGATTCATATTAGATGTGAATAAAAAGCAGTATTTTTAAAATTGTTGTAAAATATACATAACAGTTCAGTAGCATTATGTACATTCATATTGTTGTGCAACCATCACTACCATCTATCTCCAGAACTTTCTCATCTTCCCAAACTGAGTCTCTTTACCCAGTAAACAATAACTCTGAATTCCCTCCTCCCCCTGGCCCCTGGTAAGCACCATTCTCCTTTCAGAAACAGTATTTTTTATAATAAGATGAGAGAATGAAGCATGAGGAAAACTTTTTTTTTTTTCTTTTTTGCGGTATGTGGGCCTCTCACTGTTGTGGCCTCTCCTATTGTGGAGCACAGGCTCCGGACTTGCAGGCTCAGCAGCTGTGGCTCACGGGCCCAGCCGCTCTGTGGCATGTGGGATATTCCCGGACCGGGGCATGAACCCATGTCCCCTGCATTGGTAGGCGGACTCTCAACCACTGCACCACCAGGGAAGCCTGGAAAACATATTTTTTAAGATTGTATTAAACATAAACCTAACATTGATTTTATGATTTATTAATAAAATTTTATTTTATTTTTTTAATAAGGAAACCAGTGCATACTTTATTTTGTTGTCATTCTTAGAATCTTCTTTTGGGAAAAACTCATCAACTCAAAGTTTGCAATATATTCCATAGGGTAGCTGCTACTTTTGCTACTGTTTCTTCTTCTTTTCAAGTTTTTGTTTTCATTTCTCTTTTTACTTTTTATGTTTCTATTGAAGTATAGTCAACATTAAGGTTGTAAATCAGCAAATATTATCCATATGAAGGTAGGTGCTAAGCACTCTAGAGCAGCGGTCCCCAACCTTTTTGGCACCAGGAATCGGTTTCGTGGAAGACAGTTTTTCCACGGTCAGAGGGGAGGGGATGGTTCAGGCAGTAATGTGAGCGACGGGGTGGTTGGTTCAGGCAGTAACGTGAGTGATGGGGAGCGATGGGGAGTGGCAGATGAAGCTTTGCTTAGTTGTTTGCTGCTCACTTCCTGCTGTGTGGCCTGGTTCCTAACAGGCTGCAGACTGGTACCAGTCCACCACCTAGGGCTTTGGGACCCCTACTGTAGAGAATCCAAGGATAATTAAATTACAAGACTTTCCTCTAGCATCTGTCACTCCCCTTCGCTCCACATTTATGCCATTACCACCTGAACCATCTCTCGCATTACTGCCTGAACCATCCCCCTCCCATCTGTGGAAAAATTATCTTCCACAAAACCAGTCCCTGGTGCCAAAAAGGTTGGGGACTGCTGCCCTAGACAAGCGTTCCATACCTTTTTTCCATTCTTGGACCTTTTTTTGAGTATTTGTTATATAAATGGATTCCGTCCATGAAAATGTATTTGTACCTACAGAAACACTATTTTTATATATGATTTCAGAAGGTTCGCAGTCCTCCAGTTAAAAGTCCCATCCCTAAACCCTTGTATACTATTGGTGGGAATGTAAATTGGTACAGCCGCTGGGGAAAACATTATGGAGGTTTCTCAAAAAACTAAAAGTAGAACTACCATATGGCCCAGCAATTCCACTTCTGAATGAATATATATATATATATATATATATATATATATATATATATATATATATATCTGAAAGAAACAAAAACACTAATTCGAAAAGATACATGCCACCCCAATGTTCATAGCAGCATTATTTACAAAAGCCAAGATATGTAAGCAACCCAAATGCCTATTATCAGATGAATGGATAAAGAAGATGTACACACACACACACACACACACACACACACACACACACAATGGAATACTACTCAACTGTAAAAAAGAATGAAAATTTGCTATTCACAACAACATGGATGGATTTGGAGGGTATTATGCTAAGTGAAGTAAGTCAGACAGAGAAGACAAATACTGCATGATGTCGCTTTTATGTGGAATCCAAAAAAGTACAACAAACTAGTGACTATAACAAAAAAGAAACAGACTCACAGATACAAAGAGCAAACTAGTGGTTACTAGTGGGGGCAGTATAGGGGTAGGGGATTTAGAGGTACATACTATTAGATGTAAAATAAGCTACAAGGATATTATATTTTATAATACTTCTAAATGGAACATAACATTTAAAAATTATGAGTCACTATATTGTATGCCTGTAACATATATAATATTGTACATCAACTATACTCCAAAAAAAAAAAAAAAAAAGGTCCCAGCCCTAGGAGATAGAGCAAGGGGAAGGGCAGGGAGAGGGAGTGGCAGGTAAGAAAAAAAACCATGGATAGCTACAATGTGGAGTATGAGAAGTGCTGTATGAGAGATGTAAGCCCCATGGTAGGGAGGATCAAAGGAAGAAGAGATCATGTGTTTGAAGAGAATTGTAAAACACATCATGGAGATGAACCTTAAAGAATAAATAAGATTCGTTGTAGCACATTGAAGATAGCACCACACCTAGTTTGCTTTGTCTTTTCTTGGGAAAGAAATCTGAAAATGAAACTTCTAGTGTTCTATAATTCTGTTATGGAAACTTAACATATGTGTCACTTGCCAAGTCTGCTTCATTAAAAAAAAGCAATAGGGCCAGGTACTAAAGATGCTTTTGAAAATACATAAACTTAGCTATATCTGGACTATGACAGTAAAATTGTTGTTTATCAGTATTTTCTAAATTTTCTATAATGAACGTGTATATTTTTATAATTTAAAAAGTAGATACCACTCATTCTTGTTTTTTTTTTAAATTGAAGTATAGTTGATTTACAATGTTGTGTTAATTTCTGCTGTACAGCAGTGATTCAGTTATACATATACATACATTCTATTTCACATTCTTTTCCATTATGGTTTATCACAGGATATTGAATATAATTCCCAGTAGGACCTTGTTGTTTAATGTTTCTATATGTAGTAGTTTGCATCTACTAACCACAAACTCCCACTCCATCCCTCCCCCTCCCCCCTCCCCCCTTGGCAACCACATGTCTGTGAGTCTGTTTTTGTTTTGTAAGTATGTCCATTTGTGTCGTATGTAGATTCCACATGTAAGTGATATCATATGGTATTTGTATTTGTCTTTCTCTTTCTGACTTCACTTAGTATGATAATCTCTAGGTCCATCCATGCGCTGCAAATGGTATTATTTCATTCTTTTTTATGGCTGAGTAATATTCCATTGTATATATGTACATCACATCTTCTTTATCCATTCATCTGTCAATGGATATTTAGGTTGTTTCCATGTCCTGTCTATTGTAAATAGTGATATTGTGAACATAGGGGTGCATGGTTCTTTGAATTATAGTTTTGTCTGGATATATGCCCAAGAGTAGGATTGCTGGATCATACAGCAACTCTGTTTTTAGTTTTTGAGGAGCCTCCATACTGTTTTCCACAGTGGCGGCACCAACTTACATTCCCACCAACAGTGTAGGAGGGTTCCCTTTTCTCCACACCCTCTCCACCATTTGTTATTTGTAGACTTTTTAATGGTGGCCATTCTGATCAGTGTGAGGTGGTATCTCATTATAGTTTTGATTTACGTTTCTCTAATAATTAACGATGTTGAACATCTTTTCATGTGCCTGTTGGCCATCTGTATGTCTTTGGAGAAATGTCTATTTAGGTCTTTTGCCAATTTTTTGATTGGGATGTTTGTTTCTTTTGTTTTTGAGTTGTGTGAGCTGTTTGTATATTGTGGAAATTAAGCCCTGTCGGCCATATCAGTTGCAAATATTTTCTCCCAATCCATAGGTTGTCTTTTCATTTTGTTTATGGTTTCCTTTGCTGAGAAAGCACGCATTCTTTAAAGACAATAAATTTCTGTGTAAATTGGTACCATGATGATTGGCTGTTATTAATAAACTGCCATTTAATGACAGCCTTCCATATATTTGTTCTTTATTTAATGATCACAGGTGTTATATTATCCCTATTTTCTTAAATCTTTGAAGGGTTAAGTAACTTTCCCAAGACCACACAGTTACAGTGGGTCATAACTGGGGTTCATATCAGTTCTGATTGAGTTTAAAGCTCATGCTCTTAACCTCTACATCAAGCTACCCTAATACAAAACCCAACAATATTTGACTCATTGGTTTTCTATGTTTAGTTCCGGTCCATTCAGCCCATTTAGGTTATAATTACTCTAATCTAGGCAATCTCTGATAAAAATAAATTTGTCAATGAATATGCCTAAACCTGTGCACCCATACATGGTGAGTATCCAACCAATGGTCTAGATTGGTGTCTCCTATATTCACGGTTTTTGCTTGTTTGTTTTTGACTCCTAAGAGATTGCTTTGGGCCCCTTTATACATCCTGGGAAGGTTGGAGGCAGTCTAGAAGCAGTCTCCTTTGGGCTTTAGGAGGAGAGCCCCAAATGATTCTTGGGAAGACCAATATTGTCTTTGGGCTGACCATACTGGTCTTGGGTATTTGGCTGGTTTCCAGGCACACTAGCTCTCAGTATAGCATTGTAGGTATCAGTGTTAATACAGTCATACTATGGCTTATTATGTCAATGTTAAAATTAATGGCAATGAGAAGACTAGATTTTCTACAGTCAATATGTCTTAATTTTATAATTAGAGAAAAATAGCAAACGAAGAAAGTATCCTACCAAAAGAATTTGGGGGGGACAGATGCATATGATGATTGTGTCTTTGTATATGTGTGTTTGCTAAAGGCTTAGTTCCTGAGGTTTGGTTTTATTCAGGCCAATGTCATTTCACAACTAATATATCTAAGTATATACCAGAATTAAGCCAGCTCCCAAGATTTGGATGGAAGTGCACCAACCAAAGGGTTACTGGCCTGGCTTGAACCATGGCTTTCATCAATTTATATAATCTGGAGCAGACTGTCAGAATCATGTCTGCCTTTCTAGACCTAATTGAATTATCTTTTCTCTACTTGTGAACCTAATCTTCCTTTCCTCTTGTCATTGACTTTAGATCTCTTTTAAGATATGCTGTGTTCTACTTTTTCTTATGTCCCATATCCCACAAACCACATAAGCTTCTTAGACTCCCATTTGAGCCCCCCTGTGATTTGACTTCCCTTCCTTTCCCACTAAACTCCTTCATATACCATGGGATCACTCCCCCAAAAACCTTATATACTCACTGCCCCCTCTTTCCTTCCTTTACTTTCCAAAATCTCTAACTTAGCATACATTTGACCCTCACTTAAAATGTCTTTCCTCCCCAGTCAGTGGGTATCCCAATCCTGCATACCCTTTATTCTAAATGCCTACTACTTAGCATTTTCCCCAAACCCGCATTTAGGAAACATTTCTCCCTCTTTGGAATTCACATAGCATTTTATTTGGACCGTTCCTATAGCACTTCTTATGTTCTCTGTTCAAAACTTGCGTAACTGTGTTATCTTCTCTACCAGACTGTTACACCCTGGAGGGCTAAGGCTCTGTTTCATTCATCTTTGTGTTTCTCATGATGCTAAACTCAGTGCCTTCCTGTGACCACTCAGGAAATGTTGATCAATGAATGAGTGTTTTATCTGTGTTGGTATTATCTTCCCAACTAGGTGGTAAGCTGCTTGAATGCAATAATTTTTTCCTATTTATCACAGTATTTCTTAGAGTACCTTGGACAATGGCTTATGCAATTAATATTGATTGAATAAATGACAAAGCTAGTTGACTAATTGTCACTGTTTATGTGAACAGATCTGCGCCCCCTTATCTTTCTTACCATCCTGCTAACTCACTCCTGTGATCTCTCCCACCCCAACTGCTTTTACCTAGGAACTTTTTTTTCTATGTGTAAGTTAAAGAAAGCATTTATTTTAAAAAACATACATTTTATTTCACTCTTCCTTTGAGAGAAAAATATTTTCATTTTAGGGATTTCTTTATGCTGTCTTTTTTCTTGTACTATATATAACATCCTTGTGGTTAGTTGATACCTTTTAGTATTAACTTTTTTTGGTGTCTGGGATAATAGTCTGCATGTGGACAGTTGTTATTTGGTTACATGCAGGCTCTGTATTAAATTACTGGTGAGAATCACTAGCATTGCTCCATTGTAAGATAATAAATTCTTTTATTTACTTGCAGGGATATTTAGCAAGGTGTTAAATACCTCTCTCTTTATCCTTACCTGTGGAACACGTGCCTACCCCATAGACTTATAAGGATCGAATGAGATAATGAATATAAAAGCTCCATCTAAATGTATGGTATTTTTTAGAAACTACTTGAACACTTTAAAAGAGGTTTTCAGACAATGATGTCACAAGGAAAGAAAACTACAGGCCAATATCACTGATGAACATAGATGCAAAAATACTAGCAAACAGAATCCAACAGCACATTAAAAGGATCATACACCATGATCAAGTGGGGTTTATTCCAGGAATGCAGGGATTCTTCAATATACCCAAATCAATCAATGTGATACACCATATTAACAAATTGAAGGAGAAAAACCATATGATCATCTCAATAGATGCAGAGAAAGCTTTCGACAAAATTCAACACCCATTTATGATAAAAACCCTGCAGAAAGTAGGCATAGAGGGAACTTCCTCAACATAATAAAAGCCATATATGACAAACCCACAGCCAACAGTGTCCTCAATGGTGAAAGACTGAAACCATTTCCACTAAGATCAGGAACAAGACAAGGTTGCCCACTCTCATCACTCTTATTCAACATAGTTTTGGAAGTTTTAGCCACAGCAATCAGAGATGAAAAAGAAATAAAATGAATCCAAATTGGAAAAGAAGAAGTCAAGCTGTCACTGTTTGCAGATGACATGATACTCTACACAGAGAATCCTAAAGATGCTACCAGAAAACTACTAGAGCTAATCAATGAATTTGTTAAAGTAGCAGGATACAAATTTAATGCACAGAAATCTCTGGCATTCCTATAATATACATTAATGATGAAAAATCTGAAAGAGAAATTAAGGAGAAACTCCCATTTACCATTGCAACAAAAAGAATAAAATATCTAGAAATAAACCTACCTAAGGAGACAAAAGACCTGTATGCAGAAAACTATAAGACACTGATGAAAGAAATTAAAGATGATACAAATAGATGGAGAGATATACCATGTTCTTGGATTGGAAGAATCAACATTGTGAAAATGACTCTACTCTCCAAAGCAATCTACAGATTCAATGCAATCCCTATCAAACTACCACTGTCATTTTTCACAGAACTAGAACAAAAAATCTTAAAATTTGTATGGAAACACAAAAGACCCCGAATAGCCAAAGCAATCTTGAGAACGAAAAATTGAGCTGGGGGAATCAGGCTCCCGGACTTCAGACTATACTACAGAGCTACAGTAATCAAGACAGTATGGTACTGGCACAAAAACAGTAATATAGATCAATGGAACAGGATAGAAAGCCCAGAGGTAAACCCACGCACATATGGTCACCTTATCTTTGATAAAGGAGGCAAGAATATACAATGGAGAAAAGAGAGCCTTTTCAATAAGTGGTGCTGGGAAAACTGGAAAGCTACATGTAAAAGAATGAGATTAGAACACTTCCTAACACCATACACAAAAATAAACTCAAAATGGATTAGACCTAGGGCTTCCCTGGTGGCGCAGTGGTTGAGAGTCCACCTGCCGATGGAGGGGACGTGGGTTCGTGCGCCGGTCCAGGAAGATCCCACATGCCGCGGAGCAGCTGGGCGCATGAGCCATGGCCGCTGAGCCTGCGCGTCCGGAGCCTGTGCTTTGCAGGAGCCTGTGCTTTGCAGCGGGAGAGGCCACAACAGTGAGAGGCCCGCGTACCGAAAAAAAAAAAAAAAAAAAGGATTAGACCTAAATGTAAGGCCAGAAACTATCAAACTCTTAGAGGAAAACATAGGCAGAACCCTCTATGACATAAATCACAGGAAGATCCTTTTTGACCCACCTCCTAGAGAAATGGAAATAAAAACAAAAATAAACAAATGGGACCTAATGAAACTTAAAAGCTTTTGCACAGCAAAGGAAACCATAAATAAGACCAAAAGACAACCCTCAGAATGGGAGAAAAAATTTGCAAATGAAGCAACTGACAAAGGATTAATCTCCAAAATTTACAAGCAGCTCATGCAGCTCAATAACAAAAAAACAAACAACCCAATCCAAAAATGGGCAGAAGACCTAAATAAACACTTCTCCAAAGAAGATATACAGATTGCCAACAAGCACATGAACGAATGCTCAGCATCATTAATCATTAGAGAAATGCAAATGAAATCTACAATGAGATATCATCTCACACTGGTCAGAATGGCCATCATCAAAAATCTAGAAACAGGGCTTCCCTGGTGGCGCAGTGGTTGAGAGTCCGCCTGCCGATGGAGGGGACGCGGGTTCGTGCGCCAGTCCGGGAAGATCCCACATGCCGCGGAGCGGCTGGGCCTGCACGTCCTGAGCCTGTGCTCTGCAATGGGAGAGGCCACAGCAGTGAGAGGCCTGCATACTGCAAAAAAAAAAAAAAAAAAAAAAAAAAACCAGAAACAATTAATGCTGGAGAGGGTGTGGAGAAAAGGGAACACTCTTGCACTGTTGGTGGGAATGTAAATTGATACAGCCACTATGGAGAACAGTATGGAGGTTCCTTAAAAAACTACAAATAGAACTACCATATGACCCAGCAATCCCACTACTGGGCATATACCCTAAGCAAACCATAATTCAAAAAGAGTCACGTACCAATATGTTCATTGCAGCTCTGTTTACATTAGTCAGGACATGGAAGCAACCTAAGTGTCCATCAACTGATGAATGGATAAAGAAGATGTGGCACATATATACAATGGAATATATCACTCAGCCATAAAAAGCAACGAAATTGAGTTATTTGTAGTGAGGTGGATGGACCTAGAGTCTGTCACACAGAGTGAAGTAAGTCAGAAAGAGAAAAACAAATACCGTATGCTAACACATATATATGGAATCTAAGAAAAAAAAAAAGTCATGAAGAACCTAGGGTTAAGGCGGGAATAAAGACACAGACCTACTAGAGATTGGACTTGAGGATATGGGGAGGGGGAAGGGTAAGCTGTGACAAAGTGAGAGAGTGGCATGGACATGTATACACTACCAAACATAAAATAGATAGCTAGTGGGAAGCAGCCGCATAGCACAGGGAGATCAGCTCGGTGGTTTGTGACCACCTAGAGGGGTGGGATAGGGAGGGTGGGAGGGAGGGAGACGCAGGTGGAAAGAGATATGGGAACATATGTATATGTATAACTGATTCACTTTGTTATAAAGCAGAAACTAACACACCGTTGTAAAGCAATTATACTCCAATAAAGATGTTAAAAAAAATAAGTAAAAGGTTTTTTGGGGGGAGGGGGCGGATAGTGAAATGTTGTGAATTACAAAGAGCCTTTATATGAACTTTGCATTTCTCCATGCCATGTTGAGAATGAAATTGTTTTATACTTGTAAAGAGACATCCTTTTGCAAAATTCATGGAGGCAGACCTGTACAAGCAAAAAGACCTTCTTTCTGAATGCTAATTAGCAACTCTTTGTATGTGTTCGATTTTGTTCCATGGGATAGATGACAAGCTTATTATAAGAATAAACTTTAACGAAAAAAATATCATCCTCTTATTTGTGTTAAAATCGTGTAGCAACAATAGTGATAAATGTGTTGACAGTAGTATTAGTGGCTAATGATTTAAATTTGAGCTTATGTGGACTGAATCATTACATACTGCAAGTGCCTTGTATTTGTAGTAATTGCTAGAGGGAAAGGAGACAGAATAGTGTGTGGCAAATAACCGGTTACAGTCTTTGGATTTACTCTTGTCTTGTTGAACCTGCCAAGGGGAAAAGCCAGAGTTATCAGTGCTGGTTTTGTTTTGTTGTTTTTCTTACTTTTTTTTTTTTTGTAATACAGTTTGCTGAGTTTTTGCTTGTTGTTTGTTTCCCTTGTAAATTAGTTGGTGCCATATATTGAATTGGGTAGATTCCATCGTTGACTTCCAAGTTTTTGTTTTTTTGTTTTTTAATGAATAGTGATGTACTCTTGGGAATTATTGAACACTTAACTGCTCATCCGTAATGGAAGAGGATTAATATTTCTTTGAGGAACATTATAAGTTCCTTGAAATTTTTGAAAATATATGCACTATGCTAGTATTTGAATTCTAATAAATGTTGCCTAAAATATTTTTCTTCCTTCCTTTGCTTCAACTAAGATCCTCTGTATGACTATCTGAAGACTATCTTAATTTGACTTTAACTCTTGGAATTAAGAGTTTATGCCTCTCATGAAATCTATGAAGCATATTTTTGTTTTTTGAGATACTGGAGAGTTTCTGTAATTTATTCATATTAAGGTGCTATATTAGTCAGGGTCCTGGCTGGAAAGAGATGACACATCTTTAAAGGAATTAACAGTGGGTTTAATGAAGGGACTAGTTACCGAGGTGTGGGCAGCATTAAGGAAACAAACAAGAGATGGTGAAGTACCCAGAGACTAGTGACAGTAGGAATTTTTACTGTCTATCTGCCTGAAGGGGCAGAGAGTGAACTGTGTCGGTGGGACCTGGCGACTGCTGAAGCCATGGAGGAGGGGCTGCCTGTTGGGATTTGTGGCCACAGAGGAACAGAGCCAAGGGCAGAACTCCTGCAAGGCAGGGAGGGAGCAGTTGTGTGTGGTACTAATAGTACTAGAGCCTCTTTCTCCTCCCACAGCCTCCTATCCCTCTGATACCTCCTGGCAGACCCTTATTGAAAGCCAGAGGGTAAGGAAACTCAGGTGATACAGTCCACAGAGGTCAGCTACCTGGGCACTGATCAGGGCAGAGAATGAAGCAGAGCTTGGGGAAGGTGGAGAGGAAGGAAGTGGAGCACAGCAAGTGGAAAATAACCAGAACTTTTTTTTTTCTTCATGATCATCATTATAACTGTGAATTAGTGACTTGGAATACATGAAATACAAAGCAAAGATTCCTGCCCTCTAAAAGTTTGAAGCTAATACAGATATCAGTAGTACACTCAAATTAGTGAAAATCCATGCTATCAGAAAGCAAAATTTTACTGTCATCAAATTAATGAATAGAATATTTATATTGGAGATAATCTCTGATATAAGTATATTTTGTTGCAGTGGGGAGTAATGGATAGAAGAGTTTATTCTGATAGGGTAGAGTTATGAAAAAAGTTCTCCTTCACTTCATTAAGTAAAGATTGATGCAGGAATAAAACTTTTGGAAATGGTTCTTATAAGAGAAGCGACAAAGACTGAACACTCGCAAGGGGAGCAACATGATCCCATCTTGGTCCTCTCTCTTATTCTTCCAGGGGAGGGCAGAGAAAACAGCCAAGTAGTCCTAGTGTGGGGCCTGTTTTGATCTCTTTTCTATAGGGAGGGAGAAGCTACTGTATATGGCAGAGTAGTCAGACAATATGCTAAATATCCATGGGCTCAAGAGAAGCTGCACTACCAGACTGGCATTACATTATGAAAATGAGGCGATGCACTTTCTTCCTGTCTGGACTCTACAGATAGAAGGAAAGCCAGAGGCTTTTCTGCCTCTCATTCACTTAAATGAGATGGGGTGGGAATTTTAAATAAAGCCACCTTAATATTTCAGTCATCGTTTAAAGTGAAAGGCATTTATTGCTTGTGGAAGGCATTGGGCCTTTTGCCACATTAACTGAACTCCTATTCACTCATGATAGATTCTTGAGAAAAAGCTGTACAAATCCACACTAGTATTTTCCCCACCAACAGCAGTTTGGCCTCAATTATCTCTTTTACAGTAATACTCTTTGACTGCCAATTTGGACAGTAGTTTTTATAACATGAAAGCCTATTGGGGTTTGGAGAATCAGAAACTTACTGTTGCCATCATTAAATAAGTAAATGACCATGGGCCATATTTGGCTACTTTGGATTTTTGTGCTGTTTTTCCCCTACATTTTATAATTTATAATTACCTCAAATTGTAAAGCTTGAAACATGCTTGTACCTAATAGGTGGTAGACTTAGGTCATAGCTTTTCCTGGTATTCAGAGATAGTAAATCTTCATTATGTTTTCAGTTTGTAGTGTGAAACTTTAAAGGAGACAGTCAGTTTTGGACTTCTTCCAGGTGTCTTTCCGTGCAAATGTTGAACAGGATTATAATTAATGGATATTTGGCAAAGAATCGCATGATGTGGAAGAGAATTATTGTTTTAGCCATCAAATTATAAAAATTCTTTCCAAAATAAAATTGTTTTGTTGTTAGACAAATTGTAGCCAAGGGTTAAAGACTAGGAATTGTATTCCAATGTTTTATCCTTTTTTTTTTTTTTTTTTTTTTTACGGTACATGGGCCTCTTACTCTTGTGGCCTCTCCCGTTGCGGAGCACAGGCTCCGGACGCGCAGGCTCAGCGGCCATGGCTCACGGGCCCAGCCACTCCGCGGCATGTGGGATCTTCCCGAACCCGGGCACGAACCCGTGTCCCCTACATTGGCAGGCAGACTCTCAACCACTGCGCCACTAGGGAAGCCCTATCCTTTTTTTTAAATACAATTGTATTTATTTATTTTTATACAACAGGTTCTTATTAGTTATCCATTTTATACATATTAGTGGCCAATGTTTTATCTTTAAGGACACTCCTGGTACTCAGTCTGAAACTTCAGTCCTTGTTAGATTGGGAATCAAATTATAAAGCAAATACTGATATAATGCCATTGGTTAATGAACAACAATGTTTCCAATCTAAATTTAAGAAGCACGTTTCGAGAAGCCGGTAGGAGCCTGCGACGTTGTGCCGTTGTCCGAAGATTCTTCAATCACTATGTCAAGTGACACAGATGTTTCTCTTTCTTCATATGATGAAGATCAGGGATCTAAACTTATCCGAAAAGCTAGAGAGGCACCATTTGTCCCCATTGGAATGGCAGGTTTTGCAGCAATCATTGCATATGGATTATATAAATTGAAGAGCAGGGGCAATACTAAAATATCTGTTCACCTGATCCACATGCGCGTGGCAGCCCAAGGCTTTGTTGTGGGAGCAGTGACTCTTGGTGTGGGCTATTCCATGTATCAAGAATTCTGGGCAAAACCTAAACCTTAGAAGACGAGATGCTGTCTTGGTCTTGGTGGTGTTTGCTTTAGTTAGACATCTCATATTGAGGTTATATGTTTATGTTGAAAATAAATTCTGTGGGTTGGACAATAACATGGTAATTTGAATATTGGCTTCCTTTCTGGCAGGCTTGATTTGCCTAGTGACTAGTTCACTAGCTAGGTCATTCAGGGAAGTCAGATTAGCACAAAAATATGTCACTTTTTTTTTTTTTTTTTTTTTTTTTTGTGGTACGCGGGCCTCTCACTGTTGTGGCCTCTCCCGTTGTGGAGCACAGGCTCCGGCCATGGCTCACGGGCCCAGCCGCTCCGCGGCATGTGGGATCTTCCCGGACCGGGGCACGAACCCGTGTCCCCTGCATCGGCAGGTGGACTCTCAACCACTGCGCCACCAGGGAAGCCCAAAAAACATGTCACTTTTAAATGCACTTGGTAGTGGTACAGTGTCCGCCTTCTTAAACTCTTCTGATAAAATTAGTTGTAAAGAGGACAACATGCCAAACCTGAAAATGCTCCCAGTTGCTGCAGAATATCATATGCTTTTGATGTAATGTAGGAATCCTATTTACCCCAGTTAATTTAACTCTTTCTGACTGCCTTGTGGACTGAGTACTGTTTTTAAGGTCTGGTTGGCTCTTGAAGAACCCTTTCAGAACAGTGCACGGAATACAACATTATAAACCTCCCAGCAACTATGTGTGTGTTTTTAAACCAAACCTAAAGAGCTGGTAACAGCTGCTTTGAAGTAGTATCTGTTTGAGAATCATAGTTGTAAACATGAGAATAACTTAACTGTAGATCCCCGTTTAGCTGTTTTGTAATTGCAGAATTATAGTTTGCTGCTGTTATATTAGAATAATTTTTAAATGGCATTTTGAAATAGAAGTGTGTATTTTAAGTGCTAATGCAAAGGTAAATGAAAAATGCTTTTTAAATATGTGCAGTCTATTTTCTCTGAAAGAATCATAAATGTTAAACTAAATAAATTGCCTGTAATGGAAGTGAAAAAAAAAGAAGCAGGGCTTTTGTATTTGGGTCAACACATATTATAGGTAGAAGTTATAGTATGTTAGTTAACAGTTCAAAGAAATAGCCTGAGAATTAACAACTTTTGAACTATGACATGGAAAGACCCAGGATTTTAAAAACTCCCAAATGATTCTTATATAGTCAGCTTTCAGAATCACTTTGTCTAGACCAGCTTATCTGATGTTTGAATTCCTTGATTATCTAGGCTGT
Organism: Tursiops truncatus; assembly: GCF_011762595.2. Classification (NCBI taxonomy): domain Eukaryota; kingdom Metazoa; phylum Chordata; class Mammalia; order Artiodactyla; family Delphinidae; genus Tursiops; species Tursiops truncatus. Next base: position 66,652,316 of record NC_047035.1, on the reverse strand, counting down.
GTTTGGATGGGATGCTTCTGATATAGTTCATTCAGTTTTGTCGTTGAAGAATTTCTAGGCATTTTCTTCATAATATGTCTGACAGCTAAAATTCCTTAATATCTTAAAGTTCAATGAATAGTTAATGGCCAATGGGTAGTCAGATTCATATTAGAAACCACTTTTAAATCTATTAAACATTTATATGTTGAAAAAGTGCAAGTCCCACAGTCTATCATTTAAAAATTTTTGCACTTTGTCATAGATGTTAGAAATTTGATCAGAGTTTGATGTGTAGCTCTGAAGAATGTCTTCATGTCTTAAGTATGACAGTATTTGGAAATGGAGCAAAGCTTTTCCATGTAAAGTCTCAGCCTTTATATCCTGAAAGACACCTGGCTAGATAAAGTTAAGGTAATCAAGGTATAGCAGTTCTCCTCTCTGGAGTTCATGGAGAAAGAATATGTATAAAAAGGGATGTGTTTCATTATTAAACAGACAGCCTTTGGTGGTAGCTCACTATGAGCATGGGCAGGCTGAGCTTCATGTGCATCTAACAGAATTTGAAATACAAAATATTACATCTAAGAGCCCAACATGAACAGACGCTCACAGAAGAGCAAAAGAGTTCTCTGAGTTGCAGAGAAATATGTGTACAACAAGTAGGCTCCCCTAGGTGTTTACTGATCAACATAATGATGGATTCAAGACTGGAGGGAAGCCAGGATTTTATCTTAACTTTACTGGAAATATCAGAAGTGGGGGGAGAATGAGAATGAAAGAGAGAGAGAGAGAGAGCAAAGTGTGAGCATAAGAGAACTGTTTCGTTCCACCCCATGCTCTTTAGAATTTCCAGAAGCTTCACCTGTCCCCAGTGGTTCACAGTGAATGTAGTCTGGATCCCCTGGTGAATTCTTTGTTAGCATCATTAAGGTGAGGTGATTGGAAGCCTGTTGACTCCATTATTGAAGAGCCAATCTTTATCCCTAAACAGCAGATACACATCCAGATTCCTTGGACAAACTTGAATTCTTAATTAAGTTCCAAAGTGCAAGTGCTCTCTCTCACCAATGATTTTGAAATACTGTGCTTTCCACTAATTATTGTGTTTTATAATTCTTTTTGGCAGCAATTGACATAATTTCCTGTAACAAAATTCATTTCTAAAGTGAGCAAAATGATTGATCTTTAAATTAATAAAGCATATCCCCTTTGTGACTGTAGTCAATTCTCTCTCTCCTCTGCAGGAATGGAGCATAGAGTCCAAAACAGTGACTCATGAAAGAATTACTTATATTCCCTGTTGAAACACAGTCTGTGGGTACATTTGATGTGACTTTACCTTTTAAATTATGTTTTACTTAATCTGATACTAATATTAGTGGGCATTCCTTGATATTAAAGCAAATAATGTTTATAATTCAGGAGGTTTGGGAGTTGTAGAGGAGAATGACAGGGGAGAGCTAAAAAATACCAATCTCCTTTATAGTCAGTAAACAATTGTGTTTATGTTAAGCTAGCAGAAAATGATTATTTTCTTTTGCTGCAAGTATCTTTAAATAAATCAAGGAGCATCAGTAGCAGTAAATATTAGAGCACTGTGAACATTAAGAATAGCAGTTGATTTCTTCTTTTAAGTCTTAGTTGACTTTACACTGACATGCGCAAGGGCTGTATAGAATTACTCATCCAGGTATAATTATGGGCAGTTTCTGTTGTACATTTTTATTAGGTTCCAGCACTGAAGTTCTCAATCAAGCCTGGGAATTAGATACAATTTATGCCATGGAGACTTAGAATGGCATAATTGAGTAATTCCACACTGGTATAATTATGATCAGCCTAACATCTGGAATAATCAGTTTTAAATGCTTAACTGCTGTGAACTCTGACCCAAATCCAGATATGCAGTTTTTTCCTCTCAATACTCAAGAGAATTGGCAATTAAGACAATACTCAAAATAATTATTTTTTAGGATGTTTACATATTTACCAGAATCCGATAGACACCTAACCTCTTACAGTAAATTTCAGCTGAGATTTAAAAAGCCCTTACACAGATTACAACTTGGAAAATAACATTTAAACAATATTATTTAATTATTTGGACTTAGACATTTACCCTAGACAATGGATAGAAAATTCTCCATGGGATTCTTGAGATGGGTGTTTTATGATACTGTGTTTTTACCCCCAGAAAATAATTCCACTTATTGCAAACTAAACATTCTCTTTGTTGCTATTAGCATTCCTTATGGTCAGTAGAGGGAGCACAAGTTTTCTAACAAACCGTCACAAACTGAAGTGACGTATCAGTAATGGTATAAAAGGGAAAATCTAGGCTAGTTCATATTGGTTCATGTTCCAGGGTCCCTGAGAAAAATTAAAATTTATTAAGTAGAAGGCAAGAACTATAGAGATAAACTGTAGTATCAGATATGGAGACCATGTTTTAAGTTGAGATATATTAACAAGAAAAAAAATTTACATAATTCCTTTAATATTTAAAAATATGTGTTGTGATGCACAGATTGGCTAATGATTAATTTTACTGGAGGTTTTGTTTGTCTTTTGTTTGCTTTATTTCTTTATAAATTCCAGAGGTCACTTTAGGGGTGTCTGAAATGGTTACTTGTATGATGTACTAAAATTTGGTATAGCAAAAGAGGTGTGATTTATGCATGAGCCAGTTATGTTTTTGTATTTTTTAACAAGGGCTAGAAATTTTTTTTCTCAGAAGAGCATTCTAAAGACTGACTGCGTTGTGATTAAGGACTTAGTCATTAGCTAAGGACATATATTTCAGAAAAAAAAAACTTACAAAAGGCTTTTATAATGTGGCTGGTAGTTCCAATGGAATGTTTACATGTTTTGTGAGCATTTGATGGGACATGGAAGATGATTGTTGTCCTTGTCAAAAAGTTACTATGATATATGAGTGGTGCTATTTAGATCACAAAGAAACTCAGGTGGCATAGATGCTTATTTGTGATACTGTGTTAGGGTTAAGTACAGAGGAAACCAAGTCACTTTAATCCCTCTCTCTGGGGTCTTATAGCTATAAAAATAATGTCACCAAGCATTTCAGTAACAGTTTTACATTCTTCTTTAAAAATGAGACAGCTCTTTAAAATTAAATAGGACCAATGGAAATAGGGTCATTTTATAGAGGAGTTAATTGAGATGTATTGAGATTTAGTGAGCTATTCAAGATTGTATAGTACATTAGGATAGTCAACAAAACCAGAATCCAGAGCTTTTGACTCCTGGTTCAAGAACTTACGAACTAAGAGTTCATACAGCTGTAGTCTAGAATGATTTGAAAATATAGGAAAATTATTTAAACCCTGATCCTTTGTTAAGTGCCTGTTTTGTGCACAGCATTGTGTTATTACTTTTGTTTGATAAAAAATTGAGAAAAATCATAACCATCCATGAAACTATATTGTGCAGTGGTAATACAAATAGTGGACAAAGGGTGTTTCAAACAAAAAATGTTTATATTATATGAAAGCTAAAGGTACTTTTTAGGGCTAATGCAATAGAAAACTCCCTGCATACTAGTATATAGTTATGAGAGAATTTGGAGGAAATAGCCAAGGAGGTTTTGCTTCCATGTGAAGAGAATGGCTCTGAGACTGAGGGGCCATAATTTTTGGAGGAGGTAGTCTTTCACACTTGCTTAAATAGGATTACTGAGGCAGTCAGGTTGAACAGGGATGGTTTTGGAAACTATAGTTAAGAGGGAATGCTAAATCATATAATCGGAGAGCTAGCTTGAAGACTGTCTGTCCTTGCATTAATTTTACAGCTAAGGAAACTGAGACCTGAGTGATTCTGAGTTATTTGCCCAATGTTAGTCACACAGGTGGATGGGGGCAGAACTGGAATTAGTTCCCCTCCAAATGCCTGGATATGATAACAGAATCTAGAAGGAGGCAATTTATGGAGATACATTGGTTGTAAAGAGTAGAGTTGAGTACACTTTTGCAGAGAGGTTATTTCCATCAATCTTTAAAAGAGGGAAAAGAGAAATGTTAATTCATTTTTGGTTTTTTTGGAAGAATAAATCAGAATAGAAGAATGTAGTGATCCATGGAACAAATTGAAAAGTAGGATGAGCTGCCTGATGGCAAATATGAAAATGACCTTGCTAGCAACTTCTAAGACATTTGTATTAATAACAATATTAAAGATAACAAAAATGGTGTTACCAACACAGCTACCATTTATTGAATGTTTACCCTGTGGCATCATGTCAAGTATCTTATGTACCTTAGTTCATAAAATTATTGCACCCTGTGACCTGAGTATTACTATGCCATTTTGTAGATGAAGAAACTGAATCTCAAAGAGATTAAGTTATTACCCTGGTCACACCAGTAGTCAGCTATGGAATAAAAATTTGAATACTGATTCTGTTTGAATTCCAAAGCTAGTGTTTCTGAAACTTGACTAATGAAAAGACCCTCTTTCTAAAGGAAAATAATCTGCCCCATGCCCCAAATAGACTTATTTTTATTATTAGACTACTTTAAGCATAAACACAGATTCCCTAAACTTATAGCTCTTATATAATTTTTTAAAACTAAAAAAATAACATATTAAATTCAAGCAAACTTACAAGATCAATAAAATTCAAATTAATGATAATAATATGAAAGATGAAGTTTTTGCTGAAATGAAAATACCAATTGCAAGATGAATTTGTAGCTAAATACTATTGCACAACTGTTGGTGGGAATGTAAATTGATACAGCCACTATGGAGAACAGTATGGAGGTTCATTAAAAAACTAAAAATAGAACTACCATATGACCCAGCAATCCCACTACTGGCATATACCCTGAGAAAACCATAATTCAAAAAGAGTCATGTACCACGATGTTCATTGCAGCACTGTTTACAATAGCCAGGACATGGAAACAACCTAAGTGTCCATTGACAGATGAATGGGTAAAGAAGATGTGGCACATATACAATGGACTATTACTCAGCCATAAAAAGAAACGAAATTGAGTTATTTGTAGTGAGGTGGATGGTCCTAGAGTCTGTCATACAGAGTGAAGTAAGTCAGAAAGAGAAAAACAAATACCGTATGCTAATATGTATATATGGAATCTAAAAAAAATAAAATAATGGTCACGAAGAACCTAGGGGCAGGACGGGAATAAAAATGCAGACCTACTAGAGAATGGACTTGAGGACACGGGCAGGGGGAAGGGTAAGCTGGGACAAAGAGAATGGCATGGACATATATACACTACCAAATGTAAAACTGATTTTACAGTTTTGGGAAGCAGCCGCACAGCATAGGGAGATCAGCTCGGTGCTTCGTGACCACCTAGAGGGGTGGGTTAGGGAGGGTGGGAGGGAGGGAGACGCAAGAGGGAAGACATACGGGGATATATGTATATGTATAACTGATTCACTTTGTTATGAAGCAGAAACTAACACACCATTGTAAAGCAATTATACTCCAATAAAGATGTTAAAAAAGATGTTAAAGACGTTATTGCACAGTTCTTCTGAGTTTGGCGTGCCTATATTGCTACATGCTTTGTGAGAACTTGGTTCCACTTCCACTTTCCTCTATTCTTAACTTTTTCAAATTATCCCTTCTGACAGTACTCTTTAATAGTATCATTTGCTCTTCACTTGGTGTCATCAGTTATTTATTGTTAATTATACCTCTGTTCTCCTTAGCTGGGACAAAGAACTGCCAATTTGATGGTTTGGATGCTGAAATGTCATGGCAGTGTATATTTAGTTATAAGATGATGGTCATCCAGGTGATCTGGGATATGTTCATTTTTTTCAGTTTATCATCTAGAAGAAACCACAAAACTTAAGAAATTCATAGTGTCTACAAATCATAACCAGGTCTCTGGTGTTTCCACTTCCAGAAAAAATTACACTGCCCTTTCCCTCAAAACTCTCAAAACCATCTTGTTTCTGTGAGATAATAGTGGAGACCCAGGAAAGCCTCCATCTCCATCTACTCTCAGTGCTGCCTTAGTTCAGGCTACCACTGTTTTGCATCTGAACTTCTGCCACAGCTCCTAGTTTTACCCCACCAGACTATTCTCCACAGTGTATTCTACACTAGTGAGTTTTCTGTAATACAAACTTTTAGAACTCAGCTTAGCTACCACTTCTTTCTGGAAACTTTGCCCCATTTCTTCTTATCACCTGCTTCCTGACCCTATCCATTATCACCTTTGCTATCCTCTCCCCTAGATTGAATTAGTTACCTTTCCTTTATTCTTGTTTTATAACTCCATAACATTCTAGGCCTACCTTATTAAAATGCTTAGCACATTGTGTTGAATCCTTAATTTTGGGTCTCCCCAAGTAGGGTGTTAGGTTCTTGAAAGTGAAGCCTACGTTGTACATCTTTTACGTAGCACATTGTCTGAAAAGGAGGAAGGTTCTGATGATACAGCTGTGACCTTGAATCACAGGTCAGTTGTACTTTTAGGAGGAGTCAAAAATATGCAAGAGCAAAGTAGACATTTCCTTGTCTTTCCCATTCATGTATGTGAAATTTATACAAATTACCTAAATAGTTAATATAGTAGACTCTTTGAGTGTATAATCAACATAATTTTGGAAGTAATCTTTCCATAAGGAATTATATGATAGCATCATTTTGCTCTCTTTTTGTGTTCTTTTGGTTAGGAGCTGTGATTATCTCCACGCCCCAGGACATTGCATTGATGGACGCACATAAGGGAGCTGAGATGTTTCGAAAAGTCCACGTGCCTGTAAGCATTTACACCTTCATTGTTGCAAAAATCTGAAACACTTCTAACTGAAAAAGCAAATCATGGAGAAATACAATCCAAATGTTAATTTAGTTCTGTGCAGAAATCTGTATGAACACCCTACTTCATTTTGATGGTCACTCTAAAAACACATATATAGGCACAAACATATATGCATGTTATATTAATCAAGGAGAATTCTAGAACATCCTTCAGGCATGAATTTTCTGAACAAGTACTACCTTTCTCAACTATTTGTAGCTATCACTGAAAAAATAATAATAAGAGAATTTTAAGAAATTATTTAGGTAGATACACTTGAACAGATCACTGATGGGAAACAGGTGAAAAAGATAACCTTTTTCCTTCTGTCTTCTACAGTTTAACTCATTTGTAACTCACCATTTTCTTGAAAGTAAGAATTTTGTATACAAAAATGGCAAAAAAATAAAAAATACAAAAATAAGAGAAAGGACAATTAAAATCAGGTGGAGTCAGAAGTGAAGTCTGTAAATAACTTGCATGCCATTAGGGGACTTAAATACATGCTAGAAGTATGCCATGAATTTTGCAGCAGCCACAGGGAAAGAAACATAGGACCATTATACAACTGTCCATTTCCATGAGGTTAAAAGAGAGCTTGAAGCACTATTTACAATAGCCAAGACATGGAAGCAACCTAAATGTCCATCAACAGATGAATGGATAAAGAAGATGTGGTGCATATATACAATGGAATATTACTCAGCCATCAAAAAGAATGAAATAATGCCATTTGTGCCTATATGGATGGACCTAGAGATTATCATACTAAGCGAAATAACTCAGAAAGGGAAAGGTAAATACCATATGATATCACTTGTATGTGGAATCTAAAGTACAGTACACATCAACATACCTACGAAACAAAAACAGACTCAAAGACATAGAGAACAGACTCGTGGTTGCCAAGGGGGTTGGGGGGTAGGGGAGGGAAGGAACAGGTGTTTGGGATTAGCAGATGCAAACTGTTATATACAGGATGGATAAACAACAAGGTCATACTGTATAGGACAGGGAACTATATTCAATGTCCTGTGATAAACCATAATGGAAAAGAATATGAAAAAGAATATATATATATGTATGTATGTATAACTGAGTCACTTTGCTATATAGAAGAAATTAACACAACATTGTAAATCAACTATACTTAAGTAAAATTAAAAAAAAAAAAGCTTGCTGCTCAAGAGAAGCAGAGGTGAGAGAAGAGAGGTATAACTCTCCAGGTCCTTAGAAATAAAAGAAACCCTGTATGTAATGAACACATTTTTATCACCTTTGTAACCATAAATAGAGGGTTCTTCCTCCTAGTGTGCCTCATCAAAATCAAGTGGACTTGTGCCAGAGAGTGGTTTAGAACAAGCATTTCAGTAAGATGCCAACGTGATGCTTCCATCTCTATGGCTCCTAGTGGCCTTGCTTAATTCAGGGTTAGATTTTTGAGCTTATAGAGCAGAGCTTTTTGGTTTTATTTTCCATGATGGTTTATTACAGGATATTGAATATAGTTCCCTGTGCTATACAGTAGGACCTTGTTGTTTATCCACTCTATATATAATAGTTTGCATCTGTTCACCCCAAACTCCCAGTCCAAACCACACCCCCACAATCACAGGTGTGTTCTCTATGTCTGTGAGTCTGTTTCTGTTTCATAGATAAGATCATTTGTGCCACACTTCAGATTCCACATTTAAGTGATATTATATGGCATTTATCTTTCTCTTTCTGACTTATTCTACTTAGTATGATAATCTCTAGGTCCATCCATGTAGGCGCAAATGACATTATTTCATTCTTTTTGATGGCTGAGTAATATTCAGTTGTATATATATATACCACATCATCTTTATCCATTCATCTGTCAGTGGACATTTAGGTTGTTTCCATGTCTTGGCTCTTGTAAATAGTGCTGCTATGAACATTGAGGTGTGTGTATTTTTTGAATTACAGTTTTGTCCGGATATATGGCCAGGAGTAGGATTGCTGGATCATATGGCAACTCTATTTTTAGTTTTTGAGGAGCCTTCATACTGTTCTCCATAGTGGCTGCACCAACTTACATTCCCACCAACAGTATAGGAGAGTTCCTTTTTCTCCACACCCTATCCAGCATTTGTTATTTGAAGACTGTTTAATGATGGGCATTCTGTGATGGTATCTCTTTGTTAGTTTTGATTTGCATTTCTCTAATAATTAACCATGTTGAGCATCTTTTCATGTGCCTATTGGTCGTCCATATGTCTTCTTTGGAGAAATGTCTATTTAGGTCTTCTGCCCATTTCCTGATTGAGTTGTTTGTTTTTTTGTTGTTAGTTGTATGAGCTGTTTGTATATTTTGGAAATAAGCCCTTGTCAGTTGTATCATGTGCAAATATTTTCTCCCAGTCCATAGGTTGTCTTTTCATTTTGTTTATGGTTTCCTTTGCTGTGCAAAAGCTTGTAAGTTTGATTAGGTTCCATTTGTTTATTTTTCCTTTTATTTCTTTTGCCTTAGGAGACTGACCTAAGAAAACATTGCTACAGTTTATGTCAGAGAATGTTTTACCTATGTTCTCTTCTAGGAGTTTTATGGTGTGATGTCTTATATTTGTCTTTAAGCCATTTTGAGTTCATTTTTATATATGGTGTGAGGGTGTGTTTTAACTTCGTTGATTTACATGTAGTTGTACAGCTTTCCCGACACCATTTGCTGACTAGATTGTCACTGTACATTCTTGCTTCCTTTGTGGAAGATTCATTGACTCTAGCTGTGTGGTTTTATTTCTGGGCTCTCTATTCTGTTCCATTGATCCGTATGTCTGTTTTTGTGCCTAGAGCAGAGCTTTTTAGACTGTAGCCAGGTATTAGCTTCAGAGGGTCTCATGATTCTCTCTCCTTCCCCATCCCCACCAAATTGTACACTTTGTGTTTGTTTTGGTATGGAGAGAATTCTTCAATGAGAGCATGATGCAGTATAAGAACCAATGATGTATTAGAATGAATAGACTCTCAGGGAAGCTTTTGTAAATGTTTTTTATCTCAGGGGAGCTTCTGAAAAGTATAAAATTGTAGAGTAGTGGAGTTGAGATGATCCTCTTCAACAAGTACCTGTTTTCCCTTGCCAGTTAGTGCAGACCTGTACACAGTTAGTAAGCCATGGAGCTCTGGATGGATCAACATGCCCTTATGAAAATTGAGGACCCTGGAAAAGATGATGCCTGTGTGCTTACCTCCTAGTTGATTTGAGGGTATTCTCACTAGCAGAGTCGGAAAATGTTTGAGGGCCTGGTTTTGTATGAGGATAAATGAGTGATAAAACCCCCCATGGTGTTCTGTGTTTGAAGTTTAGCTTGGAAAAATTTTAAAGCAATGGTAACCAAATGCCCATTTCAGATAGAAAACTGTCTCAATGAAGCACTTAGTTTAACAGTATTATTTCCTGTTATGCCCTCCAAGATAAACGAGATGCAAGTAATGCCTACTCAGATAACTAAATAAGATTACTCATATGAGATTTTAAACTATAAATCAGCAAAAAGTTAGAGCTATCCACCAAAAATTATGAGAACAAATAATTCATAATCCTTCTTACTGCCACTTCAAGGTCAGGATAATAGCCATTCTATCAGCATTTAAGTGAATGCTTAGCTTCTCATTCCTGTAAGATGAGGGTGGAGGCATGTGTCCAGCTCACTCTAAAGCATCATGAAATCCTTGAGAGAAAAGTTTTTAAAAGAGAAGAAGCCAGACTTTTGTTAGGTGGGTGCCACTGAAGGATAAAAGTTGAGGCTGTCAGCAAGGAAGTATTCCAGGTGAAGGATCTTGGGCTGCACAAGGCTCATAGGACCAGTGGAGGATTAGTTTTGGAGTAAAGGAGCTGTTTGTGATCTGAAAGTGGATGTCGGAGTGTAAGTTTGCAGAGTCGGAGCAGTCCTGGGTCACGACAAGGTACAGGATATGATTGCTCATGGATGTGTGGGGCTGAAGAGGAGTGGAAATGAAAGTCATTGGAAATGCATACTCCCTCTATTATTTTTTGACTCTTACTGTACCTTTATTATAGCCCTCGTTTTTCACCCGTTTTAGTTATTTGCCTTCTAAACAGCAAAAATTTGAAAAAAGAGGGAGAATGTCTTAATCATCTCTTAACCTGCAGAGCAAGACAGGTGCTCAGTAATCTTTGCAAGTGAATGAGTGAGAACTTCCCAGCAGAGAGCTCTGTAAGCAGTTGGAGGACAGCCACTGTATAGCTGCATTGTAAAGGGAATCCTGGCTTCCAGTAGGATGTGGATTTGATGACCTCTGAGATCCTTCTGGCACTCGGAGTCTGAAATTAGAAAATGTTCCGTAAATGTAAAGGAGAAATGTTATGCCTTGTGTATACCACTTTATTTCATTTTTTCCCTGGGTTTTAGTCTTGCTCTCTGTTTTTTCCTTTTGAAGTGCATTAGTTACCATGGAAACAGTGATGTCTTTGGAATTCATTGGTATGGTCAGAGTTTATTAATGTCTACAAGAACATTTTGAAGTTAATTTAAATAATTTCTTAAAACTCAAGGCTCAGATAGGGAAAGGAGAAGAAGAGATGACTATTAAATTCTCTGTTCTCTGCTTGAAATGATATCAACTCTGCCAAATCCTTGATTATCTCAGTATTTGTAGATAGACTATTTTTTTAAAAAATAATAACCATTTTTCAATCTTACACATTTTTAATGGTGACTACTTTATGTGCTGTGTCATTCTCATCCATTTTCTTTTACCATCTTTATTGGAGTATATTGCCTTACAATGTTGTGTTAGTTTCTGCTGTATAACAAAGTGATACATATATCCCCATATACCCTCCCTCTTGAGTCTCCCTCCCACCCTCCCTATCCCACCCCTCTAGGTGGTCACGAAGCACCGAGCTGATCTCCCTGTGCTATGCGGCTGCTTCCCACTGGCTATCTATTTTACATTTGGTAGTGTATATATGTCATTGCCACTCTCACTTCATCCCAGCTTACCCTTCCCCCTCCCCATGTCCTCAAGTCCATTCTCTCCTTCTGCATGTTTATTCCTGTCCTGCCCCTAGGTTCCTCAGAACATTTTTTTTTTTTTAGATTCCATATATATGTGTTAGCATTTGTTTTTCTCTTTCTGGCTTACTTCATTCTGTATGACAGATTCTAGGTCCATTCACCTCACTACAAATAACTCAATTTTGTTTCTTCTTATGGCTGAGTATTATTCCATTGTATATATGTGCCACATCTTCTTTATCCATTCATCTGTCGATGGACACTTAAGTTGCTTCCATGTCCTGGCTATTGTAAATAGAACTGCAATGAACATTGTAGGACATGACTCTTTTTGAATTGTGGTTTTCTCAGGGTATATGCCCAGCAGGGGATTGCTGGGTCATATGGTAGTTCTATTTTTAGTTTTTTAAGGAACCTCCATACTGGTCTCCATAGTGGCTGTATCAATTTACATTCCCACCAACAGTGCAAGAGGGTTCCCTTTTCTCCACACCCTCTCCAGCATTTATTGTTTGTAGATTTTTTTGATGCTGGCCGTTCTGACCAGTGTGAGGTGATACCTCATTGTAGTTTTGATTTGCATTTCTCTAATGATTAATGATGTTGAGCATCCTTTCATGTGTTTGTTGGCAATCTGTATACCTTCTTTGGAGAAATGTCTGTTTAGGTCTTCTAAATCCATTTTTGGATTGGGTTGTTTGTTTTTCTGATATTGAGCTGCATGAGCTGCTTGTATATTTTGGAAATTAATCCTTTGTCAGTTGCTTTGTTTGCAAATATTTTCTCCCATTCTGAGGGCTGTCTTTTCATCTTGT